>NC_069502.1:373944327-374265577 GCF_027579735.1 Bombina bombina
GATGACCCGTGGACTGACCACACTTAACAGGAGAAAACAAAATTTATGCTTACCTGATAAATTCCTTTCTCCTGTAGTGTGGTCAGTCCACGGCCCGCCCTGTTTTTATGGCAGGTCTAAATTTTTAAATTATACTCCAGTCACCACTGCACCCTTTGGCTTCTCCTTTCTCGTTGGTTCTCGGTCGAATGACTGGGTGTGACGTAGAGGGGAGGAGCTATATAGCAGCTCTGCTGGGTGATCCTCTTGCACTTCCTGTTGGGGAGGAGTTAATATCCCAGAAGTAATGATGACCCGTGGACTGACCACACTACAGGAGAAAGGAATTTATTAGGTAAGCATAAATTTTGTTTTTTCTCAGGGCTTGAGCTTCTGGCATCTGCAATGCACAGGGGAGAACTTTATTCTACTATAACGCTCCCATATATGGTTGATGCCCTGCTGATGGTCTTAGCAGATATTATCTAAGACCCTGGTTGTTTCCCACTGATGTGCTGAAGGTCAGGAAAAGGAACATCTTCAATGTGTGGGACAGCTTCATACTGAGTTCAGCATGGAGGTATGTACAGTCATTTATTTCTGGGGAGACTGAAGTATCTCAGAATAGACTGAAACTCCTGATACAGGGAAGGGGTAATCGTTTTTGCACATGATCGAGTTATGTGCATAAGTATTGCCTTTTTTTCTTTGGATGATCAGTGGCCTATAAAGGGTTAACTGGGTGACGCTGGGGCTTGTGGAATGCGCGGCAAGGGTGTTTTATATTATGGCAAATGTCAGAATATGTGTGTTTATTGTGAGGGGACACATTGATGGTTAGCGGTACTTGTTTAATATACACCGGCATGTTTATTTCCCATGCGGTTCTTCTCTAGCCGGGGACTTTTGGTTACGCCCACTATGGGCAGGGCTTAGAGTTTTGCGTGTGCTCAGACGCGCAATTACTTTTTGGAGCCTGTCCTGGAGCAGCAAGTGTCTACGCTCCGGTGTGGCCTAAGTCACTTGGGTTCAGTCTTCACAAGCGGCTTTAGGAGCACCGTTTCCACGTCTAGTCAGTGTTCGATTGGGGGCAGGTAGGCGCCACAGCAGAGCTGTGGCGAGGTGCAAACGATAAAAGTATCTGAGTGCTTCCTAATTTCTGCAGTTTTATTGCGAAGCGGCTCACGCATATATACTTTTACTTTTTAAAGAGACAGTACACCCATTTTTCACCAACTTTCGAACAGTGTTTGTTCAATTTAGTTGAATTTTTAATTTAAAACGACCGATATTGCTAGTTCGTTTGTCATGGCTGAACTTCAGGAAAGTACATGCTCTATGTGTCTAGGTGCCAATGTGGAACCCCTTGTTACATTTTGTCCCTCATGTACTGAGAGGGCTTTACAATGTAAAGAACAAATTTCTTTCATGTAATTAGCAAGAGTCCATGAGCTAGTGACGTATGGGATATACATTCCTACCAGGAGGGGCAAAGTTTCCCAAACCTCAAAATGCCTATAAATACACCCCTCACCACACCCACAAATCAGTTTTTACAAACTTTGCCTCCCATGGAGGTGGTGAAGTAAGTTTGTGCTAGATTCTACGTTGATATGCGCTCTGCAACAGGTTGGAGCCCGGTTTTCCTCTCAGCGTGCAGTGAATGTCAGAGGGATGTGAAGAGAGTATTGCCTATTTGAATTCAATGATCTCCTTCTACGGGTTCTATTTCATAGGTTCTCTGTTATCGGTCGTAGGGATTCATCTCTTGCCTCCATTTTCAGATCGACGATATACTCTTATATATACCATTACCTCTACTGATTCTCGTTTCAGTACTGGTTTGGCTTTCTACTACATGTAGATGAGTGTCCTGGGGTAAGTAAGTCTTATTTTCTGTGACACTCTAAGCTATGGTTGGGCACTTTTTTATAAAGTTCTAAATATATGTGTTTAAACATTTATTTGCCTTGATTCAGGATGTTCAACGTTCCTTATTTCAGACAGTCGGTTTCATATTTGGGATAATGCATATGAATAAATCATTTTTTCTTACCTTAAAATTTGACTTTTTTCCTGTGGGCTGTTAGGCTCGCGGGGGCTGAAAATGCTTCATTTTATTGCGTCATTCTTGGCGCGGACTTTCTTGGCGCAAAAATGTTCTTGTCATTTCCGGCGTCATACGTGTCGCCGGAAGTTGCGTCATTTTTTTGACGTTTTTTGCGCCAAAAAATGTTGGCGTTACCGGATGTGGCGCCATTTTTTGCGCCAAAAGCATTTAGGCGCCAAATAATGTGGGCGGCTTTTTTGGCGCTAAAAAATTCGAGCGTCATTGTCTCCACAATATTTAAGTCTCATTATTTACTGCTTCTGGTTGCTAGAAGCTTGTTCATTGGCATTTTTTTACCAATCCTGAAACTGTCATTTAAGGAATTTGATCTTTTTTGCTTTATATGTTGTTTTTTCTATTACATATTGCAAGATGTCTCAGATTGACCCTGAATCAGAAGCCACTTCTGGAAAAACGCTTAACTGAGTTTCAGTTCTACCAAAGCTAAGTTCATTTATTTTAAATGTTATAAATGTTTATCTTTAGCTATGGTTTGTAATAAGTTATTATGATATACTTTTACATGCAGAATCCATTAGTGTTTATGCTTTATATATTTCCATTCTTACATCTTATGTACAAGAAATATTTAGAAGATTTATAAGAAATATTTTTCTGATTCTATTTTAAAGGCTTTGTCTGACTTCGTGCCTTCTAATAAAAATTTTAGGTCTTTTTCACTTCTTTTTTAATTATTGAAGTTTTGATTTATCCTTCTCTGATGATGTTTTTTCTCTTTCAGAAATTTTCTTCATCAGATATTGACACTAACAAATCTACTTTTTTATTATTTTTCTATTATTAAAGTACATTTGTTCTTTGTTGAAAAGGTGTTGATTATTTTGGATATTAAGGTAACTAGTTCTTTAAGACTAGCTGACACTATTTCTGCCTATTTATTTCTGCTGTGTTTTCAGAGGTTTTCTTTCCAGTTCCCCATTCTAGGGAATGGAATAGGCTGAGAATTTTCTTTTATTCCTTCTTCAAAGGTTTTAAACTATATTTCTCTTGTTAAGTGTATCCAGTCCACGGATCATCCATTAATTGTGGGATAGATTCCCTTCCCAACAGGAAGTTGCAAGAGGATCACCCACAGCAGAGCTGCTACATAGCTCCTCCCCTTCATGTCATATCCAGTCATTCTCTTGCAACTCTCAACATAGATGGAGGTCGTGAGAGGACTGTGGTGTTTTATACTTAATTATTTCTTCAATCAAAAGTTTGTTATTTTTAAATGGCACCGGAGTGTGCTGTTTTTTTTCTCAGGCAGTATTTGGAAGAAGAATCTGCCTGCGTTTTCTATGATCTTAGCAGAAGTAACTAAGATCCACTGGCTGTTCTCACACATTCTGAGGAGTGAGGTAACTTCAGAAAGGGAATGGCGTGCGGGGTATCCTGCAACTAAGGTATGTGGAGTAAAATATTTTTCTAAGGAATGGAATTGACTAAGAAAATGCTGCTGATACCGAAGTAATGTAAGTAAAGCCTTAAATGCAGCGAAAACGACTGGTATCAGGCTTATTAATGTATGTGCAGTAAAATAATTTTCTAGGTAATGGAATTTGACTAAGAAAATGCTGCTAATACTGAAGTGATGTAATAAAGCCTTAAATGCAGTAGAAGCGACTGGTATCAGGCTTATCATTAGAGATGCATACTCTTTAAAAAAAAAAAAGATGTTTTTAAAACGTTTGCTGGCATGTTTAATCGTTTTTTGAGGTACATTGGTGATAAAATTTATTGGGGCATATTTTTTCCACATGGCTAACTTATTTTCTGCATAGAAACAGTTAACTGAGGCTTCCCACTGTTGTAATAATAAGTGGGAGGGGCCTATTTTAGCGCTTTTTTTGTGCAGTAAAAATTCAGACTCAGTCTTCCTGCTTCTTCTTGCATGATCCAGGACGTCTCTAGAGAGCTCAAGGGACTTCAAAAGTCATTTTGAGGGAGGTAATCAGTCACAGCAGACCTGTGACAGTGTGTTTGTGTTTAAAAACGTTTTTTTCTCTATTGATTATCCGGTTTGAGTGTTAAGGGGTTAATCATCCATTTGCAAGTGGGTGCAATGCTCTGCTAATTTAATACATTTACTGTGAAATTTTGGTTGGTATAACTGATTTGGTTCATTGTTATTTCAACTTGAGACAGGTTGTGTGCTTCTTAAAGGCGCAGTAGCGTTTTTTATTTTGCTTGTAAACTGATTTTAAGGTGTTTTCCAAGCTTGCTAGTCTCATTGCTAGTCTGTTTAAACATGTCTGACACAGATGAATCTGTTTGTTCATTATGTTTGAAGGCCAGTGTGGAGCCCCATAGAAATATGTGTACTAAATGTATTGATTTCACTTTAAATAATAAAGGTCAGTCTTTATCTATAAAAGAATTATCACCAGACGACGAGGGGGAAGTTATGCCGACTAACTCTCCTCACGTGTCAGTACCTTCGCCTCCCGCTCAGGGGGCGCGTGCTAATATGGCGCCAAGTACATCAGGGACGCCCATAGCAATTACTTTACAGGACATGGCTACAATCATGAATAATACCCTGTCAGAAGTATTATCTAAATTGCCAGAATTGAGAGGCAAGCGCGATAGCTCTGGGATTAGGAGAGATGCAGAGCGCGCTGGTGCTGTAAAAGCCATGTCTGATACTGCGTCACAGTTTGCAGAACATGAGGACGGAGAGCTTCATTCTGTGGGTGACGGATCTGATCAGGGGAAACCTGATTCAGAGATCTCTAATTTTAAATTTAAGCTTGAGAACCTCCGTGTATTGCTTGGGGAGGTTTTAGCTGCTCTGAATGACTGTAACACATTTGCAATTCCAGAGAAATTGTGTAGGCTGGATAGATACTATGCGGTACCGGTGTGTACTGACGTTTTTCCTATACCTAAAAGGCTTATAGAAATTATTAGCAAGGAGTGGGATAGACCCGGTGTGCCATTTTCCCCACCTCCTATATTTAGGAAGATGTTTCCAATAGACGCCACTACACGGGACTTATGGCAGACGGTCCCTAAGGTGGAGGGAGCAGTTTCTACTTTAGCTAAGCGTACCACTATCCCGGTGGAGGATAGTTGTGCTTTTTCGGATCCAATGGATAAAAAATTAGGTTACCTTAAGAAAATGTTTGTTCAACAAGGTTTTATTTTGCAGCCCCTTGCATGCATTGCGCCTGTCACTGCTGCTGCGGCATTCTGGTTTGAGTCTCTGGAAGAGGCCATTCACACAGCTCCATTGGATGAAATTATGGACAAGCTTAAATCACTTAAGCTAGCTAATGCATTTGTTTCTGATGCCATTGTACATTTGACTAAACTAACGGCTAAGAACTCCGGATTCGCCATCCAGGCGCGGAGAGCGCTATGGCTTAAATCCTGGTCAGCTGACGTGACTTCTAAATCTAAATTACTTAATATTCCTTTCAAGGGGCAGACCTTATTCGGGCCCGGCTTGAAAGAAATTATTGCTGACATTGCTGGAGGTAAGGGTCATACCCTTCCTCAAGACAGGGCCAAATCAAAGGCCAAACAGTCTAATTTTCGTGCCTTTCGAAATTTCAAGGCAGGAGCAGCATCAACTTCCTCCGCTCCAAAACAGGAAGGAACTATTGCTCGTTACAGACAGGCCTGGAAAACTAACCAGTCCTGGAACAAGGGCAAGCAGGCCAGAAAACCTACTACTGCCCCCAAGACAGCATGAAGGAACGGCCCTCTATCCGGAAACGGATCTAGTGGGGGGCAGACTTTCTCTCTTCGCCCAGGCGTGGGCAAGAGATGTCCAGGATCCCTGGGCGTTGGAGATCATATCTCAGGGATATCTTCTGGACTTCAAAGCTTCTCCTCCTCGAGGGAGATTCCATTTTTCAAGGTTATCAGAAAACCAGATAAAGAAAGAGGCATTCCTACGCTGTGTACAAGACCTTCTAGTAATGGGGGTAATCCACCCGGTTCCGCGGACGGAACGAGGACAGGGATTTTACTCAAATCTGTTTGTGGTTCCCAAGAAAGAGGGAACCTTCAGACCAATCTTGAACCTAAAGATCTTAAACAAATTCGTAAGAGTTCCATCATTCAAAATGGAAACTATTCGAACCATCCTACCCATGATCCATGAGGGTCAGTACATGACCACAGTGGACTTAAAGGATGCCTACCTTCACATACCGATTCACAAAGATCATTATCGGTACCTGAGATTTGCCTTTCTAGACAGGCATTACCAGTTTGTAGCTCTTCCCTTCGGGTTGGCTACGGCCCCGAGAATCTTTACAAAGGTTCTGGGCTCACTTCTGGTGGTTCTAAGACCGCGAGGCATATCGGTGGCTCCGTATCTAGACGACATCCTGATACAGGCATCAAGCTTTCAAATGGCCAAGTCTCATACAGAGATAGTTCTGGCATTTCTGAGGTCGCATGGGTGGAAAGTGAACGTGGAAAAGATTTCTCTATCACCACTCACAAGATTCTCCTTCCTAGGGACTCGTATAGATTCTGTAGAGATGAAAATTTACCTGACGGAGTCCAGGTTATCAAAACTTCTAAATGCTTGCCGTGTGCTTCATTCCATTCCACGCCCGTCAGTGGCTCAGTGCATGGAAGTAATCGGCTTAATGGTAGCGGCAATGGACATAGTGCCTTTTGCACGCCTGCATCTCAGACCGCTGCAATTATGCATGCTAAGTCAGTGGAATGGGGATTACTCAGATTTGTCCCCTCTACTAAATCTGGATCATGAGACCAGAGATTCTCTTCTCTGGTGGCTTTCTCTGGTCCATCTGTCCAAGGGCATGACCTTTCGCAGGCCAGATTGGACGATTGTAACAACAGATGCCAGCCTTCTAGGTTGGGGAGCAGTCTGGAACTCCCTGAAGGCTCAGGGATCGTGGACCCAGGAGGAGAAACTCCTCCCAATAAATATTCTGGAGTTAAGAGCAATATTCAATGCTCTTCTAGCTTGGCCTCAGTTAGCAACACTGAGGTTCATCAGATTTCAGTCGGACAACATCACGACTGTGGCTTACATCAACTATCAAGGGGGAACCAGGAGTTCCCTAGCGATGTTAGAAGTCTCAAAGATAATTCGCTGGGCAGAGTCTCACTCTTGCCACCTGTCAGCGATCCACATCCCAGGCGTGGAGAACTGGGAGGCGGACTTTTTAAATCGCCAGACTTTTCATCCGGGGGAGTGGGAACTTCATCCGGAGGTGTTCGCTCAACTGATTCATCGTTGGGGCAAACCAGAACTGGATCTCATGGCGTCTCGCCAGAACGCCAAGCTTCCTCATTACGGATCCAGGTCCAGGGACCCGGGAGCGGCGCTGATAGATGCTCTAGCAGCCCCTTGGGTTTTCAAGATGGCTTATGTGTTTCCACCGTTTCCGCTGCTGCCTTGACTGATTGCCAAGATCAAACAGGAGAGAGCATCTGTGATTCTGATAGCACCTGCGTGGCCACGCAGGACCTGGTATGCAGACCTAGTGGACATGTCGTCCTGTCCACCATGGTCTCTGCCCCTGAGGCAGGACCTTCTAATACAAGGTCCTTTCAATCATCCAAATCTAATTTCTCTGAGGCTGACTGCATGGAGATTGAACGCTTGATCCTATCAAAGCGTGGCTTCTCAGAGTCTGTTATTGATACCTTAATACAGGCACGGAAGCCTGTTACCAGAAAAATCTACCATAAGATATGGCGTAAATACTTATTTCTCCTACATTGGTGTATCCGGTCCACGGCTTCATCCTTACTTGTGGGATATTCTCTTCCCCTACAGGAAGTGGCAAAGAGAGCACACAGCAGAGCTGTCCATATAGCTCCCCTCAGGCTCCGCCCCCCCAGTCATTCTCTTTGCCGCTCTGAACAAGTAGCATCTCCACGGGGGTGGTAAAGAGTATGTGGTGTTAGTTGTAGTTTATTTCTTCTATCAAGAGTTTATTTTAAAATAGTGCCGGTTTGTACTATTTACTCTACAGCAGAAAGTGATGAAGATTTCTGTTGAGAGGAGTATGATTTTAGCACCAGTAACTAAAATCCATTGCTGTTCCCACGCAGGACTGTTAACCAGAGAACATCAGTTGGGGGGAACAGTTTGCAGGCTTAACTGCTTCAGGTATGATCAGTCATTTTTCTAACAAGACCATGTAATGCTAGAAGACTGTCAGAAATTCCCTCTGGGATTGCTAAGCCTTTTTTTTTTTTTTTTTTTTTTTTTTTTTTTTTTTAATAGACTCTGTATAAAAAAAAAAATGATGTCTTATATTTAGGGCTCTATGCTGGTTGACACTATTGTGGGCTTTAAAATCCATTGCTTTTTAGCATGTTTTTCACTATAAATAAGGTGTTTTTTCAGACTTTAAAACACTTTTGGGGTTTAATTTCGGCCTGGCACTTATTTGGACACCTAAATCTTTTCAAAGCATTAAGACTCTGTGGTGAAAATTTCATTAAAATCGGATGTTTATTTCATGGTTTTTTTGATGTTTCAGTAAAAAAGTGTGCATTAAGGGGTTAATTGATCTGAAAATTTGTGTGCAATATTTTCAAAGCATTAAGACTCTGTGGTGAAAATTTCATTAAAATCGGATGTTTATTTCATGGTTTTTTGATATTTCAGTAAAAAAGTGTGCTTTTTTATTATTTAAAGAGACAGTAACGTTTTTGTCAAAAATAATTTTTATTGCATTATAGTTCTGTTTAAGTCTGTTAAACATGTTTGAGTCTTCAGATAGCCTATGTTCTGTATGTCCAAAGGCCAAGGTGGTTCCCCCATTAAATTTGTGTGAAGTGTGCCATAGCGTCCAAACAGCTTAAGGACAGTACAATCGCACTTAAAAATATAGCCCAAGATGATTCTTTAGCTGAAGGTAGTGAAAATAGCTTGCTTTCCTCTCCTTCTGTGTCAACACCAGCTATGCCCGCGCAGGCGATGCCCAGTACATCTTGCGCACCAATTGCGATTACTATGCAACAGTTAGCAGCAGTAATGGATAATTCTATCGCAGCATTTTTATCCAAACTGCCAGCTTTCCTAGGAAGCGTGATTGCTCAGTTTTAAATACAGAAAATGAGCAAGTAGACGCAGAGGATAATTTATCTGTAGTGCCCTCACATCAATCTGACTTGGCGGTGAGGAAGGGCTTGTCTGAGGGAGAAATTTCTGACACAGGAAAAGTTTCTCAGCAGGCAGAGCCTGATACCATAGCATTTAAATTTAAGCTAGAACACCTCCGCGCTCTACTTAAGGAGGTCCTGGCTACTCTTGATGATTGTGACCCTTTGATGGTCCCAGAAAAATTGTGTAAAATGGATAAATTCTTAGAGGTCCCAGTACACACTGATGCGTTTCCGATACCTAAGAGGGTGGCGGATATAGTGAATAAGGAGTGGGAGAAACCAGGTGTACCTTTTGTTCCCCCTCCTATATTTAAGAAAATGTTCCCCATTGTTGACCCCAGAAGGGACGCGTGACAAACGGTCCCTAAGGTAGAGGGGGCAGTTTCAAAGCTAGCTAAGCGCACAACTATACCAATAGAAGACAGTGGCGCTTTCAAAGATCCTATGGATAAAAAATTAGGTTTATTTAAGAAAATTTTTGTTCAACAAGGTTTTCTTCTTCAACCAATTTCTTGCATTATTCCTGTAACCACTGCAGCTGCTTTTTGGTTTGAGGAATTAGAAAACTCGCTCCAGAAGGAGACTTCTTAGGATGAAGTCATGGATAGAATTCACGCCCTGAAGTTGGCTAATTCTTTCATTACAGATGCCGCTTTTCAGTTAGCTAAATTAGCGGCGAAAAATTCTGGTTTCGCAATAGTGGCGCGTAGAGCGCTTTGACTAAAATCGTGGTCGGCGGATGTGTCGTCCAAAACAAAATTGTTTAATATTCCTTTCAAGGTAAGACCCTATTCGGGCCAGAGTTGAAAGAAATTATTTCAGATATCACTGGGGGAAAGGGCCATGCCCTTCCACAGGATAGACCTTTCAAAGTTAAAAATAAGTCTAATTTTCGTTCCTTTCGCAATTTCAGGAACGAACCGGCTTCTACCTCTACAGCCACTAGGCAAGAGGGTAAAGCACCCCAGCCCAAACCAGCATGGAAACCATTGCAAGGCTGGAACAAGGGTAAACAGGCCAAAAAACCTGCTGCTGCTACCAAGACAGCATGAAGGGGTAGCCCCCGATCCGGGACCGGATCTAGTAGGGGGCAGATTTTCTCTCTTTGCTCAGGCCTGGGCAAGAGATGTTCCGGACCCCTGGGCACTCTCAGGGGTATCTTCTAGAATTCAAGGACCTTCCTCCAAGGGGAAGGGTCCACTTGTCTCGCTTATCTTTAGACCAGATAGAGAGACAGGCATTCTTACATTGCATAGAGTACCTTTTAAAAATGGGAGTGATAAACCCAGTTCCAACAGCAGAACAAGGACTGGGATTTTACTCAAACCTGTTTGAAGTTCCCAAAAAGGAAGGAACTTTCAGGCCAATTCTGGATTTAAAGATCCTAGACCAATTACTCAAGAGTTCCATCATTCCAAATGGAAACCATTCGGATTACCAGTTTGTGGCTCTTCCCTTCGGATTGGCCACTGCTCCGAGAATTTTCACAAAGGTGCTAGGGTCCCTTCTAGCGGTGCTAAGGCCAAGGGGCATTGCAGTAGCACCTTAACTAGACGACATTTAATACAGGTGTCGTCTTTTCACAAAGCAAGGGCTCATACGGACATTGTTCTAGCCTTTCTAAGGTCTCACGGGTGGAAGGTGAACATAGAAAAAAGTTCTCTGTCCCCGTTCACAAGGGTTCCCTTCCTGGGAACAATAATAGACTCGGTAGAAATGAAAATCTTTCTGACAGAGGTCAGGAAACTAAAACGTTTGAACACTTGTCGAGTTCTTCAATCCATTCCTCAACCCTCCATAGCTCAGTGCATGGAGGTAACAGGACTAATGGTTGCGGCAATGGACGTGGTTCCTTTTGCTCAAATTCATTTAAGACCATTGCAACTGTGCATGCTCAAACAATGAAATGGGGATTATGCAGATTTTTCTCCCCAGATTCAGATGGACCAGCAAACCAGAGACTCACTCCTCTGGTGGTTGTCTCAGGATCACCTGTCTCAGGGAATGAGTTTCCGAAGACCGAAGTGGATCATTGTCACGACCGACGCCAGCCTCTTAGGCTGGGGCGCGGTCTGGAAGTCCCTGAAGGTTCAGGGTCTATGGTCTCGGGAAGAATTTCTTCTCCCGATAAACATTTTGGAATTGAGAGCGATATTCAATGCGCTCCAGGCATGGCCTCAACTAGCGGAGGCCAAATTCATCAGTTTTCAGTCGGTCAACTTGACGACTCTTGCGTACATCAATCATCAGGGGGGAATCAAATGGGCAGAGGATCACTCCTGCCATCTATCAGCAATTCACATCCCAGGAGTGGACAACTGGGAAGCGGATTATCTGAGTCTTCAGACTTTCCATCCGGGGGAGTGGGAACTCCACCCGGAGGTTTTTTGCTCAGCTGACCCAGCTATGGGGCATTACAGATCTGGATCTGATGGCGTCACGTCAGAACTTCAAAGCTACGTTACGGATCCAGGTCCAGGGATCCCAAGGCGACATTGGTAGATACCTTAGTAGCGCCTTGGTCGTTCAATCTAGCTTATGTCTTTCCACCGTTTCCCCTTCTCCCCCGGCTAGTAGCCAGGATCAAGCAGGAGAAGGCTTCGGTAATTCTAATAGCTCCTGCGTGGCCATGCAGGAATTGGTATGCAGACCTGGTGAATGTCACCAGGAAAATTTACCATAAGATATGGCGGAAATATCTTTGCTGGTGCGAATCCAAGGGTTACTCATGGAGTAAGATTAGGATTCCAAGGATACTATTTTTTCTCCAAGAAGGATTGGAGAAAGGTCTGTCAGCTAGTTCTTTTAAGGGACAAATATCTGCTCTGTCTGTTTGGTTACACAAGCGTCTGGCAGCCATGCCAGATATTCAGGGTTTGTACAGGCTTTAGTCAGAATCAAGCCTGTCTACAGACCTGTGGCTCCTCCATGGAGTCTAAATTTAGTTCTTTCAGTTCTTCAAAGGGTTCCGTTTGAACCTCTACATTCCATAGATATTAAGTTACTATTTTGGAAAGTTTTGTTTTTTTGTAGCTATTTCTTCTGCGAGAAGAGTTTCTGAATTGTCTGCTTTGCAGTGTAATTCACCCTATCTGGTGTTTCATACAGATAAGGTCGTTTTACGTACCAAACCTGGTTTTCTTCCAAAAGTGGTTTCCAATAATAATATCGACCAGGAAATAGTTGTTCCTTCTCTGTGTCCTAATCCAGTTTCTAACAAGGAACGTCTGTTACACCATCTTGATGGGGTTCGTGCTTTAAAGTTTTATCTAAAAGCAACTAAAGACTTCAGACAAACATCGTCCTTGTTTGTCGTCTATTCTGGCAAGAGGAGAAGTCAAAAGGCGACTGCGACCTCTCTGTCTTTCTGGCTGAAAAGCATCATCCGGTTGGCTTATGAGACTGCTGGAAGGCAGCCTCCTGAACGAATTACAGCTCACTCTACTAGAGCTGTGGCTTCCACATGGGCTTCCAAGAATGAGGCTTCTGTTGAACAGATTTGTAAGGCAGCGACTTGGTCTTCACTGCATACGTTTGCCAAATTTTACAAATTCATTACTTTTGCTTCTTCCGAGGCTATTTTTGGGAGAAAGGTTTTGCAAGCAGTGGTGCCTTCCATTTAGGTTACCTGACTTGTTCCCTCCCTTCATCCGTGTCCTAAAGCTTTGGTATTGGTTCCCACAAGTAAGGATGAAGCCGTGGACCGGATACACCAATGTAGGAGAAAACAGAATTTATGTTTACCTGATAAATTTCTTTCTCCTACGGTGTATCCGGTCCACGGCCCGCCCCTGGCATTTTGGTCAGGTTTAAATTTATTTTTTGTAAACTGCAGTCACCACTGCACCTTATGGTTCTCATTTTTCTCCTAACCGTCGGTCGAATGACTGGGGGGCGGAGCCTGAGGGGAGCTATATGGACAGCTCTTCTGTGTGCTCTCTTTGCCACTTCCTGTAGGGGAAGAGAATATCCCACAAGTAAGGATGAAGCCGTGGACCGGATACACCGTAGGAGAAAGAAATTTATCAGGTAAACATAAATTCTGTTATTGGTGCGAATCCAAGAGTTACTCATGGAGTAAGGTTAGGATTCCTAGGATATTGTCCTTTCTACAAGAGGGTTTGGAAAAGGGCTTATCTGCTAGTTCGTTAAAGGGACCGATTTCTGCACTGTCTATTCTTTTGCACAAGCGTCTGGCAGAAGTTCCAGACGTCCAGGCATTTTGTCAGGCTTTGGCTAGGATTAAGCCTGTGTTTAAAACTGTTGCTCCTCCGTGGAGCTTAAACTTGGTTCTTAAAGTTCTCCAAGGAGTTCCGTTTGAACCCCTTCATTCCATTGATATTAAGCTTTTATCTTGGAAAGTTCTGTTTCTGATGGCTATTTCCTCGGCTCAAAGAGTCTGAGTTATCCGCCTTACATTGTGATTCTCCTTATCTGATTTTCCATTCAGACAAGGTAGTGCTGCGTACTAAACCTGGGTTTTTACCTAAGGTAGTTTCTAACAGGAATATCAATCAAGAGATTGTTGTTCCATCATTGTGCCCTAATCCTTCTTCAAAGAAGGAACGTCTTTTGCATAATCTGGACGTAGTCCGTGCCCTGAAGTTCTATTTACAGGCAACTAAAGATTTTCGTCAAACTTCTTCCCTGTTTGTCGTTTACTCTGGTCAGAGGAGAGGTCAAAAAGCTTCGGCAACCTCTCTCCCCTTTTGGCTTCGTAGCATAATACGTTTAGCCTATGAGACTGCTGGACAGCAGCCCCCTGAAAGGATTACAGCTCATTCTACTAGAGCTGTTGCTTCCACCTGGGCCTTTAAAAATGAGGCCTCTGTTGAACAGATTTGCAAGGCTGCGACTTGGTCTTCGCTTCACACCTTTTCAAAATTTTACAAATTTGACACTTTTGCTTCTTCGGAGGCTGTTTTGGGGAGAAAGGTTCTACAGGCAGTGGTTCCTTCCGTTTAAGTTCCTGCCTGGTCCCTCCCATCATCCGTGTACTTTAGCTTTGGTATTGGTATCCCACAAGTAATGGATGATCCGTGGACTGGATACACTTAACAAGAGAAAACATAATTTATGCTTACCTGATAAATTTATTTCTCTTCTAGTGTTTCCAGTCCACGGCCCGCCCTGTCTTTTTAAGGCAGATCTAAATTTTAATTAAAAACTCCAGTCACCACTGCACCCTATGGTTTCTCCTTTCTTGTTTTGTTTCGGTCGAATGACTGGATATGACATGTAGGGGAGGAGCTATGTAGCAGCTCTGCTGTGGGTGATCCTCTTGCAACTTCCTGTTGGGAAGGGAATATATCCCACAAGTAATGGATGATCTGTGGACTGGATACACTACAAGAGAAATAAATTTATCAAGTAAGCATAAATTATGTTTCTTTGCCAGCAGTTAAATTCAATTTGGAGGGTTCTCCAATTTATTGGGGCTATCTTTACTTCTACTAATTATGCTATTGTTTCTATAGCAAAATAGTATTTATTTTCCTTTAGATAGTTGTATCTTATTTATGGAAAATTATTTAGTTTCAGGTACTTTTCTTGGTCCTGTGATTTATTTGGATATTGCAATTGCTTCATTTTTTCTGTTTACTTTAAGATCAAGTATCAGATTATGATTTATTTTAGCATTGTTAAGGGACAACATTTACTAGACTAGGTGCTGTTGCATTTGTCTTGTTGTTTTGCATTTATTGATTATGCAAGTCCACTGTATTGACTGGTCCTTTAAACTGAACTATCATGCTAATAATTTCATTTGTGTCTTCATTTTATTGAATATTTTCGCAAATGAGGGTTAATCTATGTCTTTAGCTATTTTAGCTAGAAGAATTTTGTGATTTTTTTTTTAAAAAAAAAAAAAAAAAAATCCATATTTCTTTTGTTCTAAGATAATCAATTATTTGTTTTATAATTGGATTCAATTCTTAACTGTTACTCTGGGCTTCAAGATTGAGTTCTAAGACTAAAACTTTAAGCTTATACTAGTTTGGTTGTTCTTATTAAAGGGCCACTAAACCCAAAATCTTTCTTTCATGATTCAGATAGAGAATAAAAATTTAAACAACATTACAATTTACTTCCATTATTTATTTTGCTTCATTTTTTAAATATCCTTAGTTGATGAAAAAGCAATGCACATGGTGAGCCAATCACATGAAGCTTCTATGTGCAGCAACCAATCAGCAGCTAGTGAGCATATCTAGATATGCTTTTCATCAAAGAATATCAAGAGAATAAAACAAATTAGATAATATAAGTAAATTAGAAAGATGTTTAAAATGGCATTCTCTTTCTAAATCAAAAAAGAAAAAATGTGGGTGGCATGTCCCTTTAAGGAACAAATTCCTGAGTTCTTTCCCAAGTAACATGTTTTTATTTGGGGTTCGAAATCAGCTCCCTAATATTGCGATGTACGTGCCGTATTCCAGCTTGGCTGGTAAGGGGCAGGTTAAGACTTCTTTGAAATTTATTTGGTTCTATTTTGTCCAAATTTCTTTGATTTTATTCCAGTAAGGCTAACACTTTCTTTAAGTGTGTTTCTGTCATATATATTTTGGATACTGTTGAAGCATGGCTTGGCACCCATGGGGTTCAAGCGCTGCTCAGACCTGGAATCTTCTGGGATATTTCTTTCAGTTCCTTTTTTAGGAACCGGGTTTGGAGTTTTATTCAAACTATTTTGCCTTTTTATGGTCATTGATAGCATTATTTGTTTTCCTTAGATACAATAAATGCATATTTTCATTTCTCTTGTTAAGTGTGTTCAGTCCACGGGTCATCCATTACTTATGGGATATATTCTCCTTCCCAACAGGAAGTTGCAAGAGGATCACCCAAGCAGAGCTTGGGTGATCAACAGTGTGCTGTTTGTTCTCTCAGGCAGTATTTAGAAGAAGAATCTGCCTGCGTTTTTTCTATGATCTTAGCAGACGTAACTAAGATCCACTGGCTGTTCTCGCACATTCTGAGGAGTGGGGTATCTTCGGAGAAGGGAATAGCATGCGGGGTCCCCCGCAAATGAGGTATGTGCAGTAAAATATTTTCTAGGAATGGAATTGACTATGAAAACACTGCCGTTACCCATATGACGTAAGTACAGCCTTTAATGCAGTAGTAGCGACTGGTATCAGGCTGATAAATGTATGCGCAGTCGAGTTATTTTCTAGGGACTAGAATTTAACTTTAAATACTGTTAGTACTGAAATAAATGTATGAGCCTTAACTGCAGTAGAAGCGACTGGTAGCAGGCTTAGTGATAACTTTGCATAACACTGGAAAGTGATTTTTTTAAAACGTTTACTGGCATGTTATTCGTTTTGTGAGGTACTTTGGTGATAAATCTTTTTGGGCATGATTTTTTTTCCACATGGCTAACGTATTGCATAGACAACGTTATATCAGGTCTCCCACTGTTGTGATATGAGTGGGAGGGACCTTTTTTTAGCGCCTTGTTGCGCAGTTAAAATTCTAGCACAGTCTTCCTGCTTCTTCCTCTTTGATCCAGGATGTCTCCAGAGAGCTCAAGGGTCTTCAAAATTCATTTTTGAGGGAGGTAATCAGTCACAGCAGACCTGTGACAGTGTGTTTGACTGTGAGAAAAGCGTTAAATCTTATATTGATTATCCGTTTTGGGTATTGAGGGGTTAATCATCCTTTTGCTAATGGGTGCAATCCTCTGCTAATTTCATTCATTTACTGTTTAAAATTGGTTGCTATAACCGTATTAGTTCGTTGTTATTTCAACTGTGACAGTTTTTTTGTGTTTTTAAAAGCGCTGCAGCGTTTTTTATATTGCTTGTAAACTTATTGAAAGAAATTTCCAAGCTTGATAGCTTCATTGCTAGTCTGTTTAAACATGTCTGACACAGATGAATCTGCTTGCTCATTATGTTTAAAGGCCAATGTGGAGCCCAATAGAAATATGTGTACCAATTGTATTGATATTACTTTAAATAAAAGTCTGTCTTTACCGGTAGAGAAATTATCACCAGACAACGAGGGGGAAGTTATGCCGCCTAACTCTCCTCACGTGTCAGTACCTTTGCCTCCCGCTCAGGAGGTGCGTGAGATTGTGGCGCCAAGCACATCAAGGCACTTACAAATCACTTTACAAGATATGGCCAATGTTATGAAAGAAGTATTATCTAATTTGCCTGAGTTAAGAGGCAAGCGCGATAGCTGATAAATTTATTTCTCTTGTAGTGTGTTCAGTCCACGGCCCGCCCTGTCTTTTTTTGAGGCAGTTCTAAATTTTAATTAAAACGCCAGTCACCACTGCACCCTATAGTTTCGCCTTTCTCGTCTTGTTTCGGTCGAATGACTGGATATGACATGTGAGGGGTGGAGCTATATAGCAGCTCTGCTTGGGTGATCCTCTTGCAACTTCCTGTTGGGAAGGAGAATATATCCCATAAGTAATGGATGACCCGTGGACTGAACACACTACAAGAGAAATAAATTTATCAGGTAAGCATAAATTGTTTTTTCTGTTTTCATTCAGATTATTTTCTGAGGATGCGGAATCTCATATGATTCACTTTCTCTTCAGGACATAGTTAGAGGATCTTTTTTTCGAAAGCTCTTGATTCATCAATCAAGGGTCACCTTTTTAGGTTTCCAGATAGTTTGTGTCATTGTCTTTGTCTCTATCAGACAAGGGATAATTCTATTGGGTTCCGTCTGTCGGTACCTTTAGTCTGTATTATTTCCTTCAGTTGCTATATATGCACAGAAGTTTTAGGTCTTATGGCCACAGCATTGGATTCAATTCCCTTTGCTCATTTTCACTAGAAAGAACCTTTCCAGTCTTTTATGAGTGTTGTTTCTTCTAGAACATGGTTGGAGGATCAATTTACCAAAAAGTTCATTGATTCCTCAGACAAGGGTAACCTTTTTAGGTTTCCTGATAGATTCAGTGTCCTTGACTCTGTCTCTGACAGACAATAGACGTCTGAGACTGAAGGTTTCGACAAGCTGAAACCAATTTCAATCTTTCCCTTCGGTAGCCTTATGCATGGAAATTCTAGGTATTATGACTGCTGCATTGGACGCGGTCCCCTTTGCTCGTTTTTACATGCAACTTTTTCAGCTCTGTATGCTGAACCAGTGGTGCAGGGATTATACAAAGATATCTCAATTAATATCTTTGAAACCGATTGTACGACACTCTCTGACGTGGTGGACAGACCACCATCGTTTAGTTCAGGGGGCTTCTTTCTGTTCTTCCAACCTGGACTGTGATTTCAACAGATGCAAGTCTGACAGGTTTGGGAGATGTTTGGGGGTCTCTGACAGCACAAGGGGTTTGGGAATCTCAGGAGGTGAGATTACCAATCAAAATTTTGGAACTCCGTGCAATTTTCAAAGCTCTTCAGTCATGGCCTCTTCTAAAGAGAGAGTCGTTCATTTGTTTTCAGATGGACAATGTCACAACCGTGGCATATGTCAATCATCAAGGAGGGACTCACAGTCCTCTGGGTATGAAAGAAGTATCTCGAATTCTGGTATGGGCGGAATCCAGCTCCTGTCTAGTTTCTGCGGTTCATATCCCAGGTATAGACAATTGGGAAGCGGATTATCTCAGTCGCCAAACGTTACATCCGGGCGAATGGTCTCTTCACCCAGAGGTATTTCTTCAGATTGTTCAAATGTGGGGACTTCCAGAAATAGATCTGATGACTTCTCATCTAAACAAGAAGCTTCCCAGGTATCTGTCCAGATCCAGGGATCCTCAGGCGGAAGCAGTTGATGCATTGTCACTTCCTTGGAAGTATCATCCTGCCTATATCTTTCCGCCTCTAGTTCTTCTTCCAAGAGTAATTTCCAAGATTCTGAAGGAGTGCTCGTTCTGCTGGTGGCTCCAGCATGGCCTCACAGGTTTTGGTATGCGGATCTTGTCCGGATGGCCACTTGCCAACCGTGGACTCTTCCGTTAAGACCAGACCTTCTATCACAAGGTCCTTTTTTCCATCAGGATCTCAAATCCTTAAATTTGAAGGTATGGAGATTGAACGCTTGATTCTCAGTCATAGAGGTTTCTCTGACTCTCTGATTAATACTATGTTACAGGCTCGTAAATCTGTATCTAGGAAGATATATTATCGAGTCTGGAAGATTTACATTTCTTGGTGTTTTTCTCATCATTTTTCCTGGCATTCTTTTAGAATTCCTAGAATTTTACAGTTTCTTCAGGATGGTTTGGATAAAGGTTTGTCTGCAAGTTCCTTGAAAGGACAAATCTCTGCTCTTTCTGTTCTTTTTCACAGAAAGATTGCTTGTCTTCCTGATATTCATTGTTTTGTACAAGCTTTGGTTCGTATAAAACCTGTTATTAAGTCAATTTCTCCTCCTTGAAGTTTGAATTTGGTTCTGGGGGCTCTTCAAGCTCCTCCGTTTGAACCTATGCATTCGCTGGACATTAAATTACTTTCTTGGAAAGTTTTGTTTCTTTTGGCATCTCTTCTGCTAGAAGAGTTTCTGATTTATCTGCTCTTTCTTGTGAGTCTCCTTTTCTGATTTTTCATCAGGATAAGGCGGTGTTGCGAACTTCTTTTAATTTTTACCTAAGGTTGTGAATTCTAACAACATTAGTAGAGAAATTGTGGTTCCTTCATTGTGTCCTAATCCTAAGAATTCTAAGGAAAGATTGTTGCATTCTTTGGATGTAGTTAGAGCTTTGAAATATTATGTTGAAGCTACTAAAAATTTCCGAAAGACTTCTAGTCTATTTGTTATCTTTTCCGGTTCTAGGAAAGGTCAGAAGGCCTCTGCCATTTCTTTGGCGTCTTGGTTAAAGTCTTTGATTCATCATGCTTATGTCGAGTCAGGTAAAACTCTGCCTCAAAGGATTACAGCTCATTCTACTAGGTCAGTTTCTACTTCCTGGGCGTTTAGGAATGAAGCTTTGGTTGATCAGATTTGCAAAGCAGCAACTTGGTCTTCTTTGCATACTTTTACTGAATTCTACCATTTTTGATGTGTTTTCTTCTTCTGAAGCAGTTTTTGGTAGAAAAGTACTTCAGGCAGCTGTTTCAGTTTGATTCTTCTGCTTATAATTTCAGTTTTTTTCATTATAAGATTTAAACTTTATTTTGGGTGTGGATTATTTTCAGCGGAATTGGCTGCCTTTATTTTATCCCTCTTGGGTATTCATTATCCCATACGTCACTAGCTCATGGACTCTTGCTAATTACATGAAAGAAAACATAATTTATGTAAGAACTTACCTGATAAATTCATTTCTTTCATATTAGCAAGAGTCCATGAGGCCCACCCTTTTTCTCTTGTTAAGTGTGTTCAGTCCACGGGTCATCCATTACTTATGGGATATATTCTCCTTCCCAACAGGAAGTTGCAAGAGGATCACCCAAGCAGAGCTGCTATATAGCTCCACCCCTCACATGTCATATCCAGTCATTCTCTTGCAAGTCTCAACAAAGGAGGTTGTGAGAGGAGACAGGAGTAACATTCTTCAATCAAAAGTTTATTATTTTAAAATAGCACCGGAGTGTGCTGTTTGTTCTCTCAGGCAGTATTTAGAAGAAGAATCTGCCTGCGTTTTTTCTATGATCTTAGCAGACGTAACTAAGATCCACTGGCTGTTCTCGCACATTCTGAGGAGTGGGGTATCTTCGGAGAAGGGAATAGCATGTGGGGTCCCCCGCAAATGAGGTATGTGCAGTAAAATATTTTCTAGGAATGGAATTTACTATGAAAACACTGCTGTTACCCATATGACGTAAGTACAGCCTTTAATGCAGTAGTAGCGACTGGTATCAGGCTGATAAATGTATGCGCAGTTATTTCGAGTTATTTTCTAGGGACTAGAATTTAACTTTAAATACTGTTAGTATTGAAATAAATGTATGAGCCTTAACTGCAGTAGAAGCGACTGGTAGCAGGCTTAGTGATAACTTTGCATAACACTGGAAAGTTGTTTTTTTAAAAAACGTTTACTGGCATGTTATTCGTTTTGTGAGGTACTTTGGTGATAAATCTTTTTGGGCATGATTTTTTTCCACATGGCTAACGTATATTTCTGCATAGACACCGTTATATCAGGTCTCCCACTGTTGTGATATGAGTGGGAGGGACCTTTTTTTAGCGCCTTGTTGCGCAGTTAAAATTCTAGCACAGTCTTCCTGCTTCTTCCTCTTTGATCCAGGACGTCTCCAGAGAGCTCAGGGGTCTTCAAAATTCATTTTTGAGGGAGGTAATCAGTCACAGCAGACCTGTGACAGTGTGTTTGACTGTGAGAAAAGCGTTAAATCTTATATTGATTATCCGTTTTGGGTATTGAGGGGTTAATCATCCTTTTGCTAATGGGTGCAATCCTCTGCTAATTTCATACATTTACTGTTTAAAATTGGTTGCTATAACCGTATTAGTTCGTTGTTATTTCAACTGTGACAGTTTTTTTGTGTTTTTAAAAGCGCTGCAGCGTTTTTTATATTGCTTGTAAACTTATTGAAAGAAATTTCCAAGCTTGATAGCTTCATTGCTAGTCTGTTTAAACATGTCTGACACAGATGAATCTGCTTGCTCATTATGTTTAAAGGCCAATGTGGAGCCCAATAGAAATATGTGTACCAATTGTATTGATATTACTTTAAATAAAAGTCTGTCTTTACCGGTAAAGAAATTATCACCAGACAACGAGGGGGAAGTTATGCCGCCTAACTCTCCTCACGTGTCAGTACCTTTGCCTCCTGCTCAGGAGGTGCGTGAGATTGTGGCGCCAAGCACATCAAGGCACTTACAAATCACTTTACAAGATATGGCTAATGTTATGAAAGAAGTATTATCTAATTTGCCTGAGTTAAGAGGCAAGCGCGATAGCTCTGGGTTAAGGACAGAGCGCGCTGATGATATGAGGGCCATGTGTGACACTGCGTCACAATTTGCAGAACATGAGGACGGAGAGCTTCATTCTGTGGGGTGACGGATCTGATCCAGGGAGACCGGATTCAGACATTTCAAATTTTAAATTTAAGCTTGAGAACCTCCGTGTATTACTAGGGGAGATATTAGCGGCTCTGAATGATTGCGACACGGTTGCAATCCCAGAGAAATTATGTAGGCTGGATAAATACTATGCGGTACCGGTGTGTACTGACGTTTTTCCTATACCTAAAAGGCTTACAGAGATTATTAACAAGGAGTGGGATAAACCCGGTGTGCCTTTTTCCCCTCCTCCGATATTTAGAAAAATGTTCCCAATAGACGCCACCACACGAGACTTATGGCAGACGGTCCCTAAGGTGGAGGGAGCAGTTTCTACTTTAGCCAAGCGTACCACTATTCCGGTGGAGGATAGTTGTGCTTTCTCAGATCCAATGGATAAAAAATTAGAAGGTTACCTTAAGAAAATGTTTGTTCAACAAGGTTTTATATTACAGCCCCTTGCATGCATTGCGCCCGTCACTGCTGCAGCGGCTTTCTGGTTTGAGTCTCTGGAAGAGGCTATTCGCACAGCACCATTGGATGAGACTTTGAACAAGCTTAAAGCCCTTAAGCTAGCTAATGCATTTGTATCGGATGCCGTTGTGCATTTAACCAAACTAACGGCTAAGAACTCCGGATTCGCCATTCAGGCGCGCAGAGCGCTATGGCTTAAATCCTGGTCAGCAGATGTAACCTCTAAATCTAAATTGCTTAATATTCCTTTCAAAGGGCAAACCTTATTCGGGCCCGGCTTGAAGGAGATTATTGCTGACATAACTGGAGGTAAGGGTCACACCCTTCCTCAGGACAGGGCCAAATGAAAGGCCAGTCAGTCTAGTTTTCGTGCCTTTCGTAATTTCAAGGCAGGAGCAGCATCAACTTCCTCCGCTCCAAAACAGGAAGGAACTGCTGCTCGTTACAGACAGGGTTGGAAAAGCAAACAGTCCTGGAACAAGGGCAAGCAGGCCAGAAAGCCTACTTCTGCCCCTAAGACAGCATGAAGAGAGGGCCCCCTATCCGGAAACGGATCTAGTGGGGGGCAGACTTTCTCTCTTCGCCCAGGCTTGGGCAAGAGATGTCCAGGATCCCTGGGCGTTGGAGATTATATCTCAGGGATACCTTCTGGACTTCAAAGCTTCTCCTCCACAAGGGAGATTTCATCTTTCAAGGTTATCAGCAAACCAAATAAAGAAAGAGGCTTTTCTTCACTGTGTACAAGACCTCCTAGTAATGGGGGTGATCCACCCAGTTCCGCGGACGGAACAAGGGCAAGGATTTTACTCAAATCTGTTTGTGGTTCCCAAGAAAGAGGGAACCTTCAGACCAATCTTGAACCTAAAGATCTTAAACAAATTCCTAAGAGTTCCATTATTCAAAATGGAGACTATTCGAACCATCCTACCCATGATCCAAGAGGGTCAGTATATGACCACAGTGGACTTAAAGGATGCCTACCTTCACATACTGATTCACAAAGATCATTATCGGTACCTAAGGTTTGCCTTTCTAGACAGGCATTACCAGTTTGTAGCTCTTCCCTTCGGGTTAGCTACGGCCCCGAGAATTTTTACAAAGGTTCTGGGCTCGCTTCTGGCGGTACTAAGACCGCGAGGCATAGTGGTGGCTCCGTACTTAGACGACATTCTGATACAAGCGTCAAGTTTTCAAAATGCAAAGTCTCATACAGAGATAGTTCTAGCATTTCTGAGGTCGCATGGGTGGAAAGTGAACATGGAAAAGAGTTCTCTGTTACCACTCACAAGGGTTCCCTTTCTAGGGACTCTTATAGATTCTGTAGAGATGAAGATTTACCTGACGGAGTCCAGGTTATCAAAAATCCTAAATGCTTGCCGTGTCCTTCATTCCATTCCAAGCCCATAAGTAGATCAGTGCATGGAAGTAATCGGCTTAATGGTCGCGGCAATGGACATAGTGCCATTTGCGCGCCTGCATCTCAGACCGCTGCAATTATGCATGCTGAGTCAGTGGAATGGGGATTACTCAGATCTGTCCCCTTTACTAAATCTGGACCAGGAGACCAGAGATTCTCTTCTCTGGTGGTTGTCTCGGATTCATCTGTCCAAGGGAATGCCTTTTCGCAGACCAGATTGGACGATTGTAACAACAGATGCCAGCCTTCTAGGCTGGTGCGCAGTCTGGAATTCCCTGAAGGCTCAGGGATCATGGACTCAGGAGGAGAAACTCCTTACAATAAACATTCTGGAATTAAGAGCGATATTCAATGCTCTTCTAGCTTGGCCTCAGTTAGCAACACTGAGGTTCATCAGATTTCAGTCGGACAACATCACGACTGTGGCTTACATCAATCATCAAGGGGGAACCAGGAGTTCCCTAGCGATGTTAGAAGTCTCAAAGATAATTCGCTGGGCAGAGTCTCACTCTTGCCATCTGTCGGCGATCTACATCCCAGGCGGAGGAGAACTGGGAGGCGGACTTTCTAAGCCGCCAGACCTTTCACCCGGGGGAGTGGGAACTTCACCCGGAGGTATTTGCTCAACTGATTCTTAGTTGGGGCGAACCGGAACTGGATCTCATGGCTTCTCGCCAGAACGCCAAGCTTCCTTGTTACGGATCCAGGTCCAGGGACCCGGGAGCGGTGCTGGTAGATGCACTAGCAGCCCCTTGGATTTTCAACATGGCTTATGTGTTCCCACCGTTTCCGTTGCTGCCTCGTCTGATTGCCAGGATCAAACAGGAGAGAGCATCAGTGATTCTGATAGCGCCTGCGTGGCCACGCAGGACCTGGTATGCAGACCTAGTGGACATATCGTCCTGTCCACCATGGTCTCTGCCTCTGAGGCAGGACCTTCTACTTCAGGGTCCTTTCAACCATCCAAGCCTAATTTCTCTGAGGCTGACTGCATGGAGATTGAACTCTTGATTCTCTCAAAGCGTAGTTTCTCGGAGTCGGTTATTGATACATTGATACAGGCTCTGAAACCGGTTACCAGAAAAATTTACCATAAGATATGGCGTAAATATTTACATTGGTGTGAATCCAAGAGTTACTCATGGAGTAAGGTTAGGGTTCCTAGGATATTGTCTTTTCTACAAGAGGGTTTAGAAAAGGGTTTATCCGCTAGTTCGTTAAAGGGACAGATTTCTGCTCTGTCTATTCTTTTACACAAACGTCTGGCAGAGAATCCAGACGTTCAGGCTTTTTGTCAGGCTTTGGCCAGGATTAAGCCTGTGTTTAAAACTGTTGCTCCTCCGTGGAGCTTAAACTTGGTTCTTAAAGTTCTTCAGGGTGTTCCGTTTGAACCCCTTCATTCCATTGATATTAAGCTTTTATCTTGGAAAGTTCTGTTTTTGATGGCTATTTCCTCGGCTCGAAGAGTCTCTGAGTTATCTGCCTTACATTGCAATTCTCCTTATCTGATTTTTCATTCAGACAAGGTAGTTTTGCGTACTAAACCTGGATTTTTACCTAAGGTTGTTTCTAATAGGAATATCAATCAGGAGATTGTTGTTCCATCATTATGTCCTAACCCTTCTTCAAAGAAGGAACGTCTTTTGCATAATCTGGACGTAGTCCGTGCCCTGACGTTCTACTTACAGGCAACTAAGGATTTTCGGCAAACTTCTTCTCTGTTTGTCGTTTATTCTGGACAGAGGAGAGGTCAAAAGGCTTCGGCCACCTCTCTCTCTTTTTGGCTTCGTAGCATAATACGTTTAGCCTATGAGACTGTTGGACAGCAGCCCCCTGAATGAATTACAGCTCATTCCACTAGAGCTGTGGCTTCCACCTGGGCCTTTAAGAATGAGGCCTCTGTTGAACAGATTTGTAAGGCTGCAACTTGGTCTTCACTTCAACCTTTTCAAAATTTTACAAATTTGACACTTTTGCTTCTTCGGAGACTGTTTTTGGGAGAAAGGTTCTACAGGCAGTGGTTCCTTCTGTTTAAAGTTCCTGCCTTGTCCCTCTCATCATCCGTGTACTTTAGCTTTGGTATTGGTATCCCATAAGTAATGGATGACCCGTGGACTGAACACACTTAACAAGAGAAAACATAATTTATGCTTACCTGATAAATTTATTTCTCTTGTAGTGTGTTCAGTCCACGGCCCGCCCTGTCTTTTTTTTTTAGGCAGTTCTAAATTTTAATTAAAACTCCAGTCACCACTGCACCCTATAGTTTCTCCTTTCTCGTCTTGTTTCGGTCGAATGACTGGATATGACATGTGAGGGGTTGAGCTATATAGCAGCTCTGCTTGGGTGATCCTCTTGCAACTTCCTGTTGGGAAGGAGAATATATCCCATAAGTAATGGATGACCCGTGGACTGAACACACTACAAGAGAAATAAATTTATCAGGTAAGCATAAATTATGTTTCTTTCATGTAATTAGCAAGAGTCCATGAGCTAGTGACGTATGGGATATACATTCCTACCAGGAGGATCAAATTTTCCCAAACCTCAAAATGCCTATAAATACACCCCTCACCACACCCACAAATCAGTTTTACAAACTTTGCCTCCTATGGAGGTGGTGAAGTAAGTTTGTGCTAGATTCTACGTTGATATGCGCTCCACAGCAGGTTGGAGCCCGGTTTTCCTCTCAGCGTGCAGTGAATGTCAGAGGGATGTGAAGAGAGTATTGCCTGTTTGAATTCAATGATCTCCTTCTACGGGGTCTATTTCATAGGTTCTCTGTTATCGGTCGTAGAGATTCATCTCTTACCTCCCTTTTCAGATAGACGATATACTCTTATATATATATATATATACCATTACCTCTGCTGATTTTCGTTTCAGTACTGGTTTGGCTTTCTACAAACATGTAGATGAGTGTCCTGGGGTAAGTAAGTCTTATTTTCTGTGACACTCTAAAGCTATGGTTGGGCACTTTTTTAAAGTTCTAAATATATGTATTCAAACATTTATTTGCCTTGACTCAGAATGTTCAACATTCCTTTTTTTAGACAGTCAGTTTCATATTTGGGATAATGCATTTGAATCAATCATTTTTCTTACCTTAAAAATTTGACTTTCTCCCTGTGGGCTGTTAGGCTCGCGGGGGCTGAAAATGCTTCATTTTATTGTGTCATTCTTGACGCGGACTTTTTTGGCGCAAAAAATCTTTTCTGTTTCCGGCATCATACGTGTCGCCGGAAGTTGCGTCATTTTTTGACGTTCTTTTGCGCCAAAAATGTCGGCGTTCCGGATGTGGCGTCATTTTGGCGCCAAAAGCATTTAGGCGCCAAATAATGTGGGCGTCTTTTTTTGGCGCTAAAAAAATATGGGCGTCGCTTTTGTCTCCACATTATTTAAGTCTCATTTTTCATTGCTTCTGGTTGCTAGAAGCTTGTTCTTTGGCATTTTTTCCCATTCCTGAAACTGTCATTTAAGGAATTTGATCAATTTTGCTTTATATGTTGTTTTTTCTCTTACATATTGCAAGATGTCTCACGTTGCATCTGAGTCAGAAGATACTTCAGGAAAATCACTGTCTGGTGCTGGAACTACCAAAGCTAAGTGTATCTGCTGTAAACTTTTGGTAGCTGTTCCTCCAGCTGTTGTTTGTATTAAATGTCATGACAAACTTGTTAATGCAGATAATATTTCCTTTAGTAAAGTACCATTACCTGTTGCAGTTCCAACAACATCTAATGTTCAGAGTGTTCCTGATAACATAAGAGATTTTGTTTCTGAATCCATTAAGAAGGCTATGTCTGTTATTCCTCCTTCTAGTAAACACAAAAAATCTTTTAAAACTTCTCATTATCCAGATGAATTTTTAAATGAACATCATCATTCTGATTCTAATGATTCCTCTGGTTCAGAGGATTCTGTCTCAGAGGTTGATGCTGATAAATCTTCATATTTTATTTAAAATGGAATTTATTCGTTCTTTACTTAAAGAAGTTTTAATTGCTTTAGAAATTGAGGATTCTGGTCCTCTTGATACTAAATCTAAACGTTTAGACAAGGTCTTTAAATCTCCTGTGGTTATTCCAGAAGTTTTTCCTGTTCCTGGTGCTATTTCTGAAGTAATTTCCAGAGAATGGAATCATTTGGGTAATTCATTTACTCCCTCTAAACGTTTTAAGCAATTATATCCTGTGCCGTCCGACAGATTAGAGTTTTGGGACAAAATCCCTAAAGTTGATGGGGCTATTTCTACCCTTGCTAAACGTACTACTATTCCTACGGCAGATGGTACTTCCTACTAGCTTCTGGGTAGAAAGTGGGTATAAATTAATTATAGGTTGCCAGTTTACCATAAATGATTCAGCCCTATCTTTAAACTGGTAAATAGTATTATGTGATTCAAACACAAGCTGTTGGAGCAACATATTACGAAAAATGGAGAATCTGGGTGAAAATGTATCTTTCCATTTTTTCAAGATTAAGATTCTGGTTACTAAGATTATTGTATTCAGTATTCCAATATTTTTTGGCTTAACCTCCACTAGATTTGGATGTATCAAAAAAATTGTATGATAGGCTTGGATTTTAAAATTGTCGTGAAACTGACAATTATACCAGTAATTAATTTTGCGCCACAGCTGGTTTATTTTTGGACAATAAAAAAACATATGTGTAGTGTCTGCATTAAGTAAATGACATTTTGGACAGTGTTGTTGTGTAGAGGAAGAAAATTTAGACATTTTTAAAGGCGTTAAATAAACATTATGCATTAATTTAGTCTGTGATTCTTTCCACGTAATAGATACATTGAGTTTCTCCACTGCCGAAAAACTGTAAAGAATATTAACTACTTCAAATTGCGGGAAATATTGACGCCAAAAGTAGGCCTGCTTTTGCAAGAAAATTTGGCCCTGTTTGATGGTACTTCCTTTAAGGATCCTTTAGATAGGAAAATTGAATCCTTTCTAAGAAAAGCTTATCTGTGTTCAGGTAATCTTCTTAGACCTGCTAAATCATTGGCTGATGTTGCTGCAGCTTCAACTTTTTGGTTGGAAACTTTAGCGCAACAAGTAACATATCATGATTCTCATAATATTATTATTCTTCTTCAACATGCTAATAATTTTATCTGTGATGCCATTTTTGATATTATCAGAGTTGATGTCAGGTTTATGTCTCTAGCTATTTTAGCTAGAAGAGCTTTATGGCTTAAAACTTGGAATGCTGATATGTCTTCTAAATCGACTCTACTTTCCCTGTCTTTCCAGGGTAATAAATTATTTGGTTCTCAGTTGGATTCTATTATCTCAACTGTTACTGGTGGGAAAGGATCTTTTTTACCACAGGATAAAAAATCTAAAGGTAAAAACAGGGCTAATAATCGTTTTCGTTCCTTTCGTTTCAACAAAGAACAAAAGCCTGATCCTTCATCCTCAGGAGCAGTTTCAGTTTGGAAACCATCTCCAGTCTGGAATAAATCCAAGCCTTCTAGAAAAGCAAAGCCAGCTTCTAAGTCCACATGAAGGTGCGGCCCTCATTCCAGCTCAGCTGGTAGGGGGCAGATTACGTTTTTTCAAAGAAATTTGGATCAATTCTGTTCACAATCTTTGGATTCAGAACATTGTTTCAGAAGGGTACAGAATTGGTTTCAAGATAAGACCTCCTGCAAAGAGATTTTTTCTTTCCTGTGTCCCAGTAAACCCAGTGAAAGCTCAAGCATTTCTGAAATGTGTTTCAGATCTAGAGTTGGCTGGAGTAATTATGCCAGTTCCAGTTCTGGAACAGGGGCTGGGGTTTTATTCGAATCTCTTCATTGTACCAAAGAAGGAGAATTCCTTCAGACCAGTTCTGGATCTAAAAATATTGAATCGTTATGTAAGGATACCAACATTCAAAATGGTAACTGTAAGGACTATCTTGCCTTTTGTTCAGCAAGGGCATTATATGTCTACAATAGATTTACAGGATGCATATCTGCATATTCCGATTCATCCAGCTCACTATCAGTTCCCTTGATTCTCTTTCCTGGACAAGCATTACCAGTTTGTGGCTCTGCCGTTTGGCCTAGCTACAGCTCCAAGAATTTTTACAAAGGTTCTCGGTGCCCTTCTGTCTGTAATCAGAGAACAGGGTATTGTGGTATTTCCTTATTTGGACGATATCTTGGTACTAGCTCAGTCTTCACATTTAGCAGAATCTCATACGAATCGACTTGTGTTGTTTCTTCAAGATCATGGTTGGAGGATCAATTCACTAAAAAGTTCATTGATTCCTCAGACAAGGGTAACCTTTTTGGGTTTCCAGATAGATTCAGTGTCCATGACTCTGTCTTTGACAGACAAGAGACGTCTAAAATTGATTTCAGCTTGTCGAAACCTTCAGTCACAATCATTCCCTTCGGTAGCCTTATGCATGGAAATTCTAGGTCTTATGACTGCTGCATCGGACGCGATCCCCTTTGCTCGTTTTCACATGCGACCTCTTCAGCTCTGTATGCTAAACCAATGGTGCAGGGAGTACACAAAGATATCTCAATTAATATCTTTAAAACCGATTGTATGACATTCTCTGACGTGGTGGACAGATCACCATCGTTTAATTCAGGAAGCTTCTTTTGTTCTTCCGACCTGGACTATAATCTCAACAGATGCAAGTCTTACAGGTTGGGGAGCTGTGTGGGGGTCTCTGACGGCACAAGGGGTTTGGGAAACTCAGGAGGTGAGATTACCGATCAATATTTTGGAACTCCGTGCAATTTTCAGAGCTCTTCAGTCTTGGCCTCTTCTGAAGAGAGAGTCGTTCATTTGTTCTCAGACAGACAATGTCACAACTGTGGCATACATCAATCATCAAGGAGGGACTCACAGTCCTCTGGCTATGAAAGAAGTATCTCGAATTCTGGTTTGGGCGGAATCCAGCTCCTGTCTAATCTCTGCGGTTCATATCCCAGGTATAGACAATTGGGAAGCGGATTATCTCAGTCGCCAAACGTTGCATCCGGGCGAATGGTCTCTTCACCCAGAGGTATTTCTTCAGATTGTTCAAATGAGGGAACTCCCAGAAATAGATCTGATGGCTTCTCATCTAAACAAGAAACTTCCCAGGTATCTGTCCAGATCCCGGGATCCTCAGGCGGAGGCAGTGGATGCATTATCGCTTCCTTGGAAGTATCATCCTGCCTATATCTTTCCGCCTCTAGTTCTTCTTCCAAGAGTAATCTCCAAGATTCTGAAGGAATGCTCGTTTGTTCTGCTGGTAGCTCCAGCATGGCCTCACAGGTTTTGGTATGTGGATCTTGTCCGCATGGCCTCTTGCCAGCCGTGGACTCTTCCGTTAAGACCAGACCTTCTGTCGCAAGGTCCTTTCTTCCATCAGGATCTCAAATCCTTAAATTTAAAGGTATGGAGATTGAACGCTTGATTCTTGGTCAAAGAGGTTTCTCTGACTCTGTGATTAATACTATGTTACAGGCTCGTAAATCTGTATCTAGAGAGATATATTATAGAGTCTGGAAGACTTATATTTCTTGGTGTCTTTCTCATCATTTTTCCTGGCATTCTTTTAGAATTCTGAGAATTTTACAGTTTCTTCAGGATGGTTTAGATAAAGGTTTGTCCGCAAGTTCCTTGAAAGGACAAATCTCTGCTCTCTGTTCTTTTTCACAGAAAGATTGCTAATCTTCCTGATATTCATTGTTTTGTACAAGCTTTGGTTCGTATAAAACCTGTCATTAAGTCTATTTCTCCTCCTTGGAGTTTGAATTTGGTTTTGGGGGCTCTTCAAGCTCCTCTTTTTGAACCCATGCATTCATTGGACATTAAATTACTTTCTTGGAAAGTTTTGTTCCTTTTGGCCATCTCTTCTGCCAGAAGAGTCTCTGCTTTATCTGCTCTTTCTTGTGAGTATCCTTTTCTGATTTTTCATCAGGATAAGGCGGTGTTGCAAACTTCTTTTGAATTTTTACCTAAGGTTGTGAATTCCAACAACATTAGTAGAGAAATTGTGGTTCCTTCATTATGTCCTAATCCTAAGAATTCTAAGGAGAAATCGTTGCATTCTTTGGATGTTGTTAGAGCTTTGAAATATTATGTTGAAGCTACTAAGTCTTTCCGAAAGACTTCTAGTCTATTTGTCATCTTTTCCGGTTCTAGAAAAGGTCAGAAAGCTTCTGCCATTTTTTTGGCATCTTGGTTGAAATCCTTAATTCACCATGCTTATGTCGAGTCGGGTAAAACTCCGCCTCAAAGGATTACAGCTCATTCTACTAGGTCAGTTTCAACTTCCTGGGCGTTTAGGAATGAGGCTTCGGTTGATCAGATTTGCAAAGCAGCAACTTGATCCTCTTTGCATACTTTTACTAAATTCTACCATTTTGATGTGTTCTTCTTCTGAAGCAGTTTTTGGTAGAAAAGTACTTCAGGCAGCGGTTTCAGTTTGAATCTTCTGCTTATGTTTTCATTAAACTTTATTTTGGGTGTGGATTATTTTCAGCAGGAATTGGCTGTCTTTATTTTATCCCTCCCTCTCTAGTAACTCTTGCGTGGAAAGATCCACATCTTGGGTAGTCATTATCCCATACGTCACTAGCTCATGCTAATTACATGAAAGAAAACATAATTTATGTAAGAACTTACCTGATAAATTCATTTCTTTCATATTAGCAAGAGTCCATGAGGCCCACCCTTTTTGTGGTGGTTATGATTTTTTTGTATAAAGCACAACTATTCCAATTCCTTATTTTATATGCTTTCGCACTTTTTTTTATCACCCCACTTCTTGGCTATTCGTTAAACTGATTTGTGGGTGTGGTGAGGGGTGTATTTATAGGCATTTTGAGGTTTGGGAAACTTTGCCCCTCCTGGTAGGAATGTATATCCCATACGTCACTAGCTCATGGAATCTTGCTAATATGAAAGAAATGAATTTATCAGGTAAGTTCTTACATAAATTATGTTTTTCTTTAATGCAAGTATATCTAAAGATGCTTCTCAGACTGATGAGAATCAGGGTATGCCGCAGCTTTTTCCCAAGCGTCACAACCTTTAACGCCCACCCAAGCAACGCTGTGTTCTTCAACCGCGTCCACTTCTTTCACTCTGCAGGATATGGCTGCAGTTATGTCATCCACTCTTACAGAAGCTTTATCTAAGTTGCCAGTGTTACAAGGCAAACACAGCAGGTCAGAGGCCCACATGGTCCCTGCGACTTCTGTGGCTTTGATAGCCATCTCCAATGTACCCTACTAGGGCTCTGATTTGGGGGGGTAGGGTGACCCTGTCCAAGGGGGAACTGTCTGACTTGGGCAGTGTGTTGCCCCAGACAGATTCAGACGTCCTGTCTTTCAGATTTAAGCTTGAACACCTCCATCTGTTACTGCGAGAGGTTTTGATGACTCTGGACGACTCTATTGGGGTCCCACCAGAAAAATTGTCTAAGATGGACAAATACTTAGAGGTCCCTTCTTATTCCGATGTTTTTCCAGTTCCTAAGAGAATTTTGGAAATTGTTACAAGGGAATGGGGAAGACTGGGTATCCCGTTCTCTCCCTCCCCTATTTTTAAGAAAATGTACCCTATAGCTGACACCATTCGGGACTCTTGGCAGAGGGTTCCTAAGACTCTCTTAAAACTGAGACTTCCTTAGAGGAAATACAGGACAGAATTAAGGCTCTTAAGCTGGCTAATTCTTTTATTACGGATGCTTCCTTTCAGATCGCCAAATTGATGGCTAAGAGTTCAGGATTCTCCATTTTAGCCCGAAGAGCTCTTTGCTTAAAGTCTTGGTCTGGGGATGTATCCTCTAAATCCAAGCTGTTGGCTATTCCTTTTAAGGGAAAGACCCTATTCGGGCCTGATTTGATAGAAATCATTTCTGATATTACAGGAGGTAAGGGTCATCTCCTTCCTCAAGACAGAACATCTAAGAAAAGGGGACGACAGAGTAACTTTCGTTCCTTTCGTAATTTCAAAGGAGTACCCCCTTCCTCTTCCGGTAAACAGGAAGGTAATTATCCTCAAGCCAAGTCCACCTGGAGACCCAACCAGGCTTGGAACAAGGGTAAACAACCCAAGAAGCCCGCTGCTGCTCCTAAGACAGCATGAAGGGACGGCCCCCGATCCAGGACCGGATCTAGTAGGGGGCAGACTTTCTCTCTTTGTACAGGCTTGGATAAGACGTTCAGGATCCCTGGACACTAGAAATAGTGTCTCAAGGGTATCAGTTGGCGTTCAAAAATTCCTTCCCAAGGGGAAGGTTTCTTCTTTCACGATTGTCTGTAGACCAGACAAAAAGAGAAGCGTTCTTACGTTGTGTAAAAGACCTCTCCACTATGGGAGTAATTTGTCCCGTTCCAATACAGGGACAGGGGTTTTACTCCAATCGTCTTGTAGTTCCCAAAAAAGAGGGAACGTTCTGACCCATTTTATATCTCAAGAGTCTAAACCAGTTTCTCGGTCGCATCCTTCAAGATGGAGACTATCCGGACAATTCTACCTTTGATCCAGGAGGGTCTATTTATGACTACCGTGGACTTAAAGGATGCATATCTTCATATTCCTATCCACAGAGATCATCACCAGTTCCTGAGGTTTGCCTTTCTGGACACGGCACCCAGGATTTTCATGAAGGTTCTAGAGTCTCTGCTGGCGGTTCTCAGACCGCGGGGCATTGCAGTGGTGCCTTATCTAGACGATATTCAGATCCAGGCGTCTTATCAGCTGACAAAGTTTCATACCGACATTGTTCTATCCTTTCTAAGGACTCACGGGTGGAAGGTGAGTCTAGAGAAGAGCTCGCTGATTCCACAGACAAGGGTTCCTTTCCTGGGAAAACCATGAAAATTTTCTTGACAGAAGTCAAAGTTAGATTCTGAATACATGCCGATCCCTTCAGTCCAATCCTCGGCCATCAGTGGCTCAGTGCATGGAGGTAATTGGATTAATGGTAGCGGCAATGGACATCATTCCGTTTGCTCGTTTTCATCTCAGACCTCTACAACTGAGCATGTTCAGGCAGAGGAATGGAGATTATGCAAATTTGTCTCCTCAGATCTGGACCAGGAGACAAGAGACTCTTTTCTCTGGTAGTTGTCGCCGGATCATCTGTCCCAAGGGACGTGCTTCTGCAGACCATCTTGGGTGATAGTGACAACCCACGCCAGTCTACTAGGCTAGGGTGCAGTCTGTAATTCCCTGAAGGTTCAGGGTGTGTGGACTCGGTCGGAGTCTCTACTTCCAATCAATATTCTGGAGTCGAGAGCAATATTCAATGCGCTTCAAGCTTGGCCTCGGCAAAATTCATCCGATTTCAGTCGGACAACATCACGACTGTGGCCTACATCAATCATCAGGGAGGAACAAGGAGTTCCTTAGCGATGACAGAAGTATCCAAGATAATTCGGTGGGTGGAGGCTCACTCTTGTTATCTGTCAGCAATTTACATCCCAGGAGTAGACAACTGGGAAGCAGATTTTTTGAGCAGACAGACGTTACATCCGGGGGAATGGGAACTCCATCCGGAGGTCTTTGCCACCCTGATGCTCAGATGGGGCAGACCGGAGCTGGATCTTATGGCATCTCGTCAGAATGCCAAGCTCCCAAGATATGGATCCAGGTCCAGGGATCCTCAGGCCAAACTGATAGATGCCTTGGCAGTGCCTTGGTCGTTCAACCTAGCTTATGCATTTCCACCGTTTGCTCTCCTTCCCCGGGTGATTGCTCGGATCAAACAGGAGAGGGCTTCGATGATACTCATCGCTCCTGCGTGGCCTCGCAGGACTTGGTATGCCGATCTGGTGGACATGTCCTCTCTGCCACCGTGGAAGCTTTCGTTGAGGCAGGACCTTCTCATTCAGGGACCCTTCCATTATATGAATCTAGTTTCTCTGCAGCTGACTGCTTGGAGATTGAACGCTTGATTTTATCTAAGCGAGGGTTTACCATAAGATATGGCGTAAATATCTTTATTGGTGCGAATCCAAGGGCTACTCATGGAGTAAGATTAGGATTCCTAGGATTTTATCGTTTCTCCAAGAAGGATTGGAAAAAGGGTTATCTGCAAGTTCCTTAAAGGGACAAATTTCTGCTTTATCTATTTTGCTACACAAACGTCTGGCAGATATTCCGGATGTTCAATCTTTTTGTCAGGCTCTGACTAGAATCAAGCCTGTGTTTAGACCTATTGCTCCTCCTTGGAGTCTGAATTTAGTTCTTAAGGTTCTTCCAGGGGTTCCGTTTGAACCTATGCATTCCATAGATATTAAACTGTTATCTTGGAAAATTTTACTTTTAGTTGCTATTTCTTCTGCTCGCAGAGTTTCTGAGCTTTCGGCTTTACAATGTGAATCTCCTTACCTTATTTTTCATTCTGATAAGGTGGTGTTACGTACCAAACCTTGGTTTCTTCCTAAGGTTGTTTCCAACAAAAATATTAATCGGGAAATTGTTCCTTCATTGTGTCCTAATCCTTCTTCTAAGAAGGAGCGTCTGTTACATAACTTGGACGTAGTCCGTGCCCTGAAGTTTTACTAGCAGGCGACTAAGGAATTTGTCAATCATCTTCCCTATTTGTTGTTTTTTTCTGGGATATGTAGGGGTCAGAAAGCTACGGCTACCTCTTTCTTTTTGGCTGAAGAGTATCATCCGTTTTGCATATGAGACTGCTGTACAGCAGCCTCCTGAACAAATTACGGCTAATTCCACTAGGGCTGTGGCTTCCTCATGGGCATTTTAAAAATGATGCTTCTGTTGAACAGATTTGCAAGGCTGCAACTTGGTCGTCTCTTCACACTTTTTCCAAATTTTACAAATTTTATACTTTTGCTTCATCGGAGGCTGTTTTTGGGAGGAAAGTTCTTCAAGCAGTGGTGCCTTCTGTTTAGGTCTCTGTCTTGTCCCTCCCTTTCATCCGTGTCCTGCTGCTTTGGTATTGTATCCCACAAGTAAGGATGAAAACTGTGGACTCGTCGTATCTTGTAGAAGAAAAGGAAATTTATGCTTGCCCGATAAATTAATTTATTCTACGATAATACGAGTCCAGGGCCCTCCCTGTCAATTTCAGACAGATTATATTTTTTATTTTTTACAACTTCAGTCACCTCTGCAACTTTTAGTTTTTCCTTTCTCTTCCTATAACCTTCGGTCGAATGACTGGAGGGGAAGGGAGGAGCTATATATACAGCTCTGTTGTGGTGCTCTTTGCCACTTCCTGTTAGCAGGAGGATAATATCCCACAAGTAAGGATGAAATCCGTGGACTCGTCGTATCGTAGAAGAAATTAATTTATCAGGTAAGCATAAATTTCCTTTTTTCATGCAGTTACGCTTGAAATGTGAGCGACATGTTTGTTGTTGGGCTTGTAAGAGGGGCACATGGCTTCACATTTTAATTAAGAACCGACATTTTTTTCTTGCTACCCATGAGGTTTTCAGTAAGGCTAGAGTTACACCCACGGGGGGCGGGCCTAAATTTGTGCGCTCAGCCGCGCAGTACCTTCCGGATCGGATAGAAAGCAAGGTCCTGGGCTCCATTGGGGTCTGTTATTTTGCCAATCGGAGAGATTGGGGGCCTGAATCATTAAAATTTTTTTGTTTTAACTGATAAATTCGATATGTCATACATAACATAGTTAAGCAAACTGGTGCAATATTGTTAGGCTATAGTGGACACTTTAGGAAAGTTTTTATTGCTGCAAACATTGTTTTGGAGATAACAGAAAAATTGTTGCCTTTTTATTATTTAAAGGCGCAGTACACTTTTTAGTGCAAAAATTTTTGTCTATGTAATTTGACTTCAGAGCTCAATTTTTCAAGTAAAGAACGACTATTATTGCTATTGCTAGTCTGTTTAACATGTCTGAACTTGAGGAAACTACTTGTTCTATGTGTTTAGATGCCATTGTGGAACCACCTCTTACTTTTTGTCCCTCATGTACTGAAAGGGCCTTACAATGTAATGGGCAGATTTTCTTTAAGGAAAATATGTCTAAAGATGCTTCTTATTTGAAAGGGAAAATTGTGTGATGGCACTACTTGAGATCAAGAGGGATGGGCTGGTAATGGTCAAAAATAGGCCTTATTTAATTATCATATGCCCTTGGGTGCTGTGTACTTATTCACAATACAGAAAAGTAACCTAGTGGTTACAAAAAAAGAGTACACTTGGAAGCACTCGCCCCCTCATTAGTATATGGAAATGTGACGTGGTGTATGTGAAAAAGGACACATTAAAACTATAAACACTTTATTAGATCAATTAAAACTTGGGTGCATTTAAAAACACTAGAGAGCTATTAGATAGTATTATATAGTTACTGTCTGACCTTGTATTGTATTGCTACTAATTAGTCAGTTATACAGTTAGACAGAGGTCATTTGATTTGTAAAATGACCCGAATTTATACAGGTTGTCTGAGTAATGAAATGGGCACTATATGTTATCTGTAACACCAATAGATGGGATTACTCTTATCAGACTAAATGCTATGCATCACTCAAATAATGTCTCCTGTGTCGGGTTCTGTCCTCATGTGAGCGTTGCTCTCTGATACAGTATTAAATAGCCACTTGTCAGGGATTATAGTAAGCTGCGTTCTATAAAAGTATAATGTGTGTTCGCTTCTCTTAATAGTAGGATTTGGTTATAACATCCTATTCACTATAATGAGTAGTATAACACTATAGTGACTTGCTTCTAGAGAAGCAAAATAAAGAACTGTGCCGAATGTACTAAATTTAGTACATTCGGCACAGTTCTTTATTTTGCTTCTCTAGAAGCAAGTCACTATAGTGTTATACTACTCATTATAGTGAATAGGATGTTATAACCAAATCCTACTATTAAGAGAAGCGAACACACATTATACTTTTATAGAACGCAGCTTACTATAATCCCTGACAAGTGGCTATTTAATACTGTATCAGAGAGCAACGCTCACATGAGGACAGAACCCGACACAGGAGACATTATTTGAGTGATGCATAGCATTTAGTCTGATAAGAGTAATCCCATTTATTGGTGTTACAGATAACATATAGTGCCCATTTCATTACTCAGACAACCTGTATAAATTCGGGTCATTTTACAAATCAAATGACCTCGGTCTAACTGTATAACTGACTAATTAGTAGCAATACAATACAAGGTCAGACAGTAACTATATAATACTATCTAATAGCTCTCTAGTGTTTTTAAATGCACCCAAGTTTTAATTGATCTAATAAAGTGTTTATAGTTTTAATGTGTCCTTTTTCACATACACCACGTCACATTTCCATATACTAATGAGGGGGCGAGTGCTTCCAAGTGTACTCTTTTTTTGTAACCACTAGGTTACTTTTCTGTATAAAGATGCTTCTTAGTCTGATGAGAATCAGGGTATGCCGCTACTTTCTCCCCAAGCATCACAACCTTTAACACCCACTCAAGCGACGCCGGGTTCCTCAACCGCGTCTACTCTGGATGATTGACTCTATTATGGTACCACCAGAGAAATTGTGCAAGATGGACAAATACCTAGAGGTGCCTGCTTACTGTGATGTTTTTCCGGTTCCTAAGAGAATTTCTGAAATTATTACACGGGAATTGGAAAGACCGGGTATACCGTTCTCACCTTCTCCTAATTTTAAGAAAATGTATCCCATATCTGACACTGTTCGGGACTCTTGACAAACAGTCCCTAAGGTGGAGGGATCTATATCTACCCTGGCTAAGCTTACAACTATTCCTATTGAGGACAGTTGTGCTTTCAAAGACCCTATGGATAGGAAATTGGAGTTTCTTCTAAAAAAGTTATTTATTCATCCGGGTTTCCTTTTACAACCGACAGCCTGCATTGTACCAGTTACCACTGCGGCGGCTTTCTGGTTTGATGCCTTAGAAGAGTCTCCTAAGACTGAGACTCCTTTAGAGGAAATTCTTGATTGAATTAAGGCTCTTAAGCTGGCTAATTCTTTTATTACACACGCCGCCTTTCAGATTGTCAAGTTGGCGGCTAAGAATGCCAGATTTGCCATTTTAGAGCGTAGAACGTTATGGGTAAAGTCTTGGTCTGCTGATTTGTCATCTAAGTCAAAGCTTTTGGCTATTTCTTTCAAAGGAAACACCCTATTCAGGCCTGACATTAAGGTGGAGGTAAGGGTCATCTCCTACCTCAGGATAAAGCAGCTAAATTTAGGGGTAAACAAAATAATTTTCGTTCCTTTCGGAACTTCAAAGGAGTCCCTGCTTCTTCTTCCGCTAAACAGGAAGGGAATTTTGCACAAGCCAAGACCGTCTGGAGACCCAATCAGGCTTGGAACAAAGGTAAACAATCCAAGAAGCCCACTGCTGCTCCCTAGACAGCATGAAGGGGCGGCCCCCCGATCCGGGACCGGATCTAGTAGGGGCAGACTTTCCCCAGGCTTGGGTGAGAGATGTTCAGGACCCCTGGACACTGGAAATCGTGTCCCAAGGTTATCAACTGGAATTCAAAAATTCTCTCCCAAGGGGGAGGTTTCTTCTTTCATGATTGTCTGTAGACCAGATAAAAAGAGAGGCGTTCTTACGTTGTATAAAAGACCTCTCTACTATGGGAGTAATTCGTCCCATTCCAATACTGGAACAGGGGCAGGGGTTTTACTCAAATCTTTTCGTGGTTCCCAAAAAAAGAGGGAACATTCAGACCCATTTTAGATCTCAAGAGTCTAAACAAGTTTCTCAGAGTCCCATCCTTCAAGATGGAGACTATTCGATCAATTCTACCTTTGATCCAGGAGGGTCAATATATGACTACCGTGGACTTTTAAGGATGCATACCTTCATATTCCTATCCACAAGGATCATCATCAGTTCCTAAGGTTTGCCTTCCTGGACAAACATTTTCAGTTCATGGTTCTTCCATTCTTGTTGGCCACAGCACCCAGGATCTTCACAAAGGTTCTAGGGTCCCTTCTGGCGGTTCTCAGGCCACGGGGTATTGCTGTGGCGCCTTTATCTAGACGATATTCTGATCCAGGCGTCTTACCATCTGACAAAGTCTCATACAGACATGGTGCTGTCCTTTCTGAGGACTCACTGGTGGAAGATGAATCTAGAAGAGAGTTCATTAATTCCACAGACCAGGGTTCCCTTCCTGGGAACTCTAATAGATTCCATATCCATGAAAATTTTCTTGACGGAGGTCAGAAAGTTAAAGATTCTGAATACATGCCGAGCCCTTCAGTCCAATCCTCGGACATCAGTGGCTCAGTGCATGGAGGTAATTGGATTGATGGTTTCGACAATGGACATCATTCCGTTTGTTCGTTTTCATCTCAGACCGCTACAACTGAACATGCTCAGGCAGTGGAATGGAGATTATGCAAATTTGTCTCCTCAGATAGATCTGGATCAGGAGACGAGACTCTTCTTTGGTGGTTGTCGCTGGATCATCTGTCCCAAGGGGACGGGCTTCCGCAGACCCTCATGGGTGATAGTGACAACGGACGCCAGCCTACTAGGTTGGTGGGCAGTCTGGAATTCCCTGAAGGCTCAGGGTGTGTGGACTCGTTCAGAGTCTCTTCTTCCAATCAATATTCTGGAATTGAGAGCAATATTCAATGCGCTTCAGGCTTGGCGTCAGTTGGCTTCGGCCAAATTAATCCGTTTTCAGTCGGACAACATCACGACTGTGGCTTACATCAATCATCAGGGAGTAACAAGAAGTTCCTTAGCAATGACAGAAGTATCCAAGATAATTTGGTGGGCGGAGGCTCACTCTTGTTATCTGTCAGCAATCTACATCCCAGGAGTGAACAACTGGGAAGCGGACTTTTTAGGCAGACAGACGTTTCATCCGGGGGTGTGGGAACTCCATCCGGAGGTCTTTGCCGCCCTGATTCTCAGATGGGGCAGACCGGAATTGGATCTGATGGCGTCTCGTCAGAATGCCAAGCTCCCAAGATACGGATCCAGGTCAAGGGATCCTCAGGCCGAACTGATAGATGCCTTGGTAGTGCCTTGGTCGTTCAACCTAGCTTATACGTTTCCACCGTTTGCTCTCCTTCCCCGGGTGATTGCTCATATCAAACAGGAGAGGGCTTCAGTAATTCTAATCACGTCTGCGTGGCCTCGCAGGACTTGGTATGCCGATCTAGTGGACATATCCTCTCTGCCGCCGTGGAAGCTTCCATTGAGGCAGGACCTTCTCATTCAGGGACCCTTCCAACACCCAAATCTAGTTTCTCTGCAACTGACTGCTTGGTCATTGATACCTTGATTCAGGCACGTAAGCCTGTTACTAGAAAGATCTACCATAAGATATGGCGTAAATATCTTTATTGGTGCAAATATAAGGGCTACTCATGGAGTAGAGTTAGGATTCCCAGGATTCTGTCTTTTCTCCAAGAAGGATTTGAGAAAGGGTTATCAGCAAGTTCCTTAAAGGGACAAATCTCTGCTTTGTCAATTTTACTACACAAATGTTTGGCAGATGTTCCAGACGTTCAGTCTTTTTGTCAGGCTCTAACCAGAATTAAGCCTGTGTTTAGACCAATTTCTCCACCCTGGAGTTTGAATTTAGTTCTTAATGTTCTTCAAGGGGTTCCGTTTGAACCCATGCATTCCATAGATATTAAGTTGTTAACTTGGAAGGTTTTATTTTTGGTTGCTATTTCTTCTGCTCATAGAGTTTCTGAGCTTTCAGCCTTACAATGTAACTCGGCTTATCTTATCTTCCATTCTGATAAGGTGGTTTTACGTACCAAACCTGGTTTCCTTCCTAAGGTTGTTTCTAATAAGAATATTAATCGGGAAATTATTGTTTCTTCAATATGTCCTAATCCTTCTTCTAAGATAACTTCGACGTGGTCCGTGCCCTCAACTTTTACTTGCAGGCGACTAAGGAATTTTGTCAATCTTCATTATTTGTTGTTTTTTCTGGAAAGCGTAGGGGCCAGAAAGCTACGGCTACCTCTTTCTTTTTGGCTGAAGAGTATCATCCGTCTGGCATATGAGACTGCTGGACAGCAGCCTCCTGAAAGAATTACGGCTCATTCTACTAGGGCTGTGGCTTCCTCATGGGCATTTAAAAACGATGTTTCTGTTGAACAGATTTGCAAGGCTGCAACTTTGTCGTCTCTTCACACTAGGGCTGCAACTAACGATTATTTTCAAAATCGATTAATCGGCCGATTATTTTTTCGATTAATCGACTAATCGGATAAAAAGAGAATCAATAATAGTTTTCTATGTTTTAAATAAAATCCACATAATGAGTGTTACAAATATAAACTTAAGACTAAAACTTTACATTAACACAACCGTTTCTTCAATTTTTAAGCAGCAGAGCACAGTTTTATAATTAAACAAAAAACCACAAACTGTTTTAAGAGGTAGAACTAGAAAGAGTTAGACTATCACTGTTAATAACATTCTGTTATTCACTCTTTCAGAAACTTTGCATTGAAATGCAAAAATCTCAACATGTCCACATGCTTCTTGCTAAGGCTGGTTCTCTGTTTGCAGCTATATTTCCTGCAGCAGAGAAAAGGCTCAATAAAGTAACCCTTGACTTCATTCTCACATAAAAATATCTTGAATATCTATATGCAATGGTAAATAACCAGCTATAAGGTTAGGGGAAATATCTAGTCCGCGCTAAAAATAACGAATATATACTTTTAAAGGTTGAATCTGGTACATATTATCACAATTTATTAAAAAAAAAAAAAAAAAAAAGCGCTAAGGACTGTATATCAATAACAGGACAAAGCCTTACACATTTATTTATACAGTACATATAATCAGCAATAGCAAGCAATACGCTAATAATTGTGCAAGCAGATAATAGTGCACATCAATTTAAATAACTCCCATCAATCTAGGGGCAAGGTGTAAACAACAAGCTTGGCACTATATCATGCAAAGCATAGTTCCAAATCACCAAATTTAATATAAAAAATCCAAATGATGACTATTATATCTGGGTTGCACATAAGCCAGGGCACACAATACCATGTGCAGGAGTTCATTGGAGTGAAGCAGCTGGTGTTGCGCACAGACCAACTAATTGCAAACCAACTAATCGATTAATCGATTATGAGATTCGTTGACAACTATTTTCATAATCGATTATTATCGATTATGACGATTAGTTGTTGCAGCTCTACTTCACACTTTTTCCAGATTTTACAGATTTGATACTTTTGCTTCTTCTGAGGCTGGTTTTGGGAGAAAGGTTCTTCAAGCAGTGGTGCCTTCCGTTTAGGTTCCTGTCTTGTCCCTCCCTTTCATCCGTGTCCTATAGCTTTGGTATTGTATCCCATAAGTAAGGATGAAATCCGTGGACTTGTCATATCTTGTAAAAGAAAAGGAAATTTATGCTTACCTGATAAATTTATTTCTTTTACGATATGACGAGTCCATGGCCCACCCTGTCATTTCTAAGACAGGTATTTATTTCTTTCATGTAATTAGCAAGAGTCCATGAGCTAGTGACGTATGGGATATACATTCCTACCAGGAGGGGCAAAGTTTCCCAAACCTCAAAATGCCTATAAATACACCCCTCACCACACCCACAAATCAGTTTTTACAAACTTTGCCTCCTATGGAGGTGGTGAAGTAAGTTTGTGCTAGATTCTACGTTGATATGCGCTCCGCAGCAGGTTGGAGCCCGGTTTTCCTCTCAGCGTGCAGTGAATGTCAGAGGGATGTGAGGAGAGTATTGCCTATTTGAATGCAGTGATCTCCTTCTACGGGGTCTATTTCATAGGTTCTCTGTTATCGGTCGTAGAGATTAATCTCTTACCTCCCTTTTCAGATCGACGATATACTCTTATATATACCATTTCCTCTACTGATTCTCGTTTCAGTACTGGTTTGGCTTTCTACTACATGTAGATGAGTGTCCTGGGGTAAGTAAGTCTTATTTTCTGTGACACACTAAGCTATGGTTGGGCACTTTTTATATAAAGTTCTAAATATATGTATTCAAACATTTATTTGCCTTGACTCAGGATGTTCAACATTCCTTATTTCAGACAGTCAGTTTCATATTTGGGATAATGCATATGAATAATTCATTTTCTTTCATGTAATTAACAAGAGTCCATGAGCTAGTGACGTATGGGATATACATTCCTACCAGGAGGGGCAAAGTTTCCCAAACCTTAAAATGCCTATAAATACACCCCTCACCACACCCACAAATCAGTTTTACAAACTTTGCCTCCAAGGGAGGTGGTGAAGTAAGTTTGTGCTAGATTCTACGTTGATATGCGCTCCGCAGCAAGTTGGAGCCCGGTTTTCCTCTCAGCGTGCAGTGAATGTCAGAGGGATGTGAAGAGAGTATTGCCTATTGAATGCAGTGATCTCCTTCTACGGGGTCTATTTCATAAGGTTCTCTGTTATCGGTCGTAGAGATTCATCTCTTACCTCCCTTTTCAGATCGACAATATACTCTTATATTTACCATTACCTCTACTGATTCTCGTTTCAGTACTGGTTTGGCTTTCTACAAACATGTAGATGAGTGTCCTGGGGTAAGTAAGTCTTATTTTCTGTGACACTCTAAGCTATGGTTGGGCACTTTATTTATAAAGTTCTAAATATATGTATTCAAACATTTATTTGCCTTGACTCAGAATGTTCAACTTTCCTTATTTTCAGACAGTCAGTTTCATATTTGGGATTATGCATTGAATTATCATTTTTTTCTTACCTCAAAAATTTGACTTTTTTCCCTGTGGGCTGTTAGGCTCGCGGGGGCTGAAAATGCTTCATTTTATTGCGTCATTCTTGGCGCTGACTTTTTTGGCGCAAAAATTCTTTTCCGTTTCCGGCGTCATACGTGTCGCCGGAAGTTACGTCATTTTTTGACGTTATTTCGCGCCAAAAATGTCGGCGTTCCGGATGTGGCGTCATTTTTGGCGCCAAAAGCATTTAGGCGCCAAATAATGTGGGCGTCTTATTTGGCGCTAAAAAATATGGGCGTCGCTTTTGTCTCCACATTATTTCAGTCTCATTTTTCATTTGCTTCTGGTTGCTAGAAGCTTGATATTTGGCATTCTTTCCCATTCCTGAAACTGTCTTATAAGGAATTTGATCTATTTTGCTTTATATGTTGTTTTTTCTCTTACATATTGCAAGATGTCTCACGTTGCATCTGAGCCAGAAGATACTACAGGAAAATCACTGCCTGCTGGATCTACCAAAGCTAAGTGTATCTGCTGTAAATTTTTGGTAGCTATTCCTCCAGCTGTTGTTTGTAATAATTGTCATGACAAACTTGTTAAAGCAGATATTTCCTTTAGTAATGTACCATTGCCTGTTGCAGTTCCCTCAACATCTAAGGTGCAGAATGTTCCTGATAACATAAGAGATTTTGTTTCTGAATCCATAAAGAAGGCTTTGTCTGTTATTTCTCCTTCTAGTAAACGTAAAAAGTCTTTTAAATCTTCTCTCTCTACAGATGAATTTTTAAATGAACACCATCATTCTGATTCTTTGGACTCTTCTGGTTCAGAGGATTCTATCTCAGAGATTGATACTGATAAATCTTCATATTTATTTAAGATGGAATTTATTCGCTCTTTACTTAAAGAAGTACTAATTGCTTTAGAAATAGAGGATTCTAGTCCTCTTGATACTAATTCTATACGTTTGGATAAGGTTTTTAAAGCTCCTGCGGTTATTCCAGAAGTTTTTCCTGTTCCTAATGCTATTTCTGCAGTGATTTCCAAAGAATGGGATAAATTGGGTAATTCATTTACTCCTTCTAAACGTTTTAAGCAATTATATCCTGTTCCGCCTGACAGGTTAGAATTTTGGGACAAAATCCCTAAAGTTGATGGGGCTATTTCTACCCTTGCTAAACGTACTACCATTCCTACGTCAGATGGTACCTCGTTTAAGGATCCTTTAGATAGAAAGATTGAATCCTTTCTAAGAAAAGCTTATCTGTGTTCAGGTAATCTTCTTAGACCTGCTATATCATTGGCTGATGTTGCTGCAGCTTCAACTTTTTGGTTGGAAACCCTAGCGCAACAAGTAGCAAATCGTGATTCTCATGATATTATTATTCTTCTTCAGCATGCTAATAATTTTATCTGTGATGCCATTTTTGATATTATTAGAGTTGATGTTAGGTTTATGTCTCTAGCTATCTTAGCCAGAAGAGCTTTATGGCTTAAGACTTGGAATGCTGATATGGCTTCTAAATCAACTCTACTTTCCATTTCTTTCCAGGGAAACAAATTATTTGGTTCTCAGTTGGATTCTATTATTTCAACTGTTACTGGTGGGAAAGGAACTTTTTTACCACAGGATAAAAAATCTAAAGGTAAAAACAGGGCTAACAATCGTTTTCGTTCCTTTCGTTTCAACAAAGAACAAAAGCCTGATCCTTCGTCCTCAGGAGCAGTTTCAGTTTGGAAACCATCTCCAGTCTGGAATAAATCCAAGCCTGCTTCTAAGTTCACATGAAGGTACGGCCCTCATTCCAGTTCAGCTGGTAGGGGGCAGGTTACGTTTTTTCAAAGAAATTTGGATCAATTCTGTTCACAATCTTTGGATTCAGAGCATTGTTTCAGAAGGGTACAGAATTGGTTTCAAGATGAGACCTCCTGCAAAGAGATTTTTTCTTTCCCGTGTCCCAGTAAATCCAGTGAAAGCTCAAGCATTTCTGAATTGTGTTTCAGATCTAGAGTTGGCTGGAGTAATTATGCCAGTTCCAGTTCCGGAACAGGGGATGGGGTTTTATTCAAATCTCTTCATTGTACCAAAGAAGGAGAATTCCTTCAGACCAGTTCTGGATCTAAAATTATTGAATCGTTATGTAAGGATACCAACGTTCAAGATGGTAACTGTAAGGACTATATTGCCTTTTGTTCAGCAAGGGAATTATATGTCCACAATAGATTTACAGGATGCATATCTGCATATTCCGATTCATCCAGATCATTTTCAGTTCCTGAGATTCTCTTTTCTAGACAAGCATTACCAATTTGTGGCTCTACCGTTTGGCCTTGCTACAGCTCCAAGAATTTTCACAAAGATTCTCGGTGCCCTTCTGTCTGTAATCAGAGAACAGGGTATTGTGGTATTTCCTTATTTGGACGATATCTTGGTACTTGCTCAGTCTTTACATTTAGCAGAGTCTCATACGAATCGACTTGTGTTGTTTCTTCAAGATCATGGTTGGAGGATCAATTTACCAAAAAGTTCTTTGATTCCTCAAACAAGGGTAACCTTTCTGGGTTTCCAGATAGATTCAGTGTCCATGACTCTGTCTTTAACAGACAAGAGACGTCTAAAATTGATTACAGCTTGTCGAAACCTTCAGTCTCAATCATTCCCTTCGGTAGCCTTATGCATGGAAATTCTAGGTCTTATGACTGCTGCATCGGACGCGATCCCCTTTGCTCGTTTTCACATGCGACCTCTTCAGCTCTGTATGCTGAACCAATGGTGCAGGGATTACACGAAGATATCTCAATTAATATCTTTAAAACCAATTGTTCGACACTCTCTAACGTGGTGGACAGATCACCATCGTTTAATTCAGGGGGCTTCTTTTGTTCTTCCGACCTGGACTGTAATTTCAACAGATGCAAGTCTCACAGGTTGGGGAGCTGTGTGGGGATCTCTGACGGCACAGGGAGTTTGGGAATCTCAGGAGGTGAGATTACCGATCAATATTTTGGAACTCCGTGCAATTTTCAGAGCTCTTCAGTTTTGGCCTCTTCTGAAGAGAGAATCGTTCATTTGTTTTCAGACAGACAATGTCACAACTGTGGCATACATCAATCATCAAGGAGGGACTCACAGTCCTCTGGCTATGAAAGAAGTATCTCGAATTTTGGTTTGGGCGGAATCCAGCTCCTGTCTAATCTCTGCGGTTCATATCCCAGGTGTAGACAATTGGGAAGCGGATTATCTCAGTCGCCAAACGTTGCATCCGGGCGAATGGTCTCTTCACCCAGAGGTATTTCTTCAGATTGTTCAAATGTGGGGGCTTCCAGAGATAGATCTGATGGCCTCTCATCTAAACAAGAAACTTCCCAGGTATCTGTCCAGATCCCGGGATCCTCAGGCGGAGGCAGTGGATGCATTATCACTTCCTTGGAAGTATCATCCTGCCTATATCTTTCCGCCTCTAGTTCTCCTTCCAAGAGTAATCTCCAAGATTCTGAGGGAATGCTCGTTTGTTCTGCTAATAGCTCCGGCATGGCCTCACAGGTTTTGGTATGCGGATCTTGTCCGGATGGCATCTTGCCAACCATGGACTCTTCCGTTAAGACCAGACCTTCTGTCGCAAGGTCCTTTTTTCCATCCGGATCTGAAATCCTTAAATTTAAAGGTATGGAGATTGAACGCTTGATTCTTAGTCAAAGAGGTTTCTCTGACTCTGTGATTGATACTATGTTACAGGCTCGTAAATCTGTATCTAGAGAGATATATTATAGAGTCTGGAAGACTTATATTTCTTGGTGTCTTACTCATCATTTTTCTTGGTATTCTTTTAGAATTCCGAGAATATTACAATTTCTTCAGGATGGTTTAGATAAGGGTTTGTCCGCAAGTTCCTTGAAAGGACAAATCTCTGCTCTTTCTGTTCTTTTTCACAGAAAGATTGCTATTCTTCCTGATATTCATTGTTTTGTACAAGCTTTGGTTCGTATAAAACCTGTCATTAAGTCAATTTCTCCTCCATGGAGTTTGAATTTGGTTCTGGGAGCTCTTCAAGCTCCTCCGTTTGAACCTATGCATTCATTGGACATTAAATTGCTTTCTTGGAAAGTTTTGTTCCTTTTGGCCATCTCTTCTGCCAGAAGAGTTTCTGAATTATCTGCTCTTTCTTGTGAGTCTCCTTTTCTGATTTTTCATCAGGATAAGGCGGTGTTGCGAACTTCTTTTGAATTTTTACCTAAGGTTGTGAATTCCAACAACATTAGTAGAGAAATCGTGGTTCCTTCATTATGTCCTAATCCTAAGAATTCTAAGGAGAAATCGTTACATTCTTTGGATGTTGTTAGAGCTTTGAAATATTATGTTGAAGCTACTAAATCTTTCCGAAAGACTTCTAGTCTATTTGTCATCTTTTCTGGTTCTAGAAAAGGCCAGAAAGCTTCTGCCATTTCTTTGGCATCCTGGTTGAAATCTTTAATTCATCTTGCCTATGTTAAATCGGGTAAGACTCCGCCTCAGAGGATTACAGCTCATTCTACTAGGTCAGTTTCTACTTCCTGGGCGTTTAGGAATGAAGCTTCAGTTGATCAGATTTGCAAAGCAGCGACTTGGTCCTCTTTGCATACTTTTACTAAATTCTACCATTTTGATGTATTCTCTTCTTCTGAAGCAGTTTTTGGTAGAAAGGTACTTCAGGCAGTGGTTTCGGTTTGAATCTTCTGCTTATGTTTTTCATTAAACTTTATTTTGGGTGTGGATTATTTTCAGCAGGAATTGGCTGTCTTTATTTTATCCCTCCCTCTCTAGTGACTCTTGTGTGGAAAGATCCACATCTTGGGTAGTCATTATCCCATACGTCACTAGCTCATGGACTCTTGTTAATTACATGAAAGAAAACATAATTTATGTAAGAACTTACCTGATAAATTCATTTCTTTCATATTAACAAGAGTCCATGAGGCCCACCCTTTTTTGTGGTGGTTATGATTTTTTTGTATAAAGCACAATTATTCCAATTCCTTATTTTATATGCTTCGCACTTTTTTCTTATCACCCCACTTCTTGGCTATTCGTTAAACTGATTTGTGGGTGTGGTGAGGGGTGTATTTATAGGCATTTTAAGGTTTGGGAAACTTTGCCCCTCCTGGTAGGAATGTATATCCCATACGTCACTAGCTCATGGACTCTTGTTAATATGAAAGAAATGAATTTATCAGGTAAGTTCTTACATAAATTATGTTTTTTTCTTACCTTAAAAATTTGATTTTCCCTGTAGGCTGTTAGGCTCGCGGGGGCTGAAAATGCTTCATTTTATTGCGTCATTTTTGGCGCGGACTTTTTTGGCGCAAAAATTATTTTCTGTTTCCGGCGTCATACGTGTCGCCGGAAGTTGCGTCATTTTTTACGTTCTTTTGCGCCAAAAGTGTCGGCGTTCCGGATGTGGCGTCATTTTTGGCGCCAAAAGCATTTAGGCGCCAAATAATGTGGGCGTCTTTTTTTGGCGCGAAAAAATATGGGCGTCACTTTTGTCTCCACATTATTTAAGTCTCATTGATTTTTTGCTTCTGGTTGCTAGAAGCTTATTCACTGGCATTTTTTTCCCATTCCTGAAACTGTCATTTAAGGAATTTGATCAATTTTGCTTTATATGTTGTTTTTTTCTATTACATATTGCAAGATGTCCCACATTGAAGCTGAGTCAGAAGATACTTCTGGAATATCCCTGCCTGGGGCTGGAGCTACCAAAGCTAAGTTTATCTACTATAAACTTATGGTATCTGTTCCTCCAGCTGTTGTTTGTACTGTTTTGTCATGACAAACTGTTTATGCAGATAATATTTCCTTTAAGTACTGTTACATTACCTGTTGCTGTTCTGTCAACATCTAATACTCAGAGTGTTCCTGATAACATAAGAGATTTTGTTTTTAAATCCATTAAGAAGGCTATGTCTGTTATTCCTCCTTCTAGTAAATGTAAAAAGTCTTTTAAAACTTCTCATTTTTCAGATGAATTTTTAAATGAACATCATCATTCTGATTCTGATAATGGTTCTTCTGGTTCAGAGGATTCTGTCTCAGAGGTTGATGCTGATAAATCTTCATATTTATTTAAAATGAAATTTATTCGTTCTTTACTTAAAGAAGTTTTAATTGCATTAGAAATTGAGGATTCTGGTCCTCTTGATACTAAATCTAAACGTTTAGATAAGGTTTTTAAATCTCCTGTAGTTATTCCAGAAGTTTTTCCTGTCCCTAGTGCTATTTCTGAAGTAATTTCCAGGGAATGGAATAATTTGGGTAATTCATTTACTCCTTCTAAAGGTTTTAAGCAATTATATCCTGTGCCATCTGACAGATTAGAGTTTTGGGACAAAATCCCTAAAGTTGATGGGGCTGTCTCTACTCTTGTTAAGCGTACTATTCCTACGGCAGATGGTACTTCCTTAAGGATCCTTTAGATAGGAAAATTGAATCCTTTCTAAGAAAAGCTTACTTGTGTTCAGGTAATCTTCTTAGACCTGCTATATCTTTAGCGGATGTTGCTGCAGCTTCATCTTTTGGTTAGAAGCTTTAGCGCAACAAGTAACAGATTATAATTCTCATAGCATTTTTTATTCTTCAACATGCTAATAATTTTATTTGTAATGCCATCTTTGATATCATTAGAGTTGATGTCAGGTATATGTCTCTAGCTATTTTAGCTAGAAGAGCTTTATGGCTTAAGACTTGGAATGCTGTTATGTCTTCTAAGTCTACTCTGCTTTCCCTTTCTTTCCAGGGTAATGATCATTTTCATTCCTTTTGTCACAACAAGGAACAAAAACCTGATCGTTCATCCTCAGGAGCGGTATCAGTTTGGAAACCATCTCCAGTCTGGAATAAATCCAAGCCTTTTAGAAAATCAAAGCCAGCTCCTAAGTCCACATGAAGGTGCGACCCTCATTCCAGCTCAGCTGGTAGGGGGCAGATTACGTTTTTTCTAAGAAATTTGGATCAATTCCGTTCACAATCTTTGGATTCAGAACATTGTTTCGGAAGGGTACAGAATTGGCTTCAAGATAAGGCCTCCTGCAAAGAGATTTTTTCTTTCCCGTGTCCCAGTAAACCCAGCGAAGGCTCAAGCATTTCTGAAATGTGTTTCAGATCTAGAGTTGACTGGAGTAATTTTGCCAGTTCCAGTTCTGGAACAGGGACTGGGGTTTTATTCAAATCTCTTCATTATACCAAAGAAGGAAAATTACTTCAGACCAGTTCTGGATCTAAAAATATTGAATCGTTATGTAAGGATACCAACATTCAAAATGGTAACTGTAAGGACTATGCTGCCTTTTGTTCAACAAGGGCATTATATGTCTACTATAGATTTACAGGATGCATATCTGCATATTCCGATTCATCCAGATCACTATCAGTTTCTGAGATTCTCTTTCCTAGATAAGCATTACCAGTTTGCGGCTCTGCCGTTTGGCCTAGCTACAGCTCCAAGAATTTTTTACGAAGGTTCTCGGTGCCCTTCTGTCTGTAATCAGAGAACAGGGTATTGTGGTATTCCTTATTTGGACGATATCTTGGTACTTGCTCAGTCTTCATATTTAGCATTATATCATTTGAATCGACTTGTGTTGTTTCTTCAACATCATGGTTGGAGGATCAATTTACCAAAAAGTTCATTGATTCCTCAGACTTAGGTAACCTTTTTAGGTTTTCAGATAGATTTAGTATCCATGACTATGATAGACATGAGACATCTAAAGTTGATATCAGCTTGTCTAAACCTTCAGTCACAATCTTTCCCTTCGGTAGCCTTATGCATGGAAATTCTAGGTCTTATGACTGCGGCATCGGACGCGATCCCCTTTGCTCGTTTTCACATGCGGCCTCTTCAGCTCTGTATTCTGAACCAGTGGTGCAGGGATTACACGAAGATATCTCAATTAATATCTTTAAAACCGATTGTACGACACTCTCTGACGTGGTGGACAGATGACCATCGTTTAGTTCAGGGGGCTTCTTTTGTTCTTCCGACCTGGACTGTAATTTCAACAGATGCAAGTCTTTAGAGCTGCAACAACTAATCGTCATAATCGATAATAATCGATTATTAAAATAGTTGTCAACGAATCTCATAATCGATTAATCGATTAGTTGGTTTGCAATTAGTTGGTCTGTGCACAACACCAGCTGCTTCACTCCAATGAACTCCTGCACATGGTATTGTGTTTTATGGGTATGTCCTTAGCCTAAAGGACGTCTACAGACATTTTACTTTTCACTTTTTCAGGACAGTATACGTTTACAACTACCCCTGGCTTATGTGCAACCCAGATATAATAGTCATCATTTGGATTGTTTATATTAAATCTGGTGATTTGGAACTATGCTTTTCATGATATAGTGCCAAGCTTGTTGTTTACACCTTGCCCCTAGATTGATGGGAGTTATTTAAATTGTTGTGCACTATTATCTGTTTGCACAATTATTAACATATTGCTTGCTATTGCTGATTATATGTACTGTATAAATAAATGTGTAAGGCTTTGTCCTGTTATTGATATACAGTTCTTAGCGCTTTTGATTGTTTTTTATTGTTTTTTTTATATTTTTAATACATTGTGATAATATTTACCAGATTCAACCTTTATAAGTATATATTCGTTATTTTTAGAGCGGACTACATATTTCCCCTAACCTTAGAACTGGTTATTTACATTGCATATAGATATTCAAGATATTTTTATGTTAGAATGAAGTCAAGGGTTACTTTATTGAGAGGCCCCTTGTCAAAGTAGAAAACACTTAGCATTGGTGACGAGCTAACAAAGAATAAATATCCCACTGTGGTGAAATTGGCAAAAACCCTACTTGTACACTTCAACAGCCTTTTCTCTGCTGCAGGAAATATAGCTGCAAATAGAGAACCAGCCTTAGCCAGAAGCATGTGGACATGTTGAGATTTTTGCATTTCAATGCAAAGTTTCTGAAAGAGTGAATAACAGAATGTTATTAACAGTGATAGTCTCTTTCTAGTTCTGCCTCTTTTCAAACAGTTTGTTGTTTTGTTTAATTATAAAACTGTGCTCTGCTGTTTAAAAATTGAAGTTGTGTTAATGTAAAGTTTTAGTCTGAAGTTTATATTTGTAACACTCATTATGTGGATTTTATTTAAAATATAGAAAACTATTATTGATTCTCTTTTTATCCGATTAGTCGATTAATCGAAAAAATAATCGGCCGATTAATCGATTATGAAAATAATCGTTGGTTGCAGCCCTACAAGTCTTACAGGTTGGGGAGCTGTGTGGGGGTCTCTGACAGCACAAGGGGTTTTGGAATCTTAGGAGGTGAGATTACCGATCAATATTTTGGAACTCCATGCAATTTTCAGAGCTCTTCAGTCTTGGCCTCTTCTGAAGAGAGAATCGTTCATTTGTTTTCAGACAGACAATGTCACAACTGTGGCATACATCAATCATCAAGGAGGGACTCACAGTCCTCTAGCTATGAAAGAAGTATCTCGAATTCTGGTTTGGGCGGAATCCAGCTCCTGTCTAATCTCTGCGGTTCATATTCCAGGAATAGACAATTGGGAAGCGGATTATCTCAGTCGCCAAACGTTGCATCCGGGCGAATGGTCTCTTCACCCAGAGGTATTTCTTCAGATTGTTCAAATGTGGGAACTTCCAGAAATAGATCTGATGGCTTCTCATCTAAACAAGAAACTTCCCAGGTATCTGTCCAGATCCCGGGATCCTCAGGCGGAAGCAGTGGATGCATTATCACTTCCTTGGAAGTATCATCCTGCCTATATCTTTCCGCCTCTAGTTCTTCTTCCCAGAGTAATCTCCAAGATTCTGAAGGAATGCTCGTTTGTTCTGCTGGTAGCTCCAGCATGGCCTCACAGGTTTTGGTATGCGGATCTTGTCCGGATGGCCTCTTCCGTTAAGACCAGACCTTCTGTCGCAAGGTCCTTTTTTCCATCAGGATCTCAAATCCTTAAATTTAAAGGTATGGAGATTGAACGCTTGATTCTTGGTCAAAGAGGTTTCTCTGACTCTGTGATTAATACTATGTTACAGGCTCGTAAATCTGTATCTAGAGAGATATATTATAGAGTCTGGAAGACTTATATTTCTTGGTGTCCTCATCATTTTTCCTGGCATTCTTTTAGAATTCCGAGAATTTTACAGTTTCTTCAGGATGGTTTAGATAAAGGTTTGTCCGCAAGTTCCTTGAAAGGTCAAATCTCTGCTCTTTCTGTTCTTTTTCACAGAAAGATTGCTAATCTTCCTGATATTCATTGTTTTGTACAAGCCTTGGTTCGTATTAAACCTGTCATTAAGTCAATTTCTCCTCCTTGGAGTTTGAATTTGGTTCTGGGGGCTCTTCAAGCTCCTCCGTTTGAACCTATACATTCATTGGACATTAAATTACTTTCTTGGAAAGTTTTGTTCCTTTTGGCCATCTCTTCTGCCAGAAGAGTCTCTGAATTGTCTGCTCTTTCTTGTGAGTCTCCTTTTCTGATTTTTCATCAGGATAAGGCAGTGTTGCGAACTTCTTTTGAATTTTTACCTAAGGTTGTGAATTCCAACAACATTAGTAGAGAAATTGTAGTTCCTTCATTTTGCCCTAATCCTAAGAATTCTAAGGAGAAATCATTGCATTCTTTGGATGTTGTTAGAGCTTTGAAATATTATGTTGAAGCTACTAAGACTTTCCGAAAGACTTCTAGTCTATTTGTCATCTTTTCCGGTTCTAGAAAAGGCCAGAAAGCTTTTGCAATTTCTTTGGCATCTTGGTTGAAATCTTTAATTCATCATGCATATGTTGAGTCGGGTATAACTCCGCCTCAGAGGATTACAGCTCATTCTACTAGGTCAGTTTCTACTTCCTGGGCGTTTAGGAATGAAGCTTCGGTTGATCAAATTTGCAAAGCAGCAACTTGGTCTTCTTTGCATACTTTTACTAAATTCTACCATTTTGATGTGTTTTCTTCTTCTGAAGCAGTTTTTGGTAGAAAAGTACTTCAGGCAGCTGTTTCAGTTTGAATCTTCTGCTTATGTTTTCATTTAAACTTTATTTTGGGTGTGGATTATTTTCAGCAGGAATTGGCTGTCTTTATTTTATCCCTCCCTCTCTAGTGACTCTTGCGTGGAAAGATCCACATCTTGGGTAGTCATTATCCCATAAGTCACTAGCTCATGGACTCTTGCTAATTACATGAAAGAAAACATAATTTATGTAAGAACTTACCTGATAAATTCATTTCTTTCATATTAGCAAGAGTCCATGAGGCCCACCCTTTTTTGTGGTGGTTATGATTTTTCTCCTGTTAAGTGTAGTCAGTCCACGGGTCATCCATTACTTATGGGATATTAACTCCTCCCTAACAGGAAGTGCAAGAGGATCACCCAAGCAGAGCTGCTATATAGCTCCTCCCCTCTACGTCACACCCAGTCATTCTCTTGCACCTAACTAATAGATAGGATGTTTGAGAGGAGTGTGGTTATTAAATTTAGTTTTTTATTACTTCAATCAAAAGTTTGTTGTTTTAAACAGCACCGGAGTGTGTTGTTTCTTCTCAGGCAGTATTAGAAGAAGAATCTACCTGAGTTTGTGTATGATCTTAGCGGACGTAACTAAGATCCATTTGCTGTTCTCGGCCATTCTGAGGAGCGAGGTAACTTCAGAACAGGGGACAGCAGGCAGGGTTCACCTGCAAAGAGGTATGTTGCAGTATATTATTTTCTAAGGAATGGAATTGACTGAGAAAATACTGCTAATACCAATATAATGTAAGTACAGCCTTAAATGCAGTAGTAGCAACTGGTATCAGGCTGTTATGTATGTATGTTGGCACTAAAGTATTTCTGGGGAATGGCACTTCACTAAGAAAATACGATATGCATATGACTTATAGCCTTTCTGCAGTGATAGCAACTAGCAACAGGCTTTTATTATTATTCATATTTTGAAAACGTTTACTGGCAGGTTAATCGTTTTTCTCTCTGAGGTACTTGGTAAAAATTTATGGGCATTATTTTCCACTTGGCTGTCGTTTATTTTGAATAAAATCAGTTTACTGAGCTTCCCCACTGCTGTATTATGAGTGGGAGGGGCCTATTTTGGCGCTTTTACTACGCATTAAAAATTCAGTCACAGTCTTCCTTATTCTCCCTGCATGATCCAGGACGTCTCTACAGAGCTCAGGGGTCTCCAAAACTAGTTTGAGGGAGGTAATCACTCACAGCAGACCTGTGAGACTGTGCTTTGACTGTGATAAAAAACGTATTTATTTGATTTGTCAATCGTTTTTTAGTACTAAGGGGTTATTAATCCATTTGCTGATGGGTGCTATCCTTTGCTAAATTAATGCTTTTCATGTGAAAATTGATTGCTATAACTAATCCTGTTCATTGTTATATCAAAGTGACAGTTTTTTTGTGTGCTTCTTAAAGGCACAGTAACGTTTTTTATATTGCTTGTAAATTCATTTGAAAAGTATTTTCCAAGCTTGCTAGTCTAATTGCTAGTTTGTTTAAACATGTCTGACACAGAGGAATCTCTTTGTGCAATATGTTCAAAGGCCAAGGTGGAGCCCAATAGAAATTTATGTACTAATTGCATTGATGCTACTTTAAATAAAAGCCAATCTGTACAAGTTAAGCAAAATTCACCAGAGAACGAGGGGGAAGTTATGCCGACTAACTTGCCTCACGTGTCAGTACCTGCATCTCCCGCTCAGGAGGTGCGTGATATTGTAACGCCAAGTAAATCAGGGCGGCCATTACAAATCACTTTACAAGACATGGCTAATGTTATGACTGAAGTTTTATCTAAATTGCCAGAACTTAGGGGTAAACAAGACCACTCTGGGGTGAGAAAAGAGTGCGCTGATAATGCTAGGGCCATGTCTGATACTGCGTCACAAATTGCAGAACATGAAGACGGAGAGCTTCATTCTGTGGGTGACGGATCTGATCCAAATAAACTGGATTCAGACATTTCAAATTTCAAATTTAAGCTGGAAAACCTCTGTGTATTACTAGGGGAGGTGTTAGCGGCTCTGAATGATTGTAACACGGTTGCAATCCCAGAGAAAATATGTAGGTTGGATAAATATTTTGCGGTACCAACGTGTACTGACGTTTTTCCTATACCTAAAAGACTTACTGAAATTGTTACTAAGGAGTGGGATAGACCCGGTGTGCCTTTCTCACCCCCTCCTATATTCAGAAAAATGTTTCCAATAGACGCCACCACACAGGACTTATGGCAAACGGTCCCTAAGGTGGAGGGAGCAGTTTCTACTTTAGCTAAGCGTACCACTATCCCAGTGGAGGATAGCTGTGCCTTTTCAGATCCAATGGATAAAAAGTTAGAGGGTTACCTTAAGAAAATGTTTGTTCAACAAGGTTTTATATTGCAACCCCTTGCATGCATTGCGCCTGTGACGGCTGCGGCGGCATTTTGGTTTGAGTCTCTGGAAGAGACCCTTGACACAGCTCCATTGGATGAGATTACACACAAGCTTAAAACCCTTAAGCTAGCTAATTCATTTATTTCTGATGCCGTAGTACACTTAACTAAACTTACGGCTAAGAATTCCGGATTCGCCATTCAGGCGCGCAGAGCGCTGTGGCTAAAATCCTGGTCAGCTGATGTGACTTCTAAATCTAAATTGCTTAACATACCTTTCAAGGGGCAGTCATTATTCGGGCCCGGTTTGAAAGAAATTATCGCTGACATTACGGGAGGTAAGGGCCATGCTCTGCCTCAAGACAGAGCCAAACCAAGGGCTAGACAGTCTAATTTTCGTGCCTTTCGTAACTTCAAGGCAGGAGCAGCATCAACTTCCTCGGCTCCAAAACAAGAAGGAACTGTTGCTCGCTACAGACAAGGCTGGAAACCTAACCAGACCTGGAACAAGGGCAAGCAGGCCAGAAAACCTGCTGCTGCCCCTAAGACAGCATGAAGTGAGGGCCCCCGATCCGGAAACGGATCTAGTGGGGGGCAGACTTTCTCTCTTTGCCCAGGCTTGGGCAAGAGATGTCCAGGATCCCTGGGCGTTGGAGATCATATCTCAGGGATATCTTCTGGACTTCAAAGCTTCTCCTCCACAAGGGAGATTTCATCTCTCAAGGTTGTCAACAAACCAAGTAAAGAAAGAGGCGTTTCTACGCTGTGTACAAGATCTTTTACTGATGGGAGTGATCCATCCGGTTCCGCGGTCGGAACACGGACAAGGGTTTTACTCAAATCTGTTTGTGGTTCCCAAGAAAGAAGGAACCTTCAGACCAATATTGGATTTAAAGATCCTAAACAAATTCCTAAGAGTTCCATCGTTCAAAATGGAAACTATTCGGACAATCTTACCCATGATCCAAAGGGGTCAGTACATGACCACAGTGGACTTAAAGGATGCCTACCTTCACATACCGATTCACAAGGATCATTACCGGTATCTAAGGTTTGCCTTCCTAGACAGGCATTACCAGTTTGTAGCTCTTCCCTTCGGGTTAGCTACGGCTCCAAGAATCTTAACAAAGGTTCTGGGTTCTCTTCTGGCGGTACTAAGACCGCGAGGAATATCGGTAGCTCCGTACCTAGACGACATTCTGATACAAGCGTCAAGTTTCCAAACTGCCAAGTCTCATACAGAGTTAGTACTGGCATTTCTAAGGTCACATGGGTGGAAAGTGAACGAAGAAAAGAGTTCTCTATTGCCACTCACAAGAGTTCCCTTCTTAGGGACTCTCATAGATTCTGTAGAAATGAAGATTTACCTGACAGAGGACAGGTTTACAAAACTTCTAAATGCTTGCCGGATCCTTCATTCCATTCCACACCCGTCAGTGGCTCAATGCATGGAGGTAATCGGCTTAATGGTAGCGGCAATGGACATAGTAGTACCTTTTGCACGCTTACATCTCAGACCGCTGCAATTGTGCATGCTAAGTCAGTGGAATGGGGATTACTCAGATTTGTCCCCTATGCTGAATCTGGATCAAGAGACCAGAGATTCTCTTCTATGGTGGCTTTCTCGGCCACATCTGTCCAGAGGGATGCCCTTCAGCAGGCCAGACTGGACAATTGTAACAACAGACGCCAGCCTACTAGGTTGGGGCGCTGTCTGGAATTCCCTGAAGGCTCAGGGATCATGGACTCAGGAGGAGAGTCTTCTTCCAATAAACATTCTGGAATTGAGAGCAGTTCTCAATGCCCTTCTGGCTTGGCCTCAGTTAGCAACTCTGAGGTTCATCAGGTTTCAGTCGGACAACATCACGACTGTGGCTTACATCAACCATCAGGGAGGGACAAGGAGTTCCCTAGCGATGATGGAAGTTTCAAAGATAATTCGCTGGGCAGAGTCTCACTCTTGCCACCTGTCAGCGATCCACATCCCAGGCGTGGAGAACTGGGAGGCGGATTTCCTAAGTCGCCAGACTTTTCATCCGGGGGAGTGGGAACTTCATCCGGAGGTCTTTGCCCAAATACTTCGACGTTGGGGCAAACCAGATATGGATCTCATGGCGTCTCGCCAGAACGCCAAGCTTCATTGTTACGGATCCAGATCCAGGGACCCGGGAGCGGTCCTGATAGATCCTGATAGATGCTCTGACAGCACCCTGGACCTTCAAGATGGCTTATGTGTTTCCACCCTTCCCGATGCTTCCTCGATTGATTGCCAGGATCAAACAGGAGAAAGCATCGGTGGTTCTAATAGCGCCTGCGTGGCCACGCAGGACCTGGTATGCAGATCTAGTGGACATGTCATCCTGTCCACCTTGGTCTCTGCCTCTGAGACAGGACCTTCTAATTCAGGGTCCTTTCAAACATCAAAATCTAATTTCTCTGAAGCTGACTGCATGGAGATTGAACACTTGATTTTATCAAAGCGTGGATTTTCGGAGTCAGTAATTGATACCTTAATACAGGCTAGGAAACCTGTTACCAGGAAAATTTACCATAAGATATGGCGTAAATATTTACACTGGTGCGAATCCAAGAGTTACTCATGGAGTAAGGTTAGGATTCCTAGGATATTGTCTTTTCTACAAGAAGGTTTAGAAAAGGGTTTATCTGCAAGTTCTTTAAAGGGACAGATCTCAGCTCTGTCCATCCTTTTACACAAACGTCTGTCAGAAGTTCGACGTTCAGGCTTTTTGTCAGGCTTTGGCCAGGATTAAGCCTGTGTTTAAGACTGTTGCTCCACCGTGGAGCTTAAACTTAGTTCTTAACGTTTTACAGGGTGTTCCGTTTGAACCCCTTCATTTCATTGATATCAAGCTGTTATCTTGGAAAGTTCTGTTTTTAATGGCTATTTCCTCGGCTCGTAGAGTTATCGGCCTTACATTGTGATTCTCCTTATCTGATTTTTCATTCAGACAAGGTAGTTCTGCGTACTAAACCTGGGTTCTTACCTACGGTAGTCACTAACAAGAATATCAATCAAGAGATTGTTGTTCCATCATTGTGCCCTAACCCTTCTTCAAAGAAGGAACGACTTCTGCACAATCTAGACGTAGTCCGTGCCCTGAAATTTTATTTACAGGCAACTAAAGATTTTCGCCAAACTTCTTCCCTGTTTGTTGTTTATTCTGGACAGAGGAGAGGTCAAAAAGCATCTGCTACCTCTCTCTCTTTTTGGCTTCGTAGCATAATACGTTTAGCCTATGAGACTGCTGGACAGCAGCCTCCTGAAAGAATTACAGCTCATTCTACGAGAGCTGTGGCTTCCACGTGGGCCTTTAAGAATGAGGCCTCTGTTGAACAGATTTGCAAGGCTGCAACTTGGTCTTCTCTTCATACTTTTTACAAATTTTACAAATTTGACACTTTTGCTTCTTCTGAGGCTGTTTTTGGGAGAAAGGTTCTTCAGGCAGTGGTTCCTTCCGTATAAAGATCCTGCCTGTCCCTCCCGTCATCCGTGTACTTTAGCTTTGGTATTGGTATCCCATAAGTAATGGATGACCCGTGGACTGACTACATTTAACAGGAGAAAACATAATTTATGCTTACCTGATAAATTCCTTTCTCCTGTAGTGTAGTCAGTCCACGGCCCACCCTGTTTTTTATGGCAGGTCTAAATTTTAAATTATATTCCAGTCACCACTGCACCCTATAGTTTCTCCTTTCTCGTTTGGTTTTCGGTCGAATGACTGGGTGTGACGTAGAGGGGAGGAGCTATATAGCAGCTCTGCTTGGGTGATCCTCTTGCACTTCCTGTTAGGGAGGAGTTAATATCCCATAAGTAATGGATGACCCGTGGACTGACTACACTACAGGAGAAAGGAATTTATCAGGTAAGCATAAATTATGTTTTTTGTATAAAGCATAATTATTCCAATTCCTTATTTTTTATGCTTTCGCACTTTTTTCTTATCACCCCTCTTCTTGGCTATTCGTTAAACTGATTTGTGGGTGTGGTGAGGGGTGTATTTATAGGCATTTTGAGGTTTGGGAAACTTTGCCCCTCCTGGTAGGAATGTATATCCCATACGTCACTAGCTCATGGACTCTTGCTAATATGAAAGAAATGAATTTATCAGGTAAGTTCTTACATAAATTATGTTTTTGTTAAACTTCAGTCACCTCTGCACCTTTGGCTTTTCCTTTCTCTTCCCAACTTCGGTCGAATGACTGGAGGTGGAGGGAAGGGAGGAGCTATATATACAGCTCTGCTGTGCTGCTCTTTGCCACTTCCTGCTAAACAGGAGGCGTAATCCCCGTAATAGTCTGCTGCAGTCTGGTTATCAGGAGTAGGTGAGTGCCCCAGTCATTGGGGGTGTCTGGTGCTGTTTTTTATTTTGGTTTTATAGTCCACTTTAAGTATCCAACTATGGAGGATACTGTGGTTTAATTGGGTCAACTTTCTGGGTCAGACTCCTCGTCCTGTGATGAGTGTGAATCGGACCCTTGGACACAGGTCCATCAGGTGTGTTCCTCAGGCCGTTATAGAGCTTCTTGTTCCTCAGGTCGTTATAGAGCTTCTTGTTCCTCGAGCTTGGGGATTTAAGAGACTGCTGAGCCTTCTGCCTCTGGGGGACCTGTCCTCCCAGAGGCGAGTTCCCTACCACTCCCTTTTAATACTACACATGTGGGTAACCCAAGTTATGTCTTTCCCTCCTCGGATGGGAGTCTGTTCCCCCTGGAGGTGGTGGCGCGTTTTTGTTTCTACATCTTTTTGATGCTGGCTCGACTGCAGAGTCCGGATGTTTGTTCGCGATTGTGCTCGTGCCCGATTATCCCGGGTCTCCTGGGGAAGTAACCTTTCCAGAGTGTTGTGTTTTTCGTTACAGACGGGCTCGCCTTAGTGTCTTCCTCAGACACGTTTTCAGGTTACTGGGTGACCCTACCCTTATGGGTTATGGGACTCGGTAGCTTTTTCTTCCAATGACACAAACTTGTTAGAAATGGGGGGGGGGGTATAATCTCCTCTACGTCTTGTTTTCTAGATCCTTCCCAGTTTTGTTGAACAGGTTTTCCGTTAGACGGGTCCTGCGGGCCTTCTGTTCATTTTTTTGGGGGGCGTTAACCTTCTGGTTGCCGGTTGGTTTAAATTTTTGTCTGGAAGGACGATTTTTGGTTTTCCTTATAGTTCCTGTGGGAACTTTTTTTTTTTTTTTTTTTTTCCTTGTATCAATGCTTGTGGTTTTGCTTCTATTGAAGTTCTTTGGAACACGTTGGTTCCATGTTAATCTGTTAAATATGTTCTGCCTCTCTCTGAGAGTAGAATAGTCTGTTTGGCGGTGGTAACCCTGTTGTGGGCTGGCCCTGCTTGGATTCAGTTCTGCTGTCATGCGACTTTTCAGACACGTGGCGACTAACTGGTCTGGTAGGGGCGCCGATTTCTCACAAGAATGTTTATTTTGCTTCCAGTTAAGCATTTACCAGGACTCTCGGGTCTGCGTGGTTCTTGGGAGTGTTTTGTTTTTTTATAACTATCTCTCGGGGGACCGGTCAGTGAAAATGCTGCGTCTCTCTCCGTTGTTCCCACTTTGTGGGGAGCTGGAGTAATCCTTCCACGTGGTGTGAAGAATCGAGGCCCTAGTGCCTGTCAGGGAGGGTTTTAGCCTTTTGGGGGCTTTAGAATTTGTCCTTTTAGGACTTGTTCGGTTGGAGGTCTCTGGTTTTGCGACCTTCTGGACTATCTCTGTTTCTCCTGGGGACAGGTCACCTTCGGGGATCTGGTTTCCCTTCGGGAATTATTTTGTTCCTCTAAGGACATCTGACAGTGTAGTCTGGAGATCTATAGGTCCTAATGACCTTTCTCATGTGGTTTAGGGATTGTTGCTTAAAGGGATACTGAACCCAAATGTTTTCTTTCATGATTCGGATAGAGCATGCAGTTTTAAGCAACTTTCTAATTTACTTCTGTTATCAATTTTTCTTCGTTCTCTTGATATCTTTATTTGAAAAAGAAGGCATTTAAGCTAAGGAGCCAGCAAATTTGTGATTCAGAACCATGGACAGCATTTGTTTATTGGTGCTGTCCAATCAGCAAGGACAACTCAGGTTGTTCACCAAAAATGGGCTGGCATCTAAACTAAAATTCTTGCTTTTCAAATAAAAATACCAAGAAAATTTGATAATAGGAGTACATTAGAAAGTTGCTTAAAATTGCATGCTCTATCTGAATCACAAAAGAAAAAATTTGGGTACAGTGTCCCTTTAAGTAGCACCCTCAACCATGTATTTCTGCCCTATGGTTTATCCTGAGGGGTATAGAGTCCTGCAGTGTTCTGTGGGTAGCTTGTCCTCACTGTCCCCTTGTTTCTGGGGTTCGTGACTAGCTGGAGAGCTAGATCAGAATGCTATACTCTGAAGGTGCTCTGCATCGTGGTAGCCTGATCGGTTACAGTTTTGATCCATGGTGTGGTTTGTTCAGCCTTCCCTCCTCCTGGTAGTTTTACGAGGTGGCGCTTGATCCCTGGTAGGGGATTAGCCGCGCTGGTCAAGCACATTCGTGTCCATGTCGCTTGGTTGACTAACCATCAAGAGTCTTTATACGTCCTTAAGAGTCCTAGCTACTTTTAGAGCTTTGGTCTTCTGTGAGGGAGTCTCTTCCCTTTTGGATTGGGTTTTGCAGAGCTCTTGCTCTTGTTATCCGGCTCGTCCGGATATTCCCTGGGAGGTCTTTCGGTCTCTCGGACTAGGAATTCCTGTTCCTGCATGATGGTTTAGTTTAACCTTTGTAGGACACAGGGGACTTTTCCTGATCCTCTGGTTGCTGCTGAGTTTTTCTCGGCTCCTTCTTTTGGATCCCGCTGTGGGATGTTACTGGATGACAGATCCTAGGTCGGACCTGGCAGTTCAGCGTTCCGGGTTCCTCGGCCTTTGTCCTTTGTTCTGGCTTTTTATTGGGCCAGCTTTTCTAGGAGCCAAATAGCTGTGTTTCCCTGGGGTTAGCTGCCTTTGGTCCCTTGTCGGTGGCAGTTCCGGCTTCACGGGGGACGGTTGCAAAGACAAGGTTTTTATTCCGCACCTGCTAGGCGTGCTGATTTTTGGGGGACTCTTCTGTGATACAGTGGAATATATGAAATATATTACTAAGTAACTAAAATGTATTAGTGCTATACCACCTTAAAGGGATACTAAACCCAATTTTTTTTCATTATTCGGATAGAGCGTGCAATTTTAAGCAACTTTCTAATTTATTCCTATAAATTTTCTTCATAAATGGAAAGAGTACACAGCGGCAAAGACACCCAAGCCAAATGCTTAAATACTCCTCCCACTTCCCTCATCCCCCAGTCATTCTTTGCGTTTCGTCCCAGGAGGTTGGCAGAGAAGTGTCAGAAGTTTTCGATAGTCTCTTATGGAGGGTAGTACTCTTCGGCATTGGGCTGGAGTTTTAAGTAGTCCTGTCATGGGTGAAAGTTAGATGCAGGGAGAGTCTTTCTGCTAAACCATCCCGACTCATATTAACAGCTCCACAAGCTTCGCTGCCTACTTTTTTCTCTCAAGTCCATGGCAGAGGCGACTCTACTATCTGTCACACTTGAAGGGCCGTGTTCCTGTTCCACGGTGTACATTCCGGTAAGAACATTTCATTTTACTTTCATCATGGATGTATTGTAATTTCAACTGTTTATCCGAGAGGGGCTTCAACCTTTCGGGGATATTTTAACATAGGGTCTCAATGAGGCTCCTTCTTGATTCTAGGAATCAAGGGTTAATATCTCCTGAGAGGGATTGTGTAGTGTTGCTTCGGCTCATGGCTTTTTTGGAACATAACGGCCTATGTCTAGCGATGCAGCGTTTTCGGTCGGGCGCGCTTTTGCATGGACTGCACGATTTACCTTGTAACCCCATTTCCGTTTTGATGACCGCGTGGCAACGGAGAAATCTCCCGGTCTGGTTCTTTTGAGGCGGCAGTGTCCCAGTTATGGAGGATTCTTGGAGACGGATGTCTCTGATTCAGACTCTAATTCTTGCGAAGAATATGAATTGGCCCGGGTGATAGATGCCCATCAGTTATGTTCCAAATGCCATTTTAGAGTGTTCTGTTCCTTGGGATCGGGGAATCGGGTGCCCACTGAGCCATCCGTCTCTGGGGATTCTATTTCTCATGAGACGAGTTCCCTACCATCAGCTCTTACTATGCATGCAGGTAACCCAAACGCTACTTATCCTTTCTAGGGAGTGTGGCCTGTTCCCACCGGAGATTACGACACATTTCCGCATGGCCATATCTTTGGCGCTGGCACATCTGCACCTCCTGGGAGAGTGCTTACAATATTGTTTGTGTTTCGAGTTAACCGGGGCTCGTCAGGCCTGGGATCGCCTGGTCCAGTTCAGCCTTCCGGGGGAGCGACTGCGCCTGAGGCCTTAGGGGGTCAACCTTCGGGGCCGGTGTTTCCTTTTGTCCCGGCAGAGGTATGTTGCGCCTTTTCGTTAGACTGGCGCGCCTTCATGTCCTACTAAGTCACTTTTTTGGCATTGCTGGAGGATCCCACTCTTAATGGGTCTAGGGATTTCAGTCTTACTCTTAGACTGGCTTGCATACATAGACAGAAGGGAATGAAGTAATCTTATAGTCTTGGTTATTTGTGTATCCTTTTCCAGTTCTGAGCTTGAAAGTCTCGGACCCCTGTTGGGCTAGTCCTTCGGGTCTGTCCGTTCTTCCTCGGCGATTACCTACAGGTTGCCTTATCTTTTATTTTCATCCGGTGAGGATGATTTTTATTTGATTTAAAGCTCATATTGTTGTGTGATGTTTCCTTAGGGAACTTTTCTCTCTGGAATTGATACTCGCGATTTTGTTCGCTCTGTTTACAAAATTCTGTCTGACTGTTCCTTATCCCTCCATCATCGGGGGAGACTCTATGTGGCCTTGACAGTGCTGGTGCCCTTGGTTTCAGGCTGGTCCTGACTGGGTACAAGTCCTTCTGTCTTTGAGGCCTAGTTCAGAAACGTGGCTCTTTTTTATATCCGGTTGGTCCGGTGAGACGCCTAGTGATCACAATATTATTGTGTGACTGTCTTGTTTTACAAGCTTAAACTAGCATCCTGAGAGGACTTGAGGGTCCGTGGTTGCTTAGGGGCATGGGGGATCGGTTCAGTCCTCATTTGCCTTTCAATCTAGTGGGCCGGGACTCAGTTGAGATCCTTGGCAACGTGTTCAGTTGTTTCCGCTTTGTTTCGGAATCTAGAGTATTCCTCCTCGTTGTGGGTTGGAGGCTTGGAGGATTTAGGTCCTTCATACCACCGTTCTTACGGTTTTGCCTTTCTTGGTCTCTTTGAAAGTGTCCTTTTATTCCTTTTAGAGGTTCTCTTCCTTTGGGTCGAGATTTTCTGGACCTAGTCCGGTTTTTGTGGCAGCCTTGGCCACTTAATTAGGAAGTGAAGGCCGTGAGGCTCTGTCTACCTTCGGGAGTTAGTAGTCTCCATATCAAGCTTTTTGCTTAGGGGATATTTTTCTGCCTAGGTTCGGGATGCTTTGCATTCTTCTGCCTTGGGTGTGGTCTTCTGGAATGTTAATCTGAAAGGATTATGGAAACTAGCCTTTCTTCTACTCTTTCTGGTGACTCTGTTCTTGTTTTCATTTCCCTTAGTGCCGCCCTTGGTGCCTTTGGGCTCTAGAGAAATTGCGTGACTGTCGCGGCCTAGTACCTTGTTGGGGGGTGTTTACCTCTGGCCAAGGGTGTTCTCTTCCCTTTCGGCTGGGACTTACGAGTGAGTCCTGTACCCGTTCTCCGGGTTTCCCCGTTCTCATCCCCTGCGAGGTCTGATTGCTTCAGATGGGGTATCTTGTGTTCCCTGAGGGTGTCGTTCGGTCAATGTTGCGACATAGGGGCTAGCGCATTGGGCTTGCAAGCACGTAGGCCAGAGTTCTCATCCACCTTCGGGTACTGGTTATAAATTTTAAGGCCTGAATTGTCATTTGGACGGAGTGTGCTCCTCTATGGGGAGGTTTTTTTTTTTTTCTCTGTTGGGCCAACAGTGGTGTCTGGATAATTTTTCATTTGGTCCGTGTTTTGATCATACTATGGTTTCATGTCTTGTGAACATGTATGCTGTTCTTATCTGTGCCCTTCCCTTTGGAGGGGATAGTTTATCTTCCTTATGAGTTGGGGTTTCCTCTCTCTGGAGGGTCCTTGTCCTGCCCTGTGTGTAGGAGGTGGGATCAGGTGGTTTATTTCTGTAAGGGGAAGCAATTGATCTCTCTACGTAGAGACTTTCTAAGAGTTGTGACAGTTCTTCCTATGGATCTATTGCACTTTTCTCTGTTCCAGGTCCCAGGGGGTTCTCCTTGGGAGTGCCCTATTTTGGAGGAGTGGATTGGGTTGACACCCAAGCTCTGTTGGGGTGGGTGAGTCCCCCCTTTTTTCTTCCATTCCCTGGGGGCTTGTGGTTGGGGTCTTCTGTCCCCCTGTCTCAGACATGTCTGTCGCTTGGGCTGGTCTGGTGTTTGAGCAGGATCATAGATCTGTTGCTCTGCTATTTCGTCCTCGGAGCATTCGAGGTACAGTAAGCCTTTTTGATGTTTCTCCTTTCTCCACATTCAAGATTTGTGGGAAAGACTGGCGGCTCTTAGCCTGCGACGTTATCCGCTGATTAGTGGATACTTAGCAATCTGAAGAATCCTATCTTCAGCTGCTTTTACTTGCCCTGCAAGTATTTAAGTTTTAGAGTCATTTTTAGATGACTGCAGCGTGCAGTGTTTTTGCTTCAGGTGTTGTTCGTCAGACCTATCTAAGCTTGCTGCACAAGGTTTCCTTCTGAATATTTCGGTATTCTGAGATACCTTTTTGCTACTTGGGGACCCTCGTCTTCAGTTGTTTTCTAGAGTGCGGTTGCACTGTGTTAGGGGAAGATCCTCTCTCTGTTTCAGACTCCCGGCCTTATCCCGTAGTTTCTGTATTTCTGGGGTCTGGGCGTTGCCTCCCCTTGTTTCTATGAGACTGGATTGGGTCTCTGTTAGCCTGACCCAGTTTCTCAGGTTTTTGCTCTGATTTTATTTAGGACTCGTCGTCGTGTCCTTTTTAAGGATTTTTTTCTGGAGTTCCTTATGCTAGCTGGAAGCTAGCTCAGTATACTAATGCACTGTGACTACTCTGCACTGTAGCAAACAGAGAGTGGCAAGGTCTACTCAGCCTTTCCTCCTTTCGAGGTTGATAAAATAAGCGGCGCCTTGAGTCCCTTAAGGGGGATTAGCCGTGCTTTACAAGTAGAATCAGGTTTTCTCTGTGCCTTTTCTTCTTTGTGAAAGAATACGGTAGTTTATTCCCTTTTCTTCAGTAAGTGGTGTGTTTGGAGACAGACTGCTGGGGACGGTGTCTCTTGGAGTCTGACTCAATCGAGTCTAGTTCCTGCGGTCACTAGCAAGGCTTGTGGACTTATCTGTGGGTCAATGTCCTTGAGCCTTTTTTCCCTTTTTCCTTTTTTTTCAAAGTTGTTCTCCGCTTCGGACAAAGCGGCATTTTGTTGGGATGGGGTTTTCAGGCCAGGTGCCCTTAGAATGGGCCGCCTCTTGTGCCCTCCCATTTTTCCATTCAGTGTCGTCCTATAGCTTGGGTATAGTTTTCCCAAAAGTAATGATTGCAGCTGTGGACTCTTTCCATTTATGAAGAAAAACTTAAATTATGCTTGCTTGATCATTTTCTTTTCTTCAGATGGAAAGAGTTCACAGCTCCCCGCCCGTATTTTTTCTGTGGGGCGTCTGTTATTTTTCTTCTTCTGGCACCTTTTCACCCTGTTTCTTCTACTGTTCCTTATTCCTCGGCAGAATGACTGGGGGATGAGGGAAGTGGTAGGAGTATTTAAGCCTTTGGCTGGGGTGTCTTTGCCTCCTCCTGGCAGCCAGGTTCTAAATTCCCAAAAGTAATGAATGCAGCTGTGGACTCTTTCCATCTGAAGAAAAGAAAATTATCAGGTAAGCATAATTTGTTTTTTCGTCATTCTCTTGGTATCTTTATTTAAAAAACATGAATGAAAGCCTAAGGGCCGGCCCATTTTAGGTTCAGAACCCTGGATAGTGCTTGCCGATTAGTGGCTAAAGGTAACCACCAATAAGAAAGCGCTATCCAGGTTCTCAACAAAAATGGGCCGGCCTCTAAGCTTTCCTTTCTCGTTTTTCAAATAGATACCAAGAGAATGAAGAAAATTTGATAATAGGAGTAAATTAGAAAGTTGCTTAAAATGTCATGCTCTATCGTAAAATAAAAAAAATTGGGTTTAGTATCCCTTTAAGGGAAGAGAAGAGGACAGGCTTCCCAGTCTCCTTCCTTTACTGCCCAAGTGCAAACAGAGTTCATTCTATATCTGGATATTGGTTTGTTATTGGTTAGCAAGGATTTTTTAATGTTTTTTTCTAGGGGTCAAGGAAATCTGTGAAAAGAAAAAGCATAAAACAATTTGACAAAATAAAACTACATTATTCATTGCAAAATTCTGAGAAATTAAGTTACATTTTCATGCTGCTTACAATTTGTGTTTAATGTCCCTTTTAGTAACATTAAATATTGGCCAAATACATTAAAGTATGTTAGGAATAACCATTTGCTCTAAAAGAGATATGAGTAATTTTGGATCTTTTTATCTTCAGTCCTAATTTTGTGCTCTCTCATCTGAAATCTGGTACACCTAGAGAATTGCTATTCTAAGTGAACAGTGCAAATCTGGCCTATTGGAGCAAAGTCAATAAGTCACCCTGTGTTTCTGTTCACTGTTATGAATGGGGGAAGAGAGAACAATGTTTTTACTGATCAATTCACATGAATTTGCAGCATATATGACTGTACTGTGTTCAGTCATGTTGTTGCGCCTAATGATTGCCTTTGTCTTTAACCAGGCTATACATTAGGTTGGAATATAATCAGTGTTGCTATGTAAGTGGAGTCAGGAGTTTTGTTACCAAATCAATTTTACTACTTTAATAAACTTCAAGTATGGATAATGGTAATGTGGCATTGCACATTGAGGAAGGGAACATCTTGCAGTCCAATAATTTTCTAACTCTTTTATACATATGTTTTATATTAAATGTATTGAAATAAAATTTTGTGTATTAAACCTTAAAGTCCTTTTTCACATTTTGCATGTAGTGTTCATATTTGTTTAACTTATTATTCATTCCTATTTATAGATTACTCGTTCCTCCTCAACGTTCACCTTAAATGGACCAGCTAAACACACTAGCGTTCAGCGTTCAAATTCTCTTGATGGGAACCTCCAAAGTCCCAGATCACGTTCTGTTCTTAGCCCAAGTTCACCTAGAAGTCCTTTGTCCAATCTGTTAAAGGGAGCAGTTAGTCAACCCAGCTCCCCAATATCGCGATTTACTAACCAGTTGTGCAAAACGCATACATCATCACATAAGATTACAGCAGTTTGTGCAGGACAGAGTGAGGAGAGCAGTGACATTTCCTGCAGCAAGAAACACTTGGCCATGAAAAGGGAAACCCTGCTTTGAACCATTATGTGAGCGTGGCATAAATGTTACCACTCCCACCAGTCTAGTCACTTATCTGGAAATTGGTTTATAAATCTGAGCACTGTGTGAGGTTGTTAGAACATTTTATTTATTTTTTCCGTTTTGATTTCTGTTTTTTTTTTTGGTCTGGTCTTACTTTCCAAGAATCATTAAAGTTAACCTAGAATAACATTACTTACAAATGTTTGATTAACCTGTTCTTTATAATGTTTGAGACTTCTCTATAATTTAAACAAATTACAATTGATGTTTTGACTTTTCCACTACTAGTTGTTTGTACATGGTTCCAGACGGTCAATTACATGTTGCAGCTGTTTCAGATGACCTGTTCAGTAGTGAGTTTTTTTTTGTTTTGTTGTTAAAGCCAATCCTATTATACAGACTGAACATTTTCAAGAAATTCCTCATTGCCAGTATACTTTAATACATATTCCATCAGTGTCATCCATTACTGAAATTAAACTTGCACAGACTGTTTGCCAAGAATATCCACAGAACTTTGTCTCTCCCAGTATCTTTACCTTTTTAATATAATTTTTTTTTTTTTTTTTTTGAAAATGTTTGGATAGCTGTAATTGTTGACATTTGGGAAATACACATACTTGGAAAGAAAGATTCTGCTGATCACATTCACAAGGTGAACACTATTGGGAAGGTGGATTTCACGTAAATTATGTCAATATCTTGGTTGATTATTTGGCCTGTTTTTATTTTTTTATATTATGGCTTGTGATTGTATATCCTTTTAAACCACAATTATTCAGTTTTACAAATTTTTCTTTTTCCATATTTGTTTCAGAATATTGCATCGCCTTCTATGGTAAACCTCCCATCCTTATTTGAAAGAAAGTACCATACCTTCAGTCGATCAACAACTCACCTCATCTAAAAGTGTTGAATGATAATAATACATTAACTGAGAAGCAGCTGGCTGTTTAAAGACTTGGTACTTTGTATTGCCAACATATTTTCATTTGTAGCACTTCAAAATCGTTTGCAATTTTTGGTGAAGTTGGCTTCATTTAATTTTGTATAATGTTGGATTAGTCACCTAGGTTAAATTCAAAAATATTGTCCATATATGTAAATAGCTCTATTCAATTCTTTCCTTCCAAATAATTGTGTTCTTGAACTATATAAGTTTACATTATGAATATTTTTTTGTGTACATTTTGTATGCGCACATCTTGTTAAAGGAAGTCAGCTTTTTATGAAATTGCCTTCATCTATGGAAAGAAATTTTGTCAAATGCAACGGTTTTCTATCACTGTGTTAGTTTCAAGAGAGCTGGCTTTTCTGAATAATAAGTCTCACTATTATTTACTTGTTAAACAATTCCTTTAGAAGCAGGTTTATTTTTTAAGACAATGTTTCTGAACATAAAACTGCAGGAGTTCAAAATAACCTATATGCTATGTATTAAATAAAATCATGGTAATATTTATGGCCTTCTGATTAACAGTTATTTTAATGGTGTCCTCAATGGCATTTTAAGACATTATATAAATATTTATTCATAGCCAGAGGCTTAGTTTTAATGTAGAAAAAAAAAGTGCTTTATTTTTCCATGCTCTCTCTAGTATTGAGATTCCTGAATCTTTTTTCTAAAATAACACTACATATTTTGTTTGTATTTTTATATGTTTCGTTTTTTGTTTTTGACAGTTCCTGAATAAAGAATATGTATTCCTTTTTCTGAAAGGAGAAGCCACAGGTTAATCTTTATTTAAACAAAAAAAGCTTAGTGCTGCTTGTCTAAAGAAATTTTGAAAGCACAATACTGGAAAAATAATACTGGTGGCTAAATTTGAAAAAACGGTTTGCATTCTTATGAACTGTATCTTGTATGTAAATAAACTTGTAAAAAATGTTTTATTTTGTGCATGTTTTTCTCATATCTGAACCATGTAGGTTTATGTGCTTGTAAAGAACATGTTTACACTTTTCACAAAGTTTATCTAAATTTAAAAAGCAATATTGGCAAGCTCCATATGCTCTATGCTTCTTTCTTTCATGTAAGTGGCAAGAGTCCATGAGCTAGTGACGTATGGGATATACATTCCTACCAGGAGGTGGCAAAGTTTCCCAAACCTCAAAATGCCTATAAATACACCTCCCACCTCACTCATATCTTAGTTTTACAAACTTTGCCTTTCATGGAGGTGGTGAAGCAAGTGGTGCTTGATTTTCCTCTGTGATAGGCGCTTCTAAGCATATTGAAACCCAGTTCCTCTCAAAGTACAGTGCTTGAGGGATGTGAATGGAGTATTGCCTAAATGATGCCATGTTTTCCCCTATGGGAAATCTATTCTAAGGCTCTCTCTGTAAATCGGTCGCAGGGATTCATCTGCTGCCTCGCTTTACAGATAGACATTATACTCCTCTACCATTACCTCTGCTGATATGTTTTAGTACTGGTTTGGCTGTCTGCTATATGTGGATGGGTGTCTTCTGGTAAGTATATATCATTTTTTAAGACACTCTCAGCTATGTTTGGCACTTTATCTTATAAAGTTTTAAATGTATATTGTATATATTTGCCATGAGTCAGGTCTGTGTATTTCCCTTTGCAGTCTAACAGTTTCAGCATGGAAATTATGTTTATGGGCGTTTTTAGGCTTACCTGAGGTTCCAGTTGTAACTTGGAGTCTGTTTTTAAAAAAAAAATAATAATAATAATTGTGGGCTTAGGCTCGTGATGACGCCGAATGTTACTTTATTTCATGTAATTGGCAAGAGTCCATGACCTAGTGACGTATGGGATAAACAATCCTACCAGGAGGGGCAAAGTTTCCCAAACCTCAAAATACCTATAAATACACCCCTCACCACACCCACAATTCAGTTTTACAAACTTTGCATCCTATGGAGGTGGTGAAGTAAGTTTGTGCTAAGATTTCTATGTCGACATGCGCTTCTCAGCATTTTGAAGCCTGATTCCTCTCAGAGTACAGCGAATGTCAGAGGGACGTAGAGAGTATTACCTATTAAATGCAATGATTTTCCTAACGGGGTCTTTTTCATAGGTTCTCTATTATCGGTCGTAGAGATTCATCTCATACCTCCCTTTTCAGATCAACGATATACTCTCATATACCATTACCTCTACTGATAACTGTTTCAGTACTGGTTTGGCTATCTGCTATATGTGGATGGGTGTCTTTTGGAAAGTATGTTTATATTTCTTAAAGACACCTCAGCTAAGGTTTGGCACTTTATGCATTTATATAAAGTTCTAAATATATGTATTGTACTTATATTTCTTTTATGTAATTAGCAAGAGTCCATGAGCTAGTGACGTATGGGATATACATTCCTACCAGGAGGGGCAAAGTTTCCTAAACCTCAAATTGCCTATAAATACACCCCTCACCACACCCACAATTCAGTTTTACAAACTTTGCCTCCCGTGGAGGTGGTGAAGTAAGTTTGTGCTAGATTCTACGTTGATATGCGCTTCGCAGCAGGCTGGAGCCCGGTTTTCCTCTCAGAGTGCAGTGAATGTCAGAGGGATGTGAAGAGAGTATTGCCTATTTGAATTCAATGGTCTCCTTCTACGGGATCTATTTCATAGGTTCTCTGTTATCGGTCGTAGAGATTCATCTCTTACCTCCCTTTTCAGATCGACGATATACTCTTATATATACCATGACCTCTACTGATTCTCGTTTCAGTACTGGTTTGGCTATCTACTATATGTAGATGAGTGTCCTGGGGTAAGTAAGTCTTATTTTCTGTGACACTCTAAGCTATGGTTGGGCACTTTATATATAAAGTTCTAAATATATGTCTTTAAACTTATATTTGCCTTGATTCAGGATGATCAATATTCCTTATCTCAGACAGTCAGTTTCATTATTGGGTTAATGCATATGAATATTCAATTTTTTTCTTACCTTTAAAATTGTTGTTTTCAAATTGACTTTTTTCCCTGTGGGCTGTTAGGCTCGCGGGGGCTGAAAATGCTTCAATTTTTTGCGTCATTCTTGGCGCTGATTTTTCTCTTGTTAAGTGTATCCAGTCCACGGATCATCCATTACTTGTGGGATATTCTCCTTCCCAACAGGAAGTTGCAAGAGGATCACCCACAGCAGAGCTGCTATATAGCTCCTCCCCTCACTGCCATATCCAGTCATTCTCTTGCAACTCTCAACAAAGATGGACGTAGTAAGAGGAGAGTGGTGTATTATAGTTAGTTTTTTAACTTCAATCAAAAGTTTATTTTTAAATGGTACCGGAGTGTACGGTTTCATCTCAGGCAGCATTAGAAGAAGAATCTGCCTGTGATTTCTATGATCTTAGCAGAAGTAACTAAGATCCACTGCCGTTCTCACATATTCTGAGGAGTGAGGTAACTTCAGAGGGGGAATGGCGTGCAGGTTTTCCTGCAATAAGGTATGTGCAGTTAATATATTTCTAGGGATGGAATTTGCTAGAAAAATGCTGCTGATGCCGGATTAATGTAAGTTAAGCCTTAAATGCAGTGATAGCGACTGGTATCAGGCTTATTAACAGAGATACATACTCTTATAAAAGTGTAATATAAAACGTTTGCTGGCATGTTAATCGTTTTTATATATGTTTGGTGACAAAACTTATTGGGGCCTAGTTTTTTTCCACATGGCTGGCTTGATTTTTGCCTAGAAACAGTTTCCTGAAGCTTTCCACTGTTGCAATATGAGTGGGAAGGGCCTATTTTAGTGCTTTTCTGTGCAGCTAAAAATACTGACAGACATTCAGCTTCCCTCTGCATGATACAGGACATCTCTGAAGGGCTCAAAAGGCTTCAAAGTCGTGTTTGAGGAGGGTAACAATCACAGTAGACTGTGGCAGTTGTTGTGACTGTGTTTAAAAAACGTTTTTGTCATTTATTATTCTGTTTTTGTTATTAAGGGGTTAATCATCCATTTGCAAGTGGGTGCAATGCTCTGCTGACTTGTTACATACACTGTAAAAATTTTGTTAGTGTAACTGCCTTTTTTCACTGTTATTTCAAATTTTGTCAAAATTTGTTTCTCTTAAAGGCACAGTAACGTTTTTTTTTTTTTTTTTAATATTTTTATTGAGGTTTAAAGGCAAGGCATACATGAAACATAAAACCAAGCATGTAATAACATATAAACTTCATATGGTACAAATAGAGAGATACAATACATATTGCAAAAGGACACTCTGGTTGTATAGTATATAAATAAAATGCCTAGTAATCTGAAGCGCCTCCCAGATGGAATTAGAGGCCGCTCTTGGACCTCAGACATGTGTATATATAAATGTATGGAAGACAATTGTTGACAAAGGAAACCACTTTTGAGTCTCCAGACAAGAACCTCAGTTTTCAATTTTATGGGTCTCAAATAGCAATGTAGAATGATAACCAACAAAAAGGTGAGGAAGGATTACACAACAATAGAATAGAATGGACACCCTCATTTACAAAAATCTAAGCTGCAGATGAATATACTATTAGAGGCTTATATGGTTTATATGGTTTTTGCTCTATACTACTAGGAGAGAGCAGATATAGTATTTCTTTCATGTAATTAGCAAGAGTCCATGAGCTAGTGACGTATGGGATATACATTCCTACCAGGAGGGGCAAAGTTTCCCAAACCTCAAAATGCCTATAAATACACCCCTCACCACACCCACAATTCAGTTTTACAAACTTTGCCTCCTATGGAGGTGGTGAAGTAAGTTTGTGCTAGATTCTACGTTGATATGCGCTCCGCAGCAAGTTGGAGCCCGGTTTTCCTCTCAGCGTGCAGTGAATGTCAGAGGGATGTGAGGAGAGTATTGCCTATTTGAATGCAGTGATCTCCTTCTACGGGGTCTATTTCATAGGTTCTCTGTTATCGGTCGTAGAGATTCATCTCTTACCTCCCTTTTCAGATCGACGATATACTCTTATTTATATACCATTACCTCTGCTGATTTTCGTTTCAGTACTGGTTTGGCTTTCTACAAACATGTAGATGAGTGTCCTGGGGTAAGTAAATCTTATTTTCTGTGACACTCTAAGCTATGGTTGGGCACTTTATTTATAAAGTTCTAAATATATGTATTCAAACATTTATTTGCCTTGACTCAGAATGTTCAACATTCCTTATTTTCAGACAGTCAGTTTCATATTTGGGATAATGCGTTTGAATCAATCATTTTTTCTTACCTTAAAAATTTGACTTTTTTTCCCTGTGGGCTGTTAGGCTCGCGGGGGCTGAAAATGCTTCATTTTATTGCGTCATTCTTGGCGCGGACTTTGTTGGCGCAAAAAATCTTTTCTGTTTCCGGCGTCATACGTGTCGCCGGAAGTTGCGTCATTTTTTGACGTCCTTTTGCGCCAAAAATGTCGGCGTTCCGGATGTGGCGTCATTTTTGGCGCCAAAAAGCATTTAGGCGCCAAACAATGTGGGCGTATTATTTGGCGCCAAAAAATATGGGCGTCGCTTTTGTCTCCACATTATTTCAGTCTCATTTTTTCTTTACTTCTGGTTACTAGAAGCTTGTTTATTGGCATTTTTTCCCATTCCTGAAACTGTCATTTAAGGAATTTGATCAATTTTGCTTTATATGTTGTTTTTTCTCTTACATATTGCAAGATGTCTCACGTTGCATCTGAGTCAGAAGATACTTCAGGAAAATCGCTGTCTAGTGCTGGAACTACCAAAGCTAAGTGTATCTGCTGTAAACTTTTGGTAGCTATTCCTCCGGCTGTTGTTTGTATTAATTGTCATGACAAACTTGTTAAAGCAGATATTTCCTTTAGTAATGTACCATTGCCTGTTACAGTTCCCTCAACATCTAAGGTGCAGAATGTTCCTGATAACATAAGAGATTTTGTTTCTGAATCCATCAAGAAGGCTATGTCTGTTATTTCTCCTTCTAGTAAACATAAAAAATCTTTTAAAACTTCTCTCTCTACAGATGAATTTTTAAATGAACATCATCATTCTGATTCTGATGACTCTTCTGGTTCAGAGGATTCTGTCTCAGAGATTGATGCTGATAAATCTTCATATTTATTTAAAATGGAATTTATCCGTTCTTTACTTAAAGAAGTATTATTGCTTTAGAAATAGAGGATTCTGGTCCTCTTGATACTAATTCTAAACGTTTAGATAAGGTGTTTAAATCTCCTGTGGTTATTCCAGAAGTTTTTCCTGTTCCTAATGCTATTTCTGAAGTAATTTCCAGAGAATGGGATAAATTGGGTAATTCATTTACTCCTTCTAAACGTTTTAAGCAATTATATCCTGTGCCGTCTGACAGATTAGAATTTTGGGACAAAATCCCTAAAGTTGATGGGGCTATTTCTACCCTTGCTAAACGTACTACTATTCCTACGTCAGATGGTACTTAGTTTAAAGATCCTTTAGATAGGAAAATTGAATCCTTTCTAAGAAAAGCTTATCTGTGTTCAGGTAATCTTCTTAGACCTGCTATATCTTTGGCTGATGTTGCTGCAGCTTCAACTTTTTGGTTGGAGACTTTAGCACAACAAGTAACAGATCATGATTCTCATAATATTATTATTCTTCTTCAGCATGCTAATAATTTTATCTGTGATGCCATTTTTGATATTATCAGAGTTGATGTCAGGTTTATGTCTCTAGCTATTTTAGCTAGAAGAGCTTTATGGCTTAAAACTTGGAATGCTGATATGGCTTCTAAATCAACTCTACTTTCCATTTCTTTCCAGGGTAACAAATTATTTGGTTCTCAGTTGGATTCCATTATCTCAACTGTTACTGGTGGGAAAGGAACTTTTTTACCACAGGATAAAAAATCTAAGGGTAAAAACAGGGCTAATAATCGTTTTCGTTCTTTTCGTTTCAACAAAGAACAAAAGCCTGATCCTTCATCCTCAGGAGCAGTTTCAGTTTGGAAACCATCTCCAGTCTGGAAAAATCCAAGCCTTCTAGAAAGGCAAAGCCTGCTTCTAAGTCCACATGAAGGTGCGGCCCTCATTCCAGCTCAGCTGGTAGGGGGCAGGTTACGTTTTTTCAAAGAAATTTGGATCAATTCTGTTCACAATCTTTGGATTCAGAACATTGTTTCAGAAGGGTACAGAATTGGTTTCAAGATGAGACCTCCTGCAAAGAGATTTTTTCTTTCCTGTGTCCCAGTAAATCCAGTGAAAGCTCAAGCATTTCTGAATTGTGTTTCAGATCTAGAGTTGGCTGGAGTAATTATGCCAGTTCCAGTTCTGGAACAGGGGATGGGGTTTTATTCAAATCTCTTCATTGTACCAAAGAAGGAGAATTCCTTCAGACCAGTTCTGGATCTAAAAATATTGAATCGTTATGTAAGGATACCAACGTTCAAAATGGTAACTGTAAGGACTATCTTGCCTTTTGTTCAGCAAGGGCATTATATGTCCACAATAGATTTACAGGATGCTTATCTGCATATTCCGATTCATCCAGATCATTATCAGTTCCTGAGATTCTCTATTCTGGACAAGCATTACCAGTTTGTGGCTCTGCCGTTTGGCCTAGCTACAGCTCCAAGAATTTTTACAAAGGTTCTCGTTGCCCTTCTGTCTGTAATCAGAGAACAGGGTATTGTGGTATTTCCTTATTTGGACGATATCTTGGTACTTGCTCAGTCTTTACATTTAGCAGAATCTCATACGAATCGACTTGTGTTGTTTCTTCAAGATCATGGTTGGAGGATCAATTTACCAAAAAGTTCATTGATTCCTCAGACAAGGGTAACCTTTCTGGGTTTCCAGATAGATTCAGTGTCCATGACTCTGTCTTTAACAGACAAGAGACGTCTAAAATTGATTTCAGCTTGTCGAAACCTTCAGTCACAATCATTCCCTTCGGTAGCCTTATGCATGGAAATTCTAGGTCTTATGACTGCTGCATCGGACGCGATCCCCTTTGCTCGTTTTCACATGCGACCTCTTCAGCTCTGTATGCTGAATCAATGGTGCAGGGATTACACAAAGATATCTCAATTAATATCTTTAAAACCGATTGTACGACACTCTCTAACGTGGTGGACAGATCACCATCGTTTAATTCAGGGGGCTTCTTTTGTGCTTCCGACCTGGACTGTAATTTCAACAGATGCAAGTCTCACAGGTTGGGGAGCTGTGTGGGGATCTCTGACGGCACAAGGAGTTTGGGAATCTCAGGAGGTGAGATTACCGATCAATATTTTGGAACTCCGTGCAATTTTCAGAGCTCTTCAGTCTTGGCCTCTTCTGAAGAGAGAATCGTTCATTTGTTTTCAGACAGACAATGTCACAACTGTGGCATACATCAATCATCAAGGAGGGACTCACAGTCCTCTGGCTATGAAAGAAGTATCTCGAATTCTGGTTTGGGCGCAATCCAGCTCCTGTCTAATCTCTGCGGTTCATATCCCAGGTATAGACAATTGGGAAGCGGATTATCTCAGTTGCCAAACGTTGCATCCGGGCGAATGGTCTCTTCACCCAGAGGTATTTCTTCAGATTGTTCAAATATGGGAGCTTCCAGAAATAGATCTGATGGCGTCTCATCTAAACAAGAAACTTCCCAGGTATCTGTCCAGATCCCGGGATCCTCAGGCGGAAGCAGTGGATGCATTATCACTTCCTTGGAAGTATCATCCTGCTTATATCTTTCCGCCTCTAGTTCTTCTTCCAAGAGTAATCTCCAAGATTCTGAAGGAATGCTCGTTTGTTCTGCTGGTAGCTCCGGCATGGCCTCACAGGTTTTGGTATGCGGATCTTATCCGGATGGCCTCTTGCCATCCGTGGACTCTTCCGCTACGACCAGACCTTCTGTCGCAAGGTCCTTTTTTCCATCAGGATCTCAAATCCTTAAATTTAAAGGTATGGAGATTGAACGCTTGATTCTTAGTCAAAGAGGTTTCTCTGACTCTGTGATTAATACTATGTTACAGGCTCGTATATCTGTATCCAGAGAGATATATTATAGAGTCTGGAAGACTTATATTTCTTGGTGTCTTTCTCATCATTTTTCTTGGCATTCTTTTAGAATTCCAAGAATTTTACAGTTTCTTCAGGATGGTTTAGATAAAGGTTTGTCCGCAAGTTCCTTGAAAGGACATATCTCTGCTCTTTCTGTTCTTTTTCACAGAAAGATTGCTAATCTTCCTGATATTAATTGTTTTGTACAAGCTTTGGTTCGTATAAAACCTGTCATTAAGTCAATTTCTCCTCCTTGGAGTTTGAATTTGGTTCTAGGGGCTCTTCAAGCTCCTCCGTTTGAACCTATGCATTCATTGGACATTAAATTACTTTCTTGGAAAGTTTTGTTCCTTTTGGCAATCTCTTCTGCCAGAAGAGTTTCTGAATTATCTGCTCTTTCTTGTGAGTCTCCTTTTCTGATTTTTCATCAGGATAAGGCAGTGTTGCGAACTTCTTTTGAATTTTTACCTAAAGTTGTGAATTCCAACATTAGTAGAGAAATTGTGGTTCCCTCATTATGTCCTAATCCTAAGAATTCTAAGGAGAAATCGTTACATTCTTTGGATGTTGTTAGAGCTTTGAAATATTATGTTGAAGCTACTAAGTCTTTCCGAAAGACTTCTAGTTTATTTGTTATTTTTTCCGGTTCTAGAAAAGGCCAGAAAGCTTCTGCCATTTCTTTGGCATCTTGGTTGAAATCTTTAATTCATCTTGCCTATGTTGAGTCGGGTAAAACTCCGCCTCAAAGGATTACAGCTCATTCTACTAGGTCAGTTTCTACTTCCTGGGCGTTTAGGAATGAAGCTTCGATTGATCAGATTTGCAAAGCAGCAACTTGGTCCTCTTTGCATACTTTTACTAAATTCTACCATTTTGATGTATTTTCTTCTTCTGAAGCAGTTTTTGGTAGAAAAGTACTTCAGGCAGCGGTTTCAGTTTGAATCTTCTGCTTATGTTTTTCATTAAACTTTATTTTGGGTGTGGATTATTTTCAGCAGGAATTGGCTGTCTTTATTTTATCCCTCCCTCTCTAGTGACTCTTGCGTGGAAAGATCCACATCTTGGGTAATCATTATCCCATACGTCACTAGCTCATGGACTCTTGCTAATTACATGAAAGAAAACATAATTTATGTAAGAACTTACCTGATAAATTCATTTCTTTCATATTAGCAAGAGTCCATGAGGCCCACCCTTTTTTTGTGGTGGTTATGATTTTTGTATAAAGCACAATTATTCCAATTTCTTATTTTATATGCTTTTGCACTTTTTTATCACCCCACTTCTTGGCTATTCGTTAAACTGAATTGTGGGTGTGGTGAGGGGTGTATTTATAGGCATTTTGAGGTTTGGGAAACTTTGCCCCTCCTGGTAGGAATGTATATCCCATACGTCACTAGCTCATGGACTCTTGCTAATATGAAAGAAATGAATTTATCAGGTAAGTTCTTACATAAATTATGTTTTTATGGGACATGGGGGATACACTAGAATGGTCTTGAAATAACCCAGGCCAAAGTAAAACTAAGTTTTAGCCTCTTAGATAGAAGTGGAGGTGTGGATGGGGTAGGGGTCTAGGTATTTTGCAGGGAAATAAGTACATTGATTATTTAGCACATAAACATAGCGCCATACAAATAGGTGTACTCGCAAGATAAGAAGTCAGCAGTAAGTATTCAACATGAACAACATATGAATATTTTAGTACTTATGATAGAATGCACAAACTAAGCTTGAGCAGGTTTGGACTCCCTAACTTTATACTTAAAATCTTATAACCCTCAAAGCTAATAAGGGTCTGAAGTAATGTGGGAACCTGAAAACATAGGGCTGGGTGTTAGATTGGCTTCCACCTCGGCCGCTGGCAGGAGCACAACAACAATTTTCACCAGCCCCACTACCGCTCTATAAGGGAGGCATATGATTGTCTAACATTAAATGAGCTTAGCAGTCTTAACTCCTAAAGGCAATCAAACATCTGGTATTATACATGTGTTTAGCTATGTTGCCTAAATAATAGAAACAGCTGAAAAAAAGCTTAACCTAGGCTATAAGACTGTATTAAATATGTAAAACACACGTTCCAGGGTAACCCCCCTATGCAATACATTATACACATTCAACTATCATAACATGGTTACAAGGATCAAATATATTAGCTAACCCCTGAGAAAATTTGCTGATATCCCCATGTCCACAGCACCAGAGCAAACTGGGAATGCGATATCAGTCCCGTGCTGGGGCAATGTTTACCCAATTCCAGATTTCTCCTGAGAGATATGAGGCATGTCAGGAGCGCAACGGGTGAAGGCTTCATGTAATGGACTAATTAACTGCCAATTCTGTGTCCTTTCAGTTATTTGTATTGGCACTAGGGATGGGGCTATTACTAAGATACATTTAGGCTGTGGAGGGACAAGTCCTGAGAACGTTAACGGTGGTGCCGATTTCGCTCTAACATTTTTCAAAGAGACTCCGGCAGCGGTGTCTGTATAGGAAGGCAGCGTGGCATCTTTTGGCAGCGTGGATAAGGAACGGTCTGCATATGCAATGTTGCTTGCGCTCGCTACCGACATCCAATGTCCCATATCAGTGTTCACATCCTCTGCCGCCATACAATGCCTCCGGTTCCTCCAGACCAGCAACAGGAGCCGTCAAGGGTTCATTGCAAGTGGGTGGTGGGCACTCGGGCCCTAAAGCGCCCCCCTTCCCCTCACAAAGAATAGTTAGCTCTGATGCGGTAGACTGTTTTGTGTCACGATCACCGTCGCCATTAGCCCCTCCATGCAGAGTCTCATCAAAAGCAACTAGGTACGTTGCTAACAGGCTGCGCAGATCTTCAAAGATGACTTTAGCTAGCTCCATAGTGAGCTTTTGAGGGTGATGTACAGCTGGCAGAGTTGTGTAATCCTAATTAAAGGAAGGTCTTGCGGTGCATCAAACTTTAGTTGTAGTCAGTTGCTTCGAGTTTAGCATTACATGCTACGTAACGACAAGGCCTATGCGCACCTCGCCAGGGGGTAAGTGAAAGGCCTCAGCCTAAAAAAGTGCTCCGGGTGCTCCAGGTCTCAGTCCTTAAAGAGATAGTGGGCTCATCTAATGCAGGATCTTTAGTTGAACAATGAGCAAGCTGTGTAACAGATAGATGAGCCGTCTAAGATGGTATATTGAAAGAAAATACTGCAAGGGCTGGAGCAGAGTGGTGATGTGCGACCTATCATGGCCGCCTCCCGGAAGTTCCCCCACAGTAACGTTTTTTATATTGCTTGTTGACTTGCTTTAAAGTGTTTTCCAAGCTTGCTAGTCTCATTGCTAGTCTGTACAAACATGTCTGAAACAAAGGATACTTGTTCATTATGTTTAAAAGCCATGGTGGAGCCCCATAGGAGAATGTGTACTAAATGTATTGATTTCACCTTAAACAGTAAAGATCAGGCTTTATCTATAAAAGAATTGTCACCAGAGGGGTCTGTCGAGGGGGAAGTTATGCCGACTAACTCTCCCCACGTGTCGGACCCTTCGCCTCCCGCTCAAGGGACGCACGCTAATATGGCGCCAAGTACATCAGGGACGCCCATAGCGATTACTTTGAAGGACATGGCTGCAATCATGAATAATACCCTGTCAGAGGTATTATCCAGATTGCCTGAATTGAGAGGCAAGCGCGATAGCTCTGGGGTTAGACGAGATACAGAGCGCGTAGATGCTGTAAGAGCCATGTCTGATACTGCGTCACAATATGCAGAACCTGAGGACGGAGAGCTTCAGTCTGTGGGTGACGTCTCTGACTCGGGGAGACCTGATTCAGAGATTTCTAATTTTAAATTTAAGCTTGAGAACCTCCGTGTATTGCTTGGGGAGGTATTAGCTGCTCTGAATGACTGTGACACAATTGCAGTGCCAGAGAAATTGTGTAGGCTGGATAAATACTATGCAGTGCCGGTGAGTACTGATGTTTTTCCAATACCTAAAAGGCTTACAGAAATTATTAGTAAGGAGTGGGATAGGCCCGGTGTGCCCTTTTCCCCACCTCCTATATTTAGAAAAATGTTTCCAATAGATGCCACTACACGGGACTTATGGCAGACTGTCCCTAAGGTGGAGGGAGCAGTTTCTACTTTAGCAAAGCGTACCACTATCCCGGTTGAGGACAGTTGTGCTTTTTCAGATCCAATGGATAAAAAATTAGAGGGTTACCTTAAGAAAATGTTTATTCAACAAGGTTTTATTTTACAGCCCCTTGCATGCATTGCGCCTGTCACTGCTGCGGCGGCATTCTGGTTTGAGGCCCTGGAAGAGGCCATCCATACAGCTCCATTGACTGAAATTGTTGACAAGCTTAGAACTCTTAAGCTAGCTAACACATTTGTTTCTGATGCCATTGTTCATTTGACTAAACTAACGGCTAAGATGGATTCGCCATCCAGGGGCGTAGGGCACTATGGCTCAAATCCTGGTCAGCTGATGTGACTTCAAAGTCTAAATTACTCAACATTCCTTTCAAGGGGCAGACCTTATTCAGGCCTGGTTTGAAAGAAATTATTGCTGACATTACTGGAGGTAAGGGTCATACCCTTCCTCAGGACAGGGCCAAATCAAAGGCCAAACAGTCTAATTTTCGTGCCTTTCGAAATTTCAATGCAGGTGCAGCATCAACTTCCTCTGCTTCAAAACAAGAGGGAACTTTTGCTCAATCCAAGCAGGCCTGGAAACCTAACCAGTCCTAGAACAAGGGCAAGCAGGCCAGAAAGCCTGCTGCTGCCTCTAAGACAGCATGAAGGAGCGGCCCCCTATCCGACAACGGATCTAGTAGGGGGCAGTCTCTCTTCGCCCAGGCGTGGGCAAGAGATGTTCAGGATCATATCTCAGGGATATCTTCTGGACTTCAAAGCTTCTCCTCCACAAGGGAGATTTCACCTTTCAAGATTATCTGCAAACCAGATAAAGAAAGAGGCATTCCTAAGCTTGCGTACAAGATCTCCTTGTAATGGGAGTGATCCATCCAGTTCCGCGGACGGAACAAGGACAGGGGTTTTATTCAAATCTGTTTGTGGTTCCCAAACAAGAGGGAACCTTCAGACCAATTTTGGATTTAAAGATCCTAAACAAATTCCTCAGAGTTCCGTCATTCAAGATGGAAACTATTCGAACCATTTAACCCATGATCCAAGAGGGTCAGTACATGACCACAGTGGACTTAAAGGATGCCTACCTTCACATTCCGATTCACAAGAATCATCATCAGTTCCTGAGGTTTGCCTTTCTAGACAGGCATTACCAATTTGTAGCTCTTCCATTCGGGTTGGCTACAGCCTCAAGAATTTTTACAAAGGTTCTGGGCTCACTTCTGGCAGTCCAAATGACCGTGAGGCATAGCTGTGGCTCCTTACCTGGACGATATCCTGATACAGGCGTCAAGCTTTCAAATTGCCAAATCTCATACAGAGATAGTTCTGGAATTCCTGAGGTCGCATGGGTGGAAAGTGAACGAAGAAAAGAGTTCTCCATCTCCTCTCACGAGGGTTTCCTTCCTAGGGACTCTAATAGATTCTGTAGAAATGAAAATTTACCTGACGGAGTCCAGGTTATCAAAACTTCTAAATGCTTGCCGTATTCTTCACTCCATTCCGCGCCCCACGGTGGCTCAGTGCATGGAAGTAATCGGCTTAATGGTAGCGGCGATGGACATAGTGCCATTCGCGCGCCTGCATCTCAGACCGCTGCAATTATGCATGCTCAGTCAGTGGAATGGGGATTACACAGATTTGTCCCCTCTACTAAATCTGGATCAGGAAACCAGAGATTCTCTTCTCTGGTGGTTATCTCGGGCCCATCTGTCCAAGGGTATGACCTTTCGCAGACCAGATTGGACAATTGTTACAACAGATGCCAGCCTTCTAGGTTGGGGTGCAGTCTGGAACTCCCTGAAGGCTCAGGGTTCATGGACTCAGGAGGAGAAACTCCTCCCAATAAATATTCTGGAGTTAAGAGCAATATTCAATGCTCTTCTGGCTTGGCCTCAGCTAGCAACACTGAGGTTCATCAGATTTCAGTCGGACAACATCACGACTGTGGCTTACATCAACCATCAAGGGGGAACCAGGAGTTCCCTAGCGATGTCAGAAGTCTCCAAGATAATTCGCTGGGCAGAGACTCACTCTTGCCACCTGTCAGCGATCCATATCCCAGGTGTAGAGAACTGGGAGGCGGATTTTCTAAGTCGTCAGACTTTTCATCCGGGGGAATGGGAACTCCGTCCGGAGGTGTTTGCTCAATTGGTTCTCCGTTGGGGCAAACCAGAATTGGATCTCATGGCGTCTCGCCAGAACGCCAAGCTTCCTTGTTACGGATCCAGGTCCAGGGACCCAGAAGCAGCACTGATAGATGCTCTAGCAGCACCTTGGTTCTTCAACCTGGCTTATGTGTTTCCACCGTTTCCTCTGCTCCCTCATCTGATTGCCAAAATCAAACAGGAAAGAGCATCAGTGATATTGATAGCGCCTGCGTGGCCACGCAGGACCTGGTATGCAGACCTAGTGGACATGTCATCCTTTTCACCATGGACTCTGCCTCTGAGACAAGACCTTCTAATACAAGGTCCTTTCAATCATCCGAATCTACTTTCTCTGAGACTGACTGCATGGAGATTGAACGCTTGATCCTATCAAAGCGTGGCTTCTCCGAGTCAGTAATTGATACCTTAATACAGGCACGAAAGCCTGTCACCAGGAAAATTTACCACAAGATATGGCGTAAATATCTTCATTGGTGTGAATCCAAGAATTACTCATGGAGAAGGGTTAGGATTCCTAGGATATTGTCCTTCCTCTAAGAGGGTTTGGACAAATGATTATCAGCTAGTTCTTTAAAGGGACAAATTTCTGCTCTGTCTATTCTTTTGCACAAGCGTCTGGCAGAAGTTCCAGACGTTCAGGCATTTTGTCAGGCTTTAGTTAGAATTAAGCCTGTGTTTAAACCTGTTGCTCCTCCATGGAGCTTAAATTTGGTTCTTTAAGTTCTTCAAGGGGTTCCGTTTGAACCCCTTCATTCTATTGATATCAAACTTCTTTCATGGAAAGTTCTTTTTCTGATGGCTATTTCCTCGGCTCGAAGAGTCTCGGAGTTATCTGCCTTACATTGTGATTCTCATTATCTGATCTTTCATTCAGATAAAGTTGTTCTGCGTACAAAACCTGGGTTTTTACCTAAGGTGGTTTCTAACAAGAATATCAATCAAGAGATTGTTGTTCCATCATTATGTCCTAATCCTTCTTCAAAGTAGGAACGTCTTTTGCATAATCTAGACGTAGTCCGTGCCTTGAAGTTTTACTTACAGGCTACTAAAGATTTTCGCCAAACATCTAACCTGTTTGTTGTTTACTCTGGACAGAGGAGAGGTCAGAAGGCCTCGGCAACCTCTCTTTCTTTTTGGCTTCGGAGTATAATCCGTTTAGCCTATGAGACTGCTGGACAGCAGCCTCCTGAAAGGATTACAGCTCATTCTACTAGAGCTGTGGCTTCCACCTGGGCCTTTAAAAATGAGGCCTCTGTTGAACAGATTTGCAAGGCTGCAACTTGGTCTTCCCTTCATACTTTTTCCAAATTTTCCAAATTTGATACTTTTGCTTCTTCGGAGGCTGTTTTTGGGAGAAAGGTTCTAAAGGCAGTGGTTCCTTCCGTTTAAGTTCCTGCCTTGTCCCTCCCATCATCCGTGTACTTTAGCTTTGGTATTGGTATCCCACAAGTAATGGATGATCCGTGGACTGGATACACTTACCAAGAGAAAACATAATTTATGCTTACCTGATAAATTTATTTCTCTTGTAGTGTATCCAGTCCACGGCCCGCCCTGTCCTTTTCAGGCAGGTCTAAATTTTAATTAAACTTCAGTCACCACTGCACCCTATGGTTTCTCCTTTTCTCGGCTTGTTTCGGTCAAATGACTGGATATGGCAGTGAGGGGAGGAGCTATATCCTCTTGCAACTTCCTGTTGGGAAGGAGAATATCCCACAAGTAATGGATGATCCGTGGACTGGATACACTACAAGAGAAATAAATTTATCAGGTAAGCATAAATTGTTTTTTGGCGCAAAAAAATTCTGTTGTCATTTCCGGCGTCATTTTTCAGATGAAATTTTAAATGACCGTCATAATTCTGATTTGTCTGTTTCTGATGAGGATTTTTCTGGTTCAGAGGATTCTGTCTCAGATATTGACACTGATAAATCTTCATATTTAAGATGGAATTTATTCGCTCTTTACTTAAAGAAGTTTTAATCGCTTTAGAGATGGAGGAATCTAGTCCTCTTGATACTAAATCTACTAAGCGTTTAAATTCGGTTTTTAAACCTCCTATGGTTATACCAGAAGTTTTTCCTGTCCCTGATGCTATTTCTGAAGTAATTTCTAGGGAATGGAATAATATGGGTACTTAATTTACTCCTTCTCAAAGGTTTAAGAAATTGTATTCTGTGCCATCTGATAGATTAGAGTTTTGGGACAAAATTCCTAAAGTTGATGGGGCTCTCTCTACTCTTGCTAACCGTACTACTATTCCACACGGCAGATAGTACTTCCTTTAAGGATCCTTTAGATAGGAAGATTGAATCCTTTCTAAGGAAAGCTTATTTATGTTCAGGTAATCTTCTTAGGCCTGCTATTTCTTTGGCTGATGTTGCTGCCGCTTCCACTTTTTGGTTGGAGGCTTTAGCACAACAAGTATCAGATCATAATACTCATAGCATTGTTAAACTCCTTCAACATGCTAATAACTTTATTTGTGATGCCATCTTTGATATCATTAGAGTTGATGTCAGGTATATGTCTTTAGCTATTTTAGCTAGAAGAGCTTTATGGCTTAAAACTTGGAATGCAGATATGTCTTCTAAATCAACTTTGCTTGCTTTTTCTTTCCAAGGTAATAAATTTTCTTTCATGTAATTAGCAAGAGTCCATGAGCTAGTGACGTATGGGATATACATTCCTACCAGGAGGGGCAAAGTTTCCCAAACCTCAAAATGCCTATAAATACACCCCTCACCACACCCACAAATCAGTTTTACAAACTTTGCCTCCTATGGAGGTGGTGAAGTAAGTTTGTGCTAGATTCTACGTTGATATGCGCTCCGCAGCAGGTTGGAGCCCGGTTTTCCTCTCAGCGTGCAGTGAATGTCAGAGGAATGTGAGGAGAGTATTGCCTATTTGAATTCAATGATCTCCTTCTACGGGGTCTATTTCATAGGTTCTCTGTTATCGTTCGTAGAGATTCATCTCTTACCTCCCTTTTCAGATCGACGATATACTCTTATATATACCATTAGCTCTACTGATTCTCGTTTCATTACTGGTTTGGTTTTCTACTACTTGTAGATGAGTGTCCTGGGGTAAGTAAGTCTTATTTTCTGTGACACTCTAAGCTATGGTTGGGCAGTTCTAAATATATGTGTTCAAACATTTATTTGCCTTGACTCAGGATGTTCAACGTTCCTTATTTCAGACAGTCAGTTTCATATTTGGGATAATGCATATGAATTAATCAATTTTTTTCTTACCTTAAAATTTGACTTTTTCCCTGTGGGCTATTAGGCTCGCGGGGGCTGAAAATGCTTCATTTTATTGCGTCATTCTTGGCGCTGACTTTTTTGTCATACGTGTCGCCGGAAGTTGCGTCATTTTTTTGACTTTTTTTGCGCCAAAAGTGTCGGCGTTCCGGATATGGGCGTCACTATTGTCTCCACATTATTTAAGTCTCATTTTTTATTGCTTCTGGTTGCTAGAAGCTTGTTCACTGGCATTTTTTCCCATTCCTGAAACTGTCATTTAAGGAATTTGATCAATTTTGCTTTATATGTTGTTTTTTCTATTACATATTGCAAGATGTCTCCGATTGGCCCTGAGTCAGAAGCCACTTCTGGAAAAATGCTTAACTGAGTTTCAGTTCTACCAAAGCTAAGTTCATTTATTTTAAATGTTATAAATGTTTATCTTTAGCTATGGTTTGTATTAAGTTATTATGATATACTTTTACATGCAGATTCCATTAGTATTTATGCTTTACACATTTCCATTCTTAAGTACAAGAAATGTTTAGAAGATTTATAAGAAATATTTTTTCTGATTAAGGCATTGTCTGACCTCGTGCCTTCTAATACAATTTTAGGTCTTTTTCACTTCTTTTTTAATTATTGAAGTTTCAAATGACCAACAACATACTGATTTATCCTTCTCTGATGATGTTTTTTTCTCTTTCAGAAATTCTCTTCATCAGATATTGACACTAACAAATCTACTTTTTTATAAATTTTTTATTATTAAAGTACATTTGTTCTTTGTTGAAGAGGTGTTGATTATTTTGGATATTAAGGTAACTAGTTCTTTAAAACTAGCTGACACTATTTCTGCCTTTTTATTCTTCTGTGATTTCAGAGGTTTTCTTTCCAATTCCCCATACTAGGGAATGGAATAGGCTGAGAATTTTCTTTTATTTTTAAACTATATTCTTTGTCAGCAGTTAAATTTAATTTGGAGGGTTCTCCAATTTATTGGAGCTATCTCTACTCCTACTAATTATGCTATTGTTTTTATAGCAAAATAGTATTTATTTTCCTTTATATAGTTATATCTTATTTATGGAAAATTATTTAGTTTCAGGTACTTTTCTTGGTCCTGTGATATTGCAATTGCTTCCTTTTTTCTGTTTACTTTTAGATCAAGTATCAGATTATGATTTATTTTAGCATTGTTAAAGGGACAACATTTACTAGACTAGGTGCTGTTGCATTTGTCTTGTTGTTTTGCATTTTGCAAGTCCTCTGTTTTGACTGGTCCTTTAAACTGGACTATCATGCTAATGATTTCATTTGTGTCTTCATTTTATTGAATATATTCGCAAATGAGGGTTAATCTATGTCTTTAGCTATTTTAGCTATAAGAATTTTATGATTTAAAAAAAAAAAAAAGAAAATCCATATTTCTTTTGTTCTAAGATAATCAATTATAATTGGATTCAATTTTTAACTGTTACTATGGGCTTCAAGATTGAGTTCTAAGACTAAACTTTAAGCTTATACTAGTTTGGTTGTTCTTATTAAGGAACAAATTCCTGAGTTCTTTCCCAAGTAACATGTTTATATTTGGGGTTCGATATCAGCTCCCTAATATTGCGATGTACGTGCCGTATTCCAGCTTGGCTGGTAAGGGGCAGGTTAAGACTTCTTTGAAATTTATTTGTTTCTATTCTGTCCAAATTTCTTTGATTTTATTCCAGTAAGGCTAACACTTTCTTTCAGTGTGTTTCTGTCCTATATATTTGGGATACTGTTGAAGCATGGCTGGGTACCCATGGGGTTGAAGCGCTGCTCAGACCTGGAATCTTCTGGGGTATTTCTTCCAGTTCTTTTTCTAGGAACTGGGTTTTGGAGTTTTATTCAAACTATTCTGCCTTTTTATGGTCATTGATAGCATTATTTGTTTTCATTAGATACAATAAATGCATATTCTTCATTTTTCTGTTTTCATTCAGATTATTTCCTGTGGATGCGGAATCTCATATGTTTCACTTGCTCTTCAGGACATAGTTAGAGGATCTTTTTTTCAAAAGCTCTTGATTCCTCACGCAAGGGTCACCTTTTTTAGGTTTCCAGATGGTTTATGTCACTATCTTTGTCTCTATCAGACAAGGGACAATTTGTATTGGGTTCCGTCTGTCGGTACCTTTAGTCTCTATTATTTCCTTCAGTTGCTATATATGCATAGAAGTTTTAACAGCATTGGATTCAATTCCCTTTGCTCATTTTCAATGGAAAGATCCTTTCCAGCTTTTTATGAGTGTTGTTTCTTCAAGAACATGGTTGGAGGATCAATTATCCAAAAAGTTTGTTGATTCCTCAGACAAGAGTAACCTTTTTTAGATTTCCGGATAGATTCAGTCTCCATGACTCTGTTTCTGTTGGATTAGAGACGTCTGAAATTGGTTTCAGCTTATTGAAACCTTCAGTCTCAATCTTTCCCTTCGGTAGCCTTATGCATGGAAATTCTAGGTTCTATTGACTGCTGCATTGGACGTGTTCCCCTTTGCTCATTTTCACATGCGACTTCTTCAGCTCTGTATGCTGAACCAGTGGTGCCGGGATTATACAAAGATATCTCATTTAATATCTTTAAAACCAATTGTTCGACACCCTCTGACGTGGTACAGACCACCATCATTTAGTTCAGGGGGCTTCTTTTTTTCTTCCAACCTGGACTGTGATCTCAACAGATGCATGTCTGACAGGTTGGGGAGCTGTATGGGGGTTTCTGACAGCACAAGGGGTTTGGGAATTCTCAGGAGGTGAGATTACCAATCAATATTTTGGAACTCCGTGCAATTTTCAGAGCTCTTCAGTCATGGCCTCTTCCAAAGAGAGAATCGTTCATTTGTTTTCAGACAGACTATGTCACAACTGTGGCATGTATCAATCATCAAGGAGGGACTCACAGTCCTCTGGCTATGAAAGAAGAATCTCGAATACTGGTATGGGCGGAATCCAGCTCCTGTCTAATCTCTGCGGTTCATATCCCAGGCATAGACAATTGGGAAGCGGATTATCTCAGTCGCCAAACGTTACATCCGGGCGAGTGGTCTCTTCACCCAGAGGTGTTTCTTCAGATTGTTCATATGTGGGGACTTCCAGAAATAGATCTGATGGCTTCTCATCTACACAAGAAACTTCCCAGGTATCTGTCCAGATCCAGGGATCCTCAAGCGGTAGCAGTGGATGCATTGTCACTTCCTTGGAAGTATCATCCTGTCTATATCTTTCCGCCTCTAGTTCTTCTTCCAAGAGTAATCTCCAAGATTCTGAAGGAATGCTCGTTTTTTCTGCTGGTGGCTACAGCATGGCCTCACAGGTTTTGGTATGCGGATCTTGTCCGCATGGCTTCTTGTCAACCGTGGACTCTTCCGTTAAGACCAGACCTTCTGTCATAAGGTCCTTTTTTACCATCAGGATCTCAAATCCTTAAATTTTAAGGTATGGAGATTGAACGCTTGATTCTTAGTCAAAGAGGTTTCTCTGACTCTGTGATTAATACTATGTTACAGGCTCGTAGATCTGTATCTAGGATGATATATTATCGAGTCTGGAAGACTTACATTTCTTGGTGTCTTTCTCATCATTTTTCCTGGCATTCTTTTAGAATTCCGAGAATTTTACAGTTTTTTCAGGATGGTTTGGATAAAGGTTTGTCTGCAAGTTCCTTGATAAGACAAATCTCTGCTCTTTCTGTTCTTTTTCACAGAAGGATTGCTATTCTTCCTGATATTCATTGTTTTATACAGGCTTTGGTTCGTATAAAACCTGTTATTAAGTCAATTTCTCCTCCTTGGAGTTTGAATTTAGTTCTGGGGGCTCTTCAAGCTCCTCCGTTTGAACCTATGCATTCACTGGACATTAAATTACTTTCTTGGAAAGTTTTGTTTCTTTTGGCCATCTCTTCTGCTAGAAGAGTTTCTGAATTATCTGCTCTTTTCTTGTGAGTCTCCTTTTCTGATTTTTCTTCAAGGTTAAGGCGGTGTTGCGAACTTCTTTTACATTTTTACCTAAGGTTGTGAATTCTAACAACATTAGTAGAGAAATTGTGGTTCCTTCATTATGTCCTAATCCTAAGAATTCTAAGGAGAGATCATTGCATTCTTTGGATGTTGTTAGAGCTTTGACATATTATGTTGAAGCTACTAAGAATTTCCGAAAGACTTCTAGTCTATTTTGTTATCTTTTCCGGTTCTAGGAAAGGTCAGAAGGCCTCTGCCATTTCTTTGGCATCTTGGTTGAAATCTTTAATTCATCATGCTTATGTCGAGTCGGGTAAATCTCCACCTCAAAGGATTACAGCTCATTCTACTAGGTCAGTTTCTACCTCCTGGGCGTTTAGGAATGAAGCTTCGATTGATCAGATTTGCAAATCGGCAACTTGGTCTTCTTTGCATACTTTTACTAAATTCTACCATTTTGATGTGTATTCTTCTTCTGAAGCAGTTTTTGGTAGAAAAAATACTTCAGGCAGCTGTTTCAGTTTGATTCTTCTGCTTATAATTTCAGTTTTCTTCATTATAAGATTTAAACTTTATTTTGGGTGTGGATTATTTTTCAGCGGAATTGGCTGTCTTTATTTTATCCCTCCCTCTCTAGTGACTCTTGCGTGGAAGATCCACATCTTGGGTAGTCATTATCCCATACGTCACTAGCTCATGGACTCTTGCTAATTACATGAAAGAAAACATAATTTATGTAAGAACTTACCTGATAAATTCATTTCTTTCATATTAGCAAGAGTCCATGAGGCCCACCCTTTTTTTGTGGTGGTTATGATTTTTTTGTATAAAGCACAATTATTCCAATTCCTTGTTTTTTATGCTTTTGCACTTTTTTCTTATCACCCCACTTCTTGGCTATTCGTTAAACTGATTTGTGGGTGTGGTGAGGGGTGTATTTATAGGCATTTTGAGGTTTGGGAAACTTTGCCCCTCCTGGTAGGAATGTATATCCCATACGTCACTAGCTCATGGACTCTTGCTAATATGAAAGAAATGAATTTATCAGGTAAGTTTTTACATAAATTATGTTATTTGGTTCCCAGTTGGATTCTATTATTTCAACTGTTACTGGGGGGAAAGGAACATTTTTGCCTAAGGACAAAAAATCTAAAGGTAAATAAAGGGCTGCTAATCGTTTTCGTTCCTTTCGTCAGAATAAGGAACAGAAGCCTGACCCTTCCCCTAAAGGAACGGTTTCTATCTGGAAACATTCTCCAATCTGGAATAAAACCAAGCCTTTTAGAAAGTCAAAACCAGCTCCCAAGTCCACATGAAGGTGCGGCCCTCATTCCAGCACAGCTGGTAGGGGGCAGGTTACGATTTTTCAAAGACATCTGGATCAATTCGATTCACAGTCTTTGGATTCAGAACATTGTTTCTCAAGGGTACAGAATAGGTTTCAAGGTAAGGCCACCTGCGAAGATATTTTTTCTCTCTTGCATTCCAATAAACCCAGTGAAAGCTCAGGCGTTTCTGAAATGTGTTTCAGATCTAGAGTTGGGTGGAGTAATTGTGCCTGTTCCAGTTCTGGAACAGGGTCTGGGGTTCTATTCAAATCTATTCATTGTACCAAAGAAGGAGAATTCCTTCAGACCAGTTCTGGATCTAAAGATATTGAACCATTATGTAAGGATACCAACATTCAAAATGGTAACTATAAGGACTATTCTGCCTTTTGTTCAGCAAGGGCATTATATGTCCACAATAGATTTACAGGATGCATATCTTCATATTCCGATACATCCAGATCACTTTCAGTTTCTGAGATTCTCTTTTCTAGACAAGCATTACCAGTTTGTGGCCCTTCCGTTTGGCCTAGCAACAGCTCCAAGGATCTTTTCAAAAGTTCTCGGTGCCCTTCTCTCTGTAATCAGAGAACAGGGTATTGCAGTATTTCCTTATTTGGACGATATCTTGGTACTTGCTCAGTCTTTACATTCTGCAGAATCACACACGAATCAACTTGTGTTGTTTCTTCAAAGACATGGTTGGAGGATCAATTTACCAAAGAGTTTGTTGATTCCTCAGACAAAGGTAACCTTTTGGGGTTTTCAAATAGATTCAGTGTCCATGACCTTGTCTCTAACAGAAAAGAGACGTCTGAAATTGGTTTCAGCCTGTCAAAACCTTCAGTCTCTATCATTCCCTTCGGTAGCTTTGTGCATGGAAATTCTAGGTCTCTTCAGCTTTGTATGCTGAACCAATGGTGCAGGGATTATACAAAGATATCACAATTAATATCCTTAAATCCAAATGTACGACACTCTCTGGTGTGGTGGATAGATCACCATCGTTTAGTCCAAGGGGCTTTCTTTGTTTGCCCAACCTGGACTGTGATCTGAACAGATGCGAGTCTGTCAGGTTGGGGAGCTGTATGGGGATCTCTGACAGCGCAGGGGGTTTGGGAATCTCAGGAGGCGAGATTACCAATCAACATTTTGGAACTCCGTGCGATTTTCAGAGCTCTTCAGTCCTGTCCTCTTCTGAAGAGAGAATCGTTTATTTGCTTTCAGACAATGTCACAACCGTGGCATATGTCAATCATCAAGGTGGGACTCACAGTCCTCAGGCTATGAAAGAAGTATCTCGGATACTTGTATGGGCGGAATCCAGCTCCTGTCTAATTTCTGCGGTTCACATCCCAGGTGTAGACAATTGGGAAGCGGATTATCTCAGTCGCCAGATGTTACATCCGGGCGAATGGTCCCTTCACCCAGAGGTATTTCTTCAGATTGTTCAAATCTGGGGACTTCCAGAAATAGATCTGATGGCCTCTCATCTAAACAAGAAACTTCACAGGTATCTGTCCAGATCCAGGGACCCTCAGGCGGAGGCAGTGGACGCGTTGTCGCTTCCTTGGAATTATCATCCTGCCTATATCTTTCCGCCTCTAGTTGTTCTTCCAAAAGTGATTTCCAAAATTCTAATGGAACGTTCGTTTGTGTTGCTGGTGGCTCCAGCATGGCCTCACAGGTTTTGGTATGCAGATCTCATTCGGATGGCCAGTTGCCAACCTTGGACTCTTCCGTTAAGACCAGACCTTCTATCTCAAGGCCCTTTTTTCCATCAGGATCTCAAATCATTAAATTTGAAGGTATGGAAATTGAACGCTTGATTCTTAGTCATAGAGGTTTCTCTGACTCAGTAATTAATACTATGTTACAGGCTCGTAAATCTGTGTCTAGGAAGATTTATTATCGAGTCTGGAAGACTTACATTTCTTGGTGTTCTTCTCATAAATTCTCCTGGCATTCGTTCAGAATTCCTAGAATTTTACAGTTTCTTCAGGATGGTTTGGATAAAGGTTTGTCTGCAAGTTCCTTGAAAGGACAAATCTCTGCTCTTTCTGTTCTTTTTCACAGAAAGATTGCTATTCTTCCTGATATTCATTGTTTTGTACAGGCTTTGGTTCGTATCAAACCTGTCATTAAGTCAATTTCTCCTCCTTGGAGTCTTAATTTGGTTCTGAGGGCTTTACAAGCTCCTCCGTTTGAACCTATGCATTCTCTGGACATTAAATTACTTTCTTGGAAAGTTCTGATCCTTTTGGCCATCTCTTCTGCTAGAAGAGTTTCTGAGTTATCTGCTCTTTCTTGTGAATCTCCTTTTCTGATTTTTCATCAGGATAAGGCAGTGTTGCGGACTTCATTTAAATTTTTACCTAAGGTTGTAAATTCTAACAACATTAGTAGAGAAATTGTTGTTCCTTCATTATGTCCTAATCCTAAGAATTCAAAGGAGAGATCTTTACATTATTTGGATGTAGTAAGAGCTTTGAAATATTATGTTGAAGCTACTAAAGATTTTAGAAAGACTTCTAGTCTATTTGTTATCTTTTCTGGGTCCAGAAAAGGTCAGAAGGCCTCCGCCATTTCTTTGGCGTCTTTTTTTAAAATTGTTGATTTATCATGCTTATGTAGAGTCGGGTAAATCCCCGCCTCAAAGAATTACGGCTCATTCTACTAGGTCAGTTTCTACTTCCTGGGCGTTTAGGAATGAAGCTTCTGTTCAGATTTGCAAAGCAGCAACTTGGTCTTCTTTGCATACTTTTACTAAATTCTACCATTTTGATGTGTTTTCTTCTTCTGAAGCAATTTTTGGTAGAAAAGTACTTCAGGCAGCTGTTTCAGTTTGATTCTTCTGCTTATAATTTCATTATTTTGAGATTAAACTTTTGTTTGGGTTGTGGATTATTATTATTTTTCAGCGGAATTGGCTGTCTTTATTTTATCCCTCCCTCTCTAGTGACTCTTGCGTGGAAGTTCCACATCTTGGTTATTTATTATCCCATACGTCACTAGCTCATGGACTCTTGCTAATTACATGAAAGAAAACATAATTTATGTAAGAACTTACCTGATAAATTCATTTCTTTCATATTAGCAAGAGTCCATGAGGCCCACCCTTTTTTTGTGTTGGTTATTATTTTTTGTATAAAGCACAATTATTCCAATTCCTTATTTTGATGCTTTCGCTCCTTTCTTATCACCCCACTTCTTGGCTATTCGTTAAACTGAATTGTGGATGTGGTGAGGGGTGTATTTATAGGCATTTTGAGGTTTGGGAAACTTTGCCCCTCCTGGTAGGAATGTATATCCCATACGTCACTAGCTCATGGACTCTTGCTAATATGAAAGAAATGAATTTATCAGGTAAGTTCTTACATAAATTGTTTTGCCATGAGTCAGGTTCATGTATTTCCTTTTGCAGATTGTCAGTTTCATATTTGGGAAAGTTAATATTGAGAAATATTTTTCTTACCTGGGGTTTAGTCTTTTTTTCAATTGACTACTTGTTTCAAATTGCGGGCTGTCTTAGGCTCGCGGGTGCGCTAAATACTACACTTTATTGCGTCATTCTTGGCATGAGAATTTTTTGCCGCAAAAGGCACGTCCATTGACGCAAGTTAGTAATTTCCGGCGTCATACTTGACGCAGGGGTTCACACAGGGTTGCGTCAGTGACGCGAGTGTGTCATTTCCGGACATGGTTGGCGCCAAAAAATGTTTTCAGTTACGTTGTGCGTCATACTTGGCGCCAAACTTTTTTCATTATTTATTGCCCCATTGCTTTTGCCTCTTGCCTTTTTCTATGTCAGAGGGCTATGCTATTTGCATTTTTTCCCATTCCTGAAACTGTCATATAAGGAAATTGATAATTTTGCTTTATATGTTGTTCTTTCTTTCAAATTTTGCAAGATGTTTTAATCTGATCCGGCCTCAAAGTATCTGCTGGAACTTTGCTGCCTGACATCGGTTCTACCAAAGCTAAGTGCATTTGTTGTAAAATTGTGGAGATTATATCTCCTAATGTCATTTGTATTAGTTGTCATGATAAACTTTTACATGCAAATAGTGTCCATCTGTAATAGTACATTGCCGGTTGCAGTTCCTTCAACTTCTAATGTACATGATATACCTATGAATTTTAAAGAATTTGTTACTGATTCTATTCAGAAGGCTTTGTCTGCATTTCCACCTTCTAATAAGCGCAAGAGGTCTTTGAAATTTCATCAACTTTATGAGAAGTTTTAAAATGACCGACAGCATAATGAATTATCCACCTCTGATGAGTATCTATCTGATTCAGAAGATCCTCCCTCAGACATTGACACTGACAAATCTACTTATTTATTTAAAATAGAGTATATGCGTTCTTTGTTAAAAGAAGTGTTAATTACTTTGGATATTGAGGAAGCTAGTCCTCTTGATATTAAAACCAGTAAACGTTTAAATGCTGTTTTTAAGCCTACTGTGGTTACTCCATAGGTTTTTCCTATTCCTGATACTATTTCTGACATGATTTCTAAGGAATGGAATAAGCCAGGTACTCCTTCTAATCCTTCTGCAAGGTTTAAAAAATGGTATCCTTTTCCAACAAATGCAATAGAGTTTTGAGAAAAGATCCCCAAAGTTGATGGGGCTGTTTCTACTTGCTAAACGAACCACTATTCCTATGGAAGATAGTACTTCCTTTAAAGATCCTTTAGATAGGAAGCTTGAATCTTATCTAAGGAAAGCCTATTTATATTCAGGTCATCTTCTTAGGCCTACAATTACTTTGGCTGATGTTGCAGCTGTTTCAACTTTCTGGTTGGAGAATTTAGCACAACAAGAATTGGATTCTGACATATCTAGCATTGTTCGCTTACTGCAACATGCTAATCATTTTATTTGTGATGCCATTTTTTATATCAAAATTGATGTTAGATCCATGTCTTTAGCTAGAAGAGCTTTGTGGCTTAAATCTTGGAATGCTGTTATGACATCTAAGTCTAGATTGCTATCTTTCTTTCCAAGGTAATTTATTTGGTTCTCAGTTGGATTCTATTATTTCAACTGTTACTTGGGGGAAAGGAGTTTTTTGCCTCAGGATAAAAAAAACCTAAGGGTAAATCTAAGGCTTGTAATCGTTTTTGTTCCTTTCGTCAAAATAAGGAACAAAAACCTAATCCTTCCCCCAAGGAATCTGTGTCCAATTGGAAGCTTTCCTCAAAGCCTTATAAGAAACCAAAGTCAGCCCCTAAGTCCACATGAAGGTGCGGCCCTCATTCCAGTTCAGCTGGTAGGGGGCAGATTAAGGTTTTTCAAGGATGTTTGGGCAAATTCTGTCCAAAATCAATGGATTCAGAGCATTGTCTCTCAGGGGTACCGAATAGGATTCAGAGTAAGACCTCCTGTGAGAAGATTTTTTTTTTCTCTCACTCATCCCAGTGAATCCAGTAAAAGCTCAGGCTTTTCTGAAGTGTGTTTCAGATCTGGAGCTTTCAGGGGTTATCATGCTGGTTCCTTTTCAGGAACGAGGCCTGGGGTTTTATTCAAATCTATTCATTGTCCCGAAGAAAGAAAATTCATTCAGACCAGTTCTGGATCTGAAAATTTTGAATAGTTATGTAAGAGTACCAACTTTCAAAATGGTGACTACAAGGACTATTCTAACTTTTGTTCAGCAAGGACATTATATGTCTGCAATAGTCTTGCAGGATGCTTACCTTCATATTCCGATTCATCCAGAACATTATCAGTTTCTGAGATTCTCTTTTCTAGACAAGCATTACCAATATGTTGATCTTCCATTTGGCCTAGCAACAGCTCCAAGAATCTTTTCAAAGGTTCTGGGTGCCATACTCTCTGTAATCAGAGAACAGGGTATTGTGGTGTTTCCTTATTTGGACGATATCTTGGTACTAGCTCAGTCTTTACGTTCTGCAGAATCTCACACGAATCAACTTGTGTTGATTCTTCGAAAACATGGTTGGAGGATCAATTTACCAAAATGTTTTTTTGATTCCTCAGACAAGGGTCACCTTTTTAGGTTTCCAGATAGATTCAGTGTCCATGACTCTGTCTCTAACAGACAAGAGACGTTTGAAATTGGTTCAGTCTCAGTCATTCCCTTCAGTGGCATGGAAGTTTTAGGCCTCATGACTGCAGCATCAGACGCGATTCCTTTTGCTCGTTTTCACATGAGACCTCTCCAGCTTTGCATGCTGAATCAATGGTGCCGGGATTATACAAAGATATCACAATTAATATCCTTAAATCCCAATGTTCGACACTCTCTGACGTGGTGGTTAAATCACCAGTGTTTAGTTCAAGGGGCCTCTTTTGTTCGGCCAACCCAGACTGTGATCACAACATATGCAAGTCTTTCAGGTTGGGGAGCTCTCTGGGGATCTCTGATAGCACAAGAAGTTTGGAAATCTCAAGAGGCGAGATTACCAATCAATATTTTAGAACTCTGTGCAATTCTCAGAGCTCTTCAGTTTTGGCCTCTGTTGAAGAGAGGACCGTTTATTTGTTTTCAGACAGACAGTATCACAACGGTGGCATATGTCAATCATCAGGGTGGGACTCACAGTCCCCTAGCTATGAAAGAAGTTTCTCGGATACTTGTTTGGGCGGAATCCAGCTCTTGTCTAATTTCTGTGTTTCATATCCCAGGTGTAGACAATTGGGAGGCGGATTATCTCAGCCGTCAGACTTTACATCCAGGGGAGTGGTCTCTTCACCCAGATGTGTTTTTTCAGATTGTTCAGATGTGGGGTCTTCCAGAAATAGATCTGATGGCTTCTCATCTAAACAAGAAACTTCCCAAATACCTGTCCAGGTCCAGGGATTCTCAGGCGGAAGCAGTGGATGCCCTGACACTTCCTTGGTGTTATCAACCTGCTTATATCTTCCCGCCTCTAGTTCTTCTTCAGAGAGTGATCTCAAAGATCATCATGGAACAATCGTTTGTGTTGTTGGTGGCTCCAGCATGGCCCCACAGGTTTTGGTATGCAGATCTTGTTCGGATGTCCAGTTGCCAACCTTGGCCACTTCCGTTAAGGCCGGACCTTCTGTCTCAAGGTCCGTTTTTCTATCAGGATCTCAAATCATTAAATTTGAAGGTATGGAAATCTGTCTCTAGGAAGATTTATTATCGAGTTTGGAAGATTTTACATTTCTTGGTGTTCTTCTCATAAATTCTCTTGGCATTCTTTTAGAATTCCTAGAATTTTACAGTTTCTTTAGGATGGTTTGGATAGGGGTTTGTCTGCAAGTTCCTTGAAGGGACAAATCTCTTCTATTTGTTTTATTTCACAGAAAGATTGCTAAACTTCCTGATATTCACTGTTTTGTACAGGCTTTAGTTCGTATTAAGCCCGTCATTAAATCAATTTCTCCTCCTTGGTCTTAATTTGGTTTTGAAGGCATTACAGGCTCCTCCGTTTGAGCCTATGCATTCTTTGGACATTAAACTACTTTCTTGGAAAGTGTTGTTCCTTTTGGCAATCTCTTCTGCTAGAAGAGTTTCTGAGCTATCTGCTCTTTCTTGTGAATCTCCTTTTCTGATTTTTCATCAGGATAAGGCGGTTTTGCGGACTTCATTTGAATTTTTACCTAAGGTTGTGAATTCTAACAACATTAGTAGAGAAATTGTTGTCCCTTCCTTGTGTCCTAATCCTAAGAATCCTTTGGAAAGATCCTTAAGTTCTTTGGATGTGGTAAGAGCTTTGAAATATTATGTTGAAGCTACTAAAGATTTCAGGAAGACTTCTAGTCTATTTGTTATATTTTCTTGTCCCAAGAAAGGTCAGAAGGCCTCTGCTATTTCTTTGGCCTCTTGGTTAAAGCTTTCGATTCATCAAGCTTATTTGGAGTCGGGTCAAGCCCCGCCTCAGAGAATTACAGCTCGTTGTACTAGATCAGTCTCCACTTCGTGGGCTTTTAAGAATGAAGCTTCAGTTGATCAGATTTGCAAAGCAGCGACTTGGTCCTCTCTGCATACATTTACTAAATTCTACCGTTTTGATGTATTTGCTTTTTCTGAAGCGGTTTTTGGTAGAAAAGTTCTTCAGGCAGCTATTTCAGTTTGATTCTTCTGCTGCTGTTTTAAGTTTTTGTTTTCTTCATGAGAATAACTTATATTTGGGTTGTAGATTATTTTTTCAGCATTTGGCTGTTTATTTTCTTTCATGTAATTGGCAAGAGTCCATGAGCTAGTGACGTATGGGATATACATTCCTACCATTAGGGGCAAAGTTTCCCAAACCTCAAAATGCCTATAAATACACCCCCACCACACCCACAATTCAGTTTTTTTCAAACTTTGCCTCCTATGGAGGTGGTGAAGTAAGTTTGTGCTAGATTTCTACGTTGATATGCGCTTCTCAGCATGCTGAAGCCCGGTTCCTCTCAGAGTGCAGTGAATGACAGAGGGATGTGAAGGGAGTATTACCTATTGAATGCAATGGTCATCCTAACGGGGATCTATTTCATAGGTTCCCTGTTATCGGTCGTAGAGATTCATCTGCTACCTCCCTTTTCAGATCGACGATATACTCTTATATACCATTACCTCTGCTGATTCTCGTTTCAGTACTGGTTTGGCTATCTACTTTATGTAGATGAGTGTCTTTTGGTAAGTAGGTTTTCCTTTATTTAGACACACTCAGCTATGGTTTGGCACTTTATTTGTAAAGTTCGAAATATAATGTTTGTACTTATTTTTGCAATGATTCAGGTTTATCAGTATATTTCCTTTTTGCAGACTGTCAGTTTCATTTTGGGAAATGCATATTAAAAAAAAAAAAAAAAAAATCTTACCTGGAATTTTCGAATTGACTTTCTTTCTAAATTGCGGGCTGTTAGGCTTGCGGGTGCGCAAAATGCTATAATTTATTGCGTCATTCTTGGCGGGTGTGATTCTTCTGCTGCTGTTTTAAGTTTTTGTTTTCTTCATGAGAATAACTTATATTTGGGTTGTAGATTATTTTTTCAGCATTTGGCTGTTTATTTTCTTTCATGTAATTGGCAAGAGTCCATGAGCTAGTGACGTATGGGATATACATTCCTACCAGGAGGGGCAAAGTTTCCCAAACCTCAAAATGCCTATAAATACACCCCCACCACACCCACAATTCAGTTTTTTTCAAACTTTGCCTCCTATGGAGGTGGTGAAGTAAGTTTGTGCTAGATTTCTACGTTGATATGCGCTTCTCAGCATGCTGAAGCCCGGTTCCTCTCAGAGTGCAGTGAATGACAGAGGGATGTGAAGGGAGTATTACCTATTGAATGCAATGGTCATCCTAACGGGGATCTATTTCATAGGTTCCCTGTTATCGGTCGTAGAGATTCATCTGCTACCTCCCTTTTCAGATCGACGATATACTCTTATATACCATTACCTCTGCTGATTCTCGTTTCAGTACTGGTTTGGCTATCTACTTTATGTAGATGAGTGTCTTTTGGTAAGTAGGTTTTCCTTTATTTAGACACACTCAGCTATGGTTTGGCACTTTATTTGTAAAGTTCGAAATATAATGTTTGTACTTATTTTTGCAATGATTCAGGTTTATCAGTATATTTCCTTTTTGCAGACTGTCAGTTTCATTTTGGGAAATGCATATTAAAAAAAATAAAAAAATTCTTACCTGGAATTTTCGAATTGACTTTCTTTCTAAATTGCGGGCTGTTAGGCTTGCGGGTGCACAAAATGCTATAATTTATTGCGTCATTCTTGGCGCGAGAATTAAGTTTGTTGACGTTGGCGCCGAGAATTTCTTTCATGTAATTAGCAAGAGTCCATGAGCTAGTGACGTATGGGATATACATTCCTACCAGGAGGGGCAAAGTTTCCCAAACCTCAAAATGCCTACAAATACACCCCTCACCACACCCACAAATCAGTTTTACAAACTTTGCCTCCTATGGAGGTGGTGAAGTAAGTTTGTGCTAGATTCTACGTTGATATGCGCTCCGCAGCAGGTTGGAGCCCGGTTTTCCTCTCAGCGTGCAGTGAATGTCAGAGGGATGTGAGGAGAGTATTGCCTATTTGAATTCAATGATCTCCTTCTACGGGGTCTATTTCATAGGTTCTCTGTTATCGGTCGTAGAGATTGATCTCTTACCTCCCTTTTCAGATCGACGATATACTCTTATATATATACCATTACCTCTGCTGATTTTCGTTTCAGTACTGGTTCGGCTTTCTACAACATGTAGATGAGTGTCCTGGGGTAAGTAAGTCTTATTTTCTGTGACACTCTAAGCTATGGTTGGGCACTTTTTTATAAAGTTCTAAATATATGTATTCAAACATTTATTTGCCTTGACTCAGGATGTTCAACATTCCTTATTTCAGACAGTCAATTTCATATTTGGGATAATGCATTTGAATCAATCATTTTTTTCTTACCTTAAAATTTGACTTTTTCCCTGTGGGCTGTTAGGCTCACGGGGGCTGAAAATGCTTCATTTTATTGCGTCATTATTGGCGCAGACTTTTTTGGCGCAAAATTTTTTTTCTGTTTCCGGCATCATACGTGTCGCCGGAAGTTGCGTCATTTTTTACGTTCTTTTGCGCCAAAAGTGTCGGCGTTCCGGATGTGGCATCATTTTTGGCGCCAAATAATGTGGGCGTCTTATTGGGCGCTAAAAAAATATGGGCGTCACTTTTTGTCTCCACATTATTTAAGTCTCATTATTTATTGCTTCTGGTTGCTAGAAGCTTGTTCACTGGCATTTTTTCCCATTCCTGAAACTGTCATTTAAGGAATTTGATCAATTTTGCTTTATATGTTGTTTTTTCTTTTACATATTGCAAGATGTCCCACGTTGCAACTGAGTCAGAAGATACTTCTGGAAAATCGCTGCCTGGTGCTGGAGCTACCAAAGCTAAGTGTATCTGCTGTAAACTTTTGGTAGCTGTTCCTCCAGCTGTTGTTTGTATTGAATGTCATGACAAACTTGTTAATGCAGATAATATTTCCTTTAGTAAAGTTCCATTACCTGTTGCTGTTCCGTCAACATCTAATACTCAGAGTGTTCCTGATAACATAAGAGATTTTGTTTCTAAATCCATTAAGAAGGCTATGTCTGGTATTCCTCCTTCTAGTAAGCATAAAAAGTCTTTTAAAACTTCTCATTGTTCAGATGAATTTTTAAATGAACATCATCATTCTGATTCTGATAATGGTTCTTCTGGTTCAGAGGATTCTGTCTCAGAGGTTGATGCTGATAAATCTTCATATTTATTTAAAATGGAATTTATTCGTTCTTTACTTAAAGAAGTCCTAATTGCATTAGAAATTGAGGATTCTGGTCCTCTTGATACTAAATCTAAACATTTAGATAAGGTTTTTAAATCTCCTGTAGTTATTCCAGAAGTTTTTCCTGTTCCTGGTGCTATTTCTGAAGTAATTTCCAGGGGATGGAATAATTTGGGTAATTAATTTACTCCTTCTAAACGTTTTAAGCAATTATATCCTGTGCCATCTGACAGATTAGAGTTTTGGGACAAAATCCCTAAGGTTGATGGGGCTGTCTCTACTCTTGCTAAGCGTACTACTATTCCTACGGCAGATGGTACTTCCTTTAAGGATCCTTTAGATAGGAAAATTGAATCCTTTCTAAGAAAAGCTTATTTGTGTTCAGGTAATCTTCTTAGACCTGCTATATCGTTGGCTGATGTTGCTGCAGCTTCAACTTTTTGGTTGGAAGCTTTTGCACAACAAGTAACAGATCATAATTCTCATAGCATTATTATTCTTCTTCAACATGCTAATAATTTTATTTGTGATGCCATCTTTGATATCATTAGAGTTGATGTCAGGTATATGTCTCTAGCTATTTTAGCTAGAAGAGCTTTATGGCTTAAAACTTGGAATGCTGATATGTCTTCTAAGTCTACTCTGCTTTCCCTTTCTTTCCAGGGTAATAAATTATTTGGTTCTCAGTTGGATTCTATTATCTCAACTGTTACTGGAGGGAAAGGAACTTTTTTACCACAGGATAAAAAATCTAAAGGTAAATTCAGGTCTAATAATCGTTTTCGTTCCTTTCGTCACAACAAGGAACAAAAGCCTGATCCTTCATCCTCAGGAGCGGTATCAGTTTGGAAACCATCTCCAGTCTGGAATAAATCCAAGCCTTTTAGAAAATCAAAGCCAGCTCCTAAGTCCACATGAAGGTGCGGCCCTCATTCCAGCTCAGCTGGTAGGGGGCAGATTACGTTTTTTCAAAGAAATTTGGATCAATTCCGTTCACAATCTTTGGATTCAGAACATTGTTTCAGAAGGGTACAGAATTGGTTTCAAGATAAGACCTTCTGCAAAGAGATTTTTTTTCAATAATAGTTTATTATTGAGGTTATGTGAAACAACATTGAGGAAAAAACAGAGTTTGTCAGACATATAATAAAGTAATATACAATGACTTCTCATATAAAAACATTAATACATACAGGTAAATGTATTTTTGCAAGTTACTATATAGTGAACCAGAGGATTAAAGACCTGAAGAGATCTAGGCTGAATAATAATTAGCCAGTATATAACTTCACAAATATGGTTCAGGAGCTCCCTATATCTCAATTACTTATAGAGCAGTAAAGAGAGAATATTTACCTGTGTATGATAAGTGTAAGCCCGTCTATTCTTTATAACATTAAATATCTAAATTTTTCTTTTAGTATATAAATGCCAAGCAACTACTATGTTGGTCACTCTAGGACCAAGTATATCGTAATCGCTATATCTAATGTTAGTTGCTTAGGATTATCATTGTGTAAAATATCAGGGGGGGGGGGGGGATATGAAGTGGACAAGAGCCACTTATATAATTTTGGACAAATGGGGGGCGTGTCCTGTGAATTTCAACTTAGGGTTCTAAGGATCTAAAGGAAAAATACAATGATCAATGCTGGGTCAGGGTTTATGAACATCTGAAGACATCCTAAAATGTAAATAAGTCTGGCCATAAAGGAATATATAGGGCCTGTATAAGGTTGAATGATTCTAGTTATAAGGTCTTGGAAGGTGATCTACTAGGGGAGCCATAAAGAGAGTTAAGGAGTATAAGGACTGGGCTGGAACTGCATATTCTAGGATATTTGCATCAGGTCATGTTCTGAAGCTAATAATGAATAGTGTACAAAACAAATGTGAGAGCATACAGAGCTAAAATAAGGAGACCTCTGAGGCTTATTGGGAATACTTTTGAGAGGTGGTAGGAGGTACCAAAAGATGAGAAATATAATGACTAAGCTGTAGACAGGTATACTAGGTATTTTACAGTTAGCCTATATAAAGGAGTACCTTACCTATTAATTAGCAATCACCAAAAGTATTATCCAACATACTTTAAAAAATTCTATAGGGGCTAATAATAATAGCTTGCAGTGCATGAGGAAGGCTTAAATTTAATATCTCAGTAATCTACTACTCCACATTCAACAGATGGATATGGTATTTAATATCAGATATAGCAGTTCTATGTCGAAGGAGTTCTCTCATAACGACCAAATACATCAGACAGTATAAACCTCAGACAGTGATGATATCATGGAGATAGAGACCATATTCAGAAATATATTGAACAAACACATTCTATATAATGTCCTATGAAAATTTTCATATAGTCTCTGAGCTGAGTATTATGCAGTTCTAAAAGGTTAAACTTGGTCCTTTAAATGTAGACTTTAGGCTAATACGAGCTCATGTGTCAATATAAATTAAAGATAGGGCCAATATAAAATACTACATATCTGGATATAGTATTTGTAGTTAGGGTGTATGAGGGATAACAGGTTCATAACCAATAGATTAATCACAGAAGTTGCAGTATCATGCTCTGCTACTTGCTAATTACCCTGAACAGCATAATGACCATATAATCACTTCCCTTCCAACAGACGCTTGCATGCAAGATATATAAGTATGAAACCTTGGTATTGAGCTCTTTTGACCAGTGTATCCCCCATAGTACCTAGGCCACTCTCAGTCCCACCCACTTCTAGATTGGGAAGGGGCAAGCAGGTTGGATACTTGTCTAAATCACTTTTGGGCCGTAATGTATAATACATAAGGGGGGGAGCTAAATATAAGAGAAAGACATCTGTAGATTTGGTGGAATTAAAATATAAATATATGGTAAGAGCCGCACTTATTTGGTTAATAGAGAAGGTTCTAATTATGAAAGGGCAGCCATCAATGGCAAAAAAAGGGAAATATACAAGAGGACCACAAGTTCAAGGCTTAGAAGCTTGAGAGTAGTAGCATAGTCTACTTAGAGGCCTCACCTAGACAAGATATATACAGTATGGATTACTCAGTATTAACACACAGCCTCAAGACCACTTGTAATGCACAGGAAACTCATCTGGGTATAACTAATGTCCTGCTATGTAGGAGCTCTGTGGGGTCAATTACACAACACAACAAAGAAAAATTATAATATGAGAGTTGAGGAGTAGATCAATCAAAAACACATAAAAACAACATTTAAAACTAATTCCTAGTGCAGTGTAATATAACATGCTCTTCTTAACCTAAAAGAGTCTTCAACAAGTCACTCTGCCTAGAATGGAGGGAGGTTGCTGGGTCGTGTAGGAAGCCTCTCTAACCCACTCCTAACTTATAGTCAGTCTGCATATCACTATCCGGATCCAAGGTGTCATATGAGACAAGGACAAAGTTTTGAGGCCGTAACATAGATAGATCATTCAGTTCAGAGGAATACAACATATTCATTACCCAGTCTCCACTCTCCGTAGTACTCGCAAGTCTAAAGACAGCAGGCTCCAAGACTCGTCTGCGGGAGTCGGCCGCACTTCCCCAGGCCGAGTCAATGAGTGAGAGGACAAGATGTAGCGAGTCACTTAAGCGTGGGTTTAAAGGCATTGGGTAAATCGGATGATTACCGGGGGAGAGTTGCTTCTCCTGAACGTCAATATCCATCTGACTCCTTACCGGTATGCTGTCTGCGTCTGGTGGTAAGTGATCAGTGCAGAGCCAAACTGCAGGGCCGTCCTCAGTGCTGTCAAAAGCTTTATCGTGCTCCTCTGTCACAGATATAGCGAGCTGTTGTGTAGGAAGTTCTATCCCTTCCGGCTCTGTAATACTAGCTCCTGAGCTTGTAAGATGGCTGTTTCTGGCCCGCGGAAACATGTTGTTAATGATGCCTGTGAGGCTGACAAACCTCCGTGTAGCTTTGTACTCCAATTCTTTCAGTAAAGTAAGTATGGCCAAATGCGACTCCTCCATCATGTATAATTATATGTGTAGCTTGACCCGGCTAGCTGGAAATAACACCGGGAAGGGAGTGATAGTAGCGTGACTTAGGCCTAGAAGTTGGGCCAGATCGGATCGGATCTTGTGGCAATAAGTATCTGAAGATAATAACATCAGTCGACTCCTTATCTTCTCCCCATTTAATATTTGAGGTTGGATTGCATACTGGGCTATTCATTTAGGTATAATCCATAGATTGCTGCAATTAGTGGCGGAGCTCCTGAGTTTAGCATCCGATCATGGCCGTGACTTGGACACGCCCCCCCTGCAAAGAGATTTTTTCTTTCCCGTGTCCCAGTAAATCCAGCGAAGGCTCAAGCATTTCTGAAATGTGTTTCATATCTAGAGTTAGCTGGAGTAATTATGCCAGTTCCAGTTCTGGAACAGGGGCTGGGGTTTTATTCAAATCTCTTCATTGTACCAAAGAAGGAGAATTCCTTCAGACCAGTTCTGGATCTAAAAATATTGAATCGTTATGTAAGGATACCAACATTCAAAATGGTAACTGTAAGGACTATCCTGCCTTTTGTTCAGCAAGGGCATTATATGTCTACAATAGATTTACAGGATGCATATCTGCATATTCCGATTCATCCAGATCACTATCAGTTTCTGAGATTCTCTTTCCTAGACAAGCATTACCAGTTTGTGGCTCTGCCGTTTGGCCTAGCAACAGCTCCAAGAATTTTTACAAAGGTTCTCGGTGCCCTTCTGTCTGTAATCAGAGAACAGGGTATTGTGGTATTTCCTTATTTGGACGATATCTTGGTACTTGCTCAGTCTTCACATTTAGCAGAATCTAATACGAATCGACTTGTGTTGTTTCTTCAAGATCATGGTTGGAGGATCAATTTACTAAAAAGTTCATTGATTCCTCAGACAAGGGTAACCTTTTTGGGTTTCCAGATAGATTCAGTGTCCATGACTCTATCTTTGACAGACAAGAGACGTCTAAAATTTATATCAGCTTGTCGAAACCTTCAGTCACAATCATTCCCTTCGGTAGCCTTATGCATGGAAATTCTAGGTCTTATGACTGCTGCATCGGACGCGATCCCCTTTGCTCGTTTTCACATGCGACCTCTTCAGCTCTGTATGCTAAACCAATGGTGCAGGGATTACACAAAGATATCTCAATTAATATCTTTAAAACCGATTGTACGACACTCTCTGACGTGGTGGACAGATCACCATCGTTTAGTTCAGGGGGCTTCTTTTGTTCTTCCGACCTGGACTGTAATTTCAACAGATGCAAGTCTTACAGGTTGGGGAGCTGTGTGGGGGTCTCTGACGGCACAAGGAGTTTGGGAATCTCAGGAGGTGAGATTACCGATCAATATTTTGGAACTCCGTGCAATTTTCAGAGCTCTTCAGTCTTGGCCTCTTCTAAAGAGAGAATCGTTCATTTGTTTTCAGACAGACAATGTCACAACTGTGGCATACATCAATCATCAAGGAGGGACTCACAGTCCTCTAGCTATGAAAGAAGTATCTCGAATTCTGGTTTGGGCGGAATCCAGCTCCTGTCTAGTTTCTGCGGTTCATATCCCAGGTATAGACAATTGGGAAGCGGATTATCTCAGTCGGCAAACGTTGCATCCGGGCGAATGGTCTCTTCACCCAGAGGTATTTCTTCAGATTGTTCAAATGTGGGGACTTTCAGAAATAGATCTGATGGCCTCTCATCTAAACAAGAAACTTCCCAGGTATCTGTCCAGATCCAGGGATCCTCAAGCGGAAGCAGTGGATGCATTGTCACTTCCTTGGAAGTATCATCCTGCCTATATCTTTCCGCCTCTAGTTCTTCTTCCAAGCGTGATCTCCAAGATTCTGAAGGAATGCTTGTTTGTTCTGCTGGTAGCTCCAGCATGGCCTCACAGGTTTTGGTATGCGGATCTTGTCCGGATGGCTTCTTGCAGACCGTGAACTCTTCCGTTAAGACCAGACCTTCTGTCGCAAGGTCCTTTTTTCCATCAGGATCTCAAATCCTTAAATTTAAAGGTATGGAGATTGAACGCTTGATTCTTAGTCAAAGAGGTTTCTCTGACTCTGTGATTAATACTATGTTACAGGCTCGTAAATCTGTATCTAGGGAGATATATTATAGAGTCTGGAAGACTTATATTTCTTGGTGTCTTTCTCATCATTTTTCCTGGCATTCTTTTAGAATTCCGAGAATTTTACAGTTTCTTCAGGATGGTTTGGATAAAGGTTTGTCTGCAAGTTCCTTGAAAGGACAAATCTCTGCTCTTTCTGTTCTTTTTCACAGAAAGATTGCTAATCTTCCTGATATTCATTGTTTTGTACAAGCTTTGGTTCATATAAAACCTGTTATTAAGTCAATTTCTCCTCCCTGGAGTTTGAATTTGGTTCTGGGGGCTCTTCAAGCTCCTCCGTTTGAACCTATGCATTCATTGGACATTAAATTACTTTCTTGGAAAGTTTTGTTCCTTTTGGCCATCTCTTCTGCCAGAAGAGTTTCTGAATTATCTGCTCTTTCTTGTGAGTCTCCTTTTCAGATTTTTCACCAGGATAAGGCGGTGTTGCGAACTTCTTTTGAATTTTTACCTAAGGTTGTGAATTCTAACAACATTAGTAGAGAAATTGTGGTTCCTTCATTATGTCCTAATCCTAAGAATTCTAAGGAGAAATCATTGCATTCTTTGGATGTAGTTAGAGCTTTGAAATATTATGTTGAAGCTACTAAGACTTTCCGAAAGACTTCTAGTCTATTTGTTATCTTTTCCGGTTCTAGGAAAGGTCAGAAGGCCTCTGCCATTTCGTTGGCATCTTGGTTGAAATCTTTATTTCATCATGCTTATGTCGAGTCGGGTAAAACTCCGCCTCAAAGGATTACAGCTCATTCTACTAGGTCAGTTTCTACTTCCTGGGCGTTTAGGAATGAAGCGTCGGTTGATCAGATTTGCAAAGCAGCAACTTGGTCTTCTTTGCATACTTTTACTAAATTCTACCATTTTGATGTGTTTTCTTCTTCTGAAGCTGTTTTTGGTAGAAAAGTACTTCAGGCAGCTGTTTCAGTTTGAATCTTCTGCTTATATTTTCAGTTTTTTTCTTTATTTGGGTGTGGATTATTTTTCAGCAGAATTGGCTGTCTTTATTTTATCCCTCCCTCTCTAGTGACTCTTGCGTGGAAAGATCCACATCTTGGGTAGTCATTATCCCATACGTCACTAGCTCATGGACTCTTGCTAATTACATGAAAGAAAACATAATTTATGTAAGAACTTACCTGATAAATTCATTTCTTTCATATTAGCAAGAGTCCATGAGGCCCACCCTTTTGTGGTGGTTATGATTTTTTTGTATAAAGCACAATTATTCCAATTCCTTATTTTTTATGCTTTTGCACTTTTTTCTTATCACCCCACTTCTTGGCTATTCGTTAAACTGATTTGTGGGTGTGGTGAGGGGTGTATTTGTAGGCATTTTGAGGTTTGGGAAACTTTGCCCCTCCTGGTAGGAATGTATATCCCATACGTCACTAGCTCATGGACTCTTGCTAATATGAAAGAAATGTATTTATCAGGTAAGTTCTTACATAAATTATGTTTTTCACGTAGTTGCGTCATCTATGGCGCTCGTGTTTGTTGCAGAGGTTCTTGGCGCCAAAAAATATTTCGTCAGTTGTGGGCGTCATACTTGGCGCCACATTTCTGACATTATTTAAGTCTTTATTTCATTCTGCTTCTGGTATTCAGAGGCTTATTTTGTTTGCATTTTGTTCCCATTCCTGAAACTGTCATTTAAGGAAATTGATATTTTGCTTTATTTGTTGTTTTTTCTCTTACATCTGCAGGATATCTCAAAAACTGTTCCTGTATCAGAAAACACTGTTGGATTCCTGATGACTGATATCAGTCCTACCAAAGCTATGTTCATTTATTTTAGTGTTATGAATTTTTATCTTTAGCTATGGTTTGTAATAAGTTATCATGATAAACTTTTACATGCAGAGTCCATCAGTATTAATGCATTATCTATTGCTATTCTTTTAACATCTAATGTACAAGATATACCTAGGAATTTATAAGAATATTTTTCTGATTCTATTCTAAAGGCTTTGTCTGCCATCCCGCCTTCAAATAAAATGTAAAGGTCTTTTTTTTAAACTTCTCATTTAGTTGATGAATTTTCAAATGCCCGACAACATACTGAATTATCCTTTTTTGATGATGATTTATCTCATTCAGAATATCCTTCATCAGATATTGACACTAACAAATCTACTTTTTTACTTTTAAATAGAGTACATTCGTTCTTTGTTGAAAAGGTGTTGATTTTATTGGATATTGAGGAGACTAGTCCTTTTGATTTTAAGACTAGCTAACATTTAAATTCTGCTTATTAACCTCCTGTGGTTTCTTCCTGATTCTAGGGAATGGAATAGGCCTGGGACGACTTTTATTCCTTCTTTAAGGTTTTTTTAAATTGTATCCTTTGCCAGTAGTTAGTTTGGAGTTTTGGGGAAAGATTCCCAAAGTTAATGGGGCTATCTCTACTCTTGTTAAACGTACTACTATTCCTATGGAAAATAGTATTTATTTTAAAGATCAGATGGGAAACTTGTATCTTATCTAAGGAAAATTATTTTATTTTCAGGTCCTTTTCTTAGGCCTGCAATTTATTTGGCTGATGCAACTGCTTCAACTTTTTGGTTGGATACTTTAGCGCAACAAGTATTGGATTATGATTTGTTTAGCATTGTTAAGTTGATTCAACATGCTAATAATTTCATTTGTGATGTCATTTTTTGATATTTTCACAATTGAGGTTAAATCTGTCTTTAGCATTCCAAGATTTAAGTCACAAAGTTCTTCTAACTAAAATAGCTAATTTGATTTCTAAAATCCAGATTTCTATTTTTCCAAGGTAAAAAATTATATGGTTCACAATTGGATTCAATACTTTCAACTGTTACTCTGAGGAATGGAGTTTTTTTGCTTCAAGATTAAGTTCTAAGAGTAAATCTTAAGCTTATATTAGTTTTTGTTCTTAATAAGGAACGGAATCCTAATTCTTCCCCAAGTAACATGTTTCTAAATGGAAGCTTTCTTCAAAATGGAATGAATTCAAGCCATTTAAAAGATCAAAGTCAGCCCCCAAATTCGCATGAAGGTGCTGCCCTTATTCCAGCTTAGTTGGTAAGGGGCAGGTTAAGACTTTTCTAAAGTTGTTTGGTTCAATTCAGTCCAAACTTCTTAGATTGGTGTACAGAATAAGATTCAGAGTAAGACCGTCTGTGAGAAGTCTTTTTTTCTCTCTAGCATATTCCAGTAAAGGCTCAGACTTTCCTGAAGTGTGTTTCAGACCTGGAGTTATCTGGGGTATTCATACCAGTTCCATTTCAGGAACGGGGTCTGGGGTTTTTGTTCGGAACTATTCACTGTCCCAAAGATAGAAAATCTTTTTGAATTGTCATGTAAGAGTACCATCTTTCAGAATGGTGTTTATATGGGCTATTCTGCCTTTTGGTCAGCAAGGGCATTATTTGCCTACAATAGACTTACAGGATGCATATCTTCATTTTCTATTTTCATTCAGATTATTTTCATTTTCTGAGATTCTCTTTTTTAGACAAGCACTACCAATTTGTTGCTTTTCCTTTCTGGCCTAGCAACAGCTCTAGGAATCTTTTCAAAAGGTTCTCGGTGTTTCCTTATTTGGACAATATCGTGGTATTTGCTCAGTCTTTTCGTTCTGCAGAATCTCATACGTTTCAACTTCTGTTGATTCTTCAAGGACATGGTTGGAGCATCAGTTTACCAAAAGTTCCTTGATTCCTCAAGACAATGGTCACCTTTTTTTAGGTTTCCAGATAGATTGTGTCAATGTCTTTGGGTTCAGCTTGTCGGAACCTTTAGTCTCTATTATTTCCTTCAGTAGCTGTATGCATGGAAGTTTTAGATCTCATGACTGCAGCATTGGATTCAATTCTCTTTGCTCATTTTCATATGACACCTCTCCAGTTTTTAATGCTGAATTAATGGTGCAGGGATTATTCTAGGATATCACATTTAATATCCTTGAATCCCAATATTCAACTATCTCTGACTTGGTGGTTAGATCACCATCGTATAGTTCTACGGGTCTCTTTGGTTCATCCAACCTGGATCGTGATCACAGAACGTGAACAGATGCAAGTCTTTTAGGTTGGGAAGCTGTCTGGGGATCTCTGACAGCACAAGGGGTTTGGAAATCTCAAGAGGCGAGATTATCTATCAATATTTTGCGATTTTCAGAGTTCTTCCGTTTTGGCTTCTATTTGAAGACAGAGACGTTTATTGGTTTTCAGACAGACAATGTCACAACTGTGGTGTATGTCAATCACTAGGGTGGGACTCTCAGTCCTCAGGCTATGAAAGAAGTATTTTGGATACTTGCTTGTGCAAAATCCAGCTCCTGTCTAATTTCTGCGGTCCATTTCCCAGGTATAGACAATTGGGAAGCGGATTATCTTTGTCATCAAGCTTTACATCCGGGAGAATGGTTTCTTCACCCAGATGTCTTTTTTTTCAAGTTGTTCAGATGTGCGGGCTTCCAGAAATAGATCTGATGGCATCTTATCTAAACAAGAAACTTCCCAGGTACCTATCTATGCATTGACACTTCCTTGGAGTTATCAACCTGCCTATATTTTTCCGCCTCTAGTTCTTCTTCCAAGAGTGATTTTCAAAATCATCATGGAGCAATTGTTTGTTCGGCTGGTGGCTCCAGCATGGCCACTCAGGTTTTGGTATGTGGATCTTGTTTGGATGTTCAGTTGCCAACCTTGGCCATTTCCATTAAGGCCAGACCTTATATCTCAAGGTTTGTTTTTCATCAGGATCTCAAATCATTAAATTTGATGGTATGGAGATTGAATGTTTAGTCATAGAAGTTTCTCTGACTCAGTGATTAAAACCATGTTGCAGGCTCGTAAATCTGTGTCTAGAAAAATTTATCGAGTTTGGAAGACTTACATTTCATGGTGTTCTTCTCATAAATTCTCTTGGCATTCTTTTAGAATTCCTAGAATTTTTCAGTTTCTTCAGGATGGTTTAGATAAGGGTTTGTCTGTAAAGTCTTTGAAAGGACAAATCTCTGCTCTTTCTGTTCTGTTCCACAGAAAAATTGCTAAACTTCCTGATATTTTTTGTTTTGTACAGGCTTTGGTTTGTATCAAACCTGTCATTAAATCAATTTCTCCTCCTTGGAATCTTAATTTGGTTTTGAAGGTATTACAGGCTCCTCCTTTTGAGCCTATGCATTTTCTGGACATTAAATTACTTTCTTGGAAAGTGTTGTTACTTTTGGCCATCTCTTCTGCTAGAAGAGTTACTGTTTTATCTGCTCTTTCTTGTGAGTCTCCTTTTCTGATTTTTCATCAGGATAAGGCATTTTTCTCTTACATGGTGTATCCAGTCCACGGATTCATCCTTACTTGTGGGATATTCTCAATCCCTACAGGAAGTGGCAAAGAGAGCACACAGCAGAGCTGTCCATATAGCTCCCCTCAGGCTCCGCCCCCCAGTCATTCTCTTTGCCGCTCTAACAAGTAGCATCTCCACGGGAGGGTAAAGAGTATGTGGTGTTAGATTTGTAGTTTTTATTTCTTCAATCAAGAGTTTGTTATTTTAAAATAGTGCTGGTTTGTACTATTTACTCTGAGGCAGAAAGTGATGAAGATTTCTGCTGAGAGGAAAAAGATTTTAGCATGTTGTAACTAAAATCCATTGCTGTTCCCACACAGGACTGTTGAGTACCGGAGAACTTCAGTTGGGGGGGAACAGTTTGCAGGCTTAACTGCTTAAGGTATGCTCAGTCACTTTTTTTCTAACAAGATTTGGTAATGCTAGAAGACTGACAGAAATCCCCATGTGGGAAGGTAAGCCATATTCTGAGACTCAGTATAGAAGGATGGCTTAGTTAAAAGGGCTTAAATCACTGGTGGACACTGTTATGGGGAAAATCGATTATTTTTTAATATAATCTGACGTTTGCAGAAGGTAGGGCCACAGCAGAGACTGTGGCATCGTGCTGTAGTGTGTTAAACCGGTGGCAGCTTCAATTTGCTCCGGTTTGGGCAATAAGGGGTTAATTGGCTTGAAACTTGGTGTGCAATCTTTTCAAAGCATTAGGATCATATGGTGTAAAATTCATAAAGATCGGATGTTTTTTTGAGATTTGGAAAAAAAGTGTGCTTTTTATTATTTAAAGGCACAGTAACGTTTTTTCAAAAAGTTTATTTTTCTGTATTTGAGTGCTATCTAAGTCTGTCTAACATGTCTGAGCCTACAGATAGACATTGTTCTATGTGTTTGAAAGCAATGGCGGTACCCCCATTGCATTTGTGTTTAAAGTGTGCTAAGGTATCTAAACATTTTAATGACCATGCAGTGACACTTAAAAATGTAGCCCAAGATGATTCTTTGATGGAAGGTAATGAGGATAGTCCTCCTTCCTCTCCCCATGTGTCGACACCAGTTACACCCGCGCAAGCGTTGCCTAGTACCTCTAGCGCATTGTGCCCTATTACATTACAACAATTAGCAGCAGTCATGGATAATTCCCTTGCGGCATTTCTATCCAAACTGCCAGTTTTTCCAAAAAAGCGTGATAGCTCAGTTTTAAGAACAGAGGATGAGCAATGAGAAGCTTTGGATGATTTATCTGTCGTACCCTCACAACACTCTGAAGTGGCAGTGAGGGATGGTCTGTCCGAGGGAGAAATTTCTGACACAGGAAAAGTTTCTCAGCAGGCAGAGTCAGATTCCTTAGCGTTTAAATTTAAGCTGGAACACCTCCGCGTCCTGCTTAAGGAGGTTTTAGCTACGCTAGATGATTGTGACCCCATGGTGGTCCCAGAAAAATTGTGTAAAATGGACAGGTTTTTAGAGGTCCCTGTATACACTGATGCGTTTCCGATCCCAAAGAGGGTGGCGGATATTGTGACTAGGGAGTGGGAGAGACCAGGTGTACCTTTTGTTCCCCCCCCTATCTTTAAGAAAATGTTCCCCATAAATAACCCCAGGCGGGACGCGTGGCAGACGGTCCCTAAGGTAGAGGGAGCAGTTTCAACACTTGCTAAGTGTACAACTATACCAATAGAAGACAGTTGTGCTTTTAAAGACCCTATGGATAAAAAATTGGAAGGTTTACTGAAGAAAATGTTTGTTCAGCAAGGTTTCCTTCTCCAGCCAATTGCCTGCATTATTCCTGTAACTACTGCAGCGGCTTTTTGGTTTGAGGCGCTGGAGGAGTCGCTCCAGAGGGAGACTTCATATGACGAAGTCATGGATAGAATTCACGCTCTAAAGCTGGCTAATTCTTTTATCACTGATGCCGCTTTCCAATTAGCTAAGTTAGCGGCGAAAAATTCAGGTTTTGCCATTATGGCGCGAAGAGCGCTTTGGCTCAAATCATGGTCGGCTGACGTGTCGTCCAAAACAAAGTTACTAAACATTCCTTTCAAGGGAAAGACCCTTTTTGGCCCCAAGTTGAAAGAAATTATCGCGGATATCACTGGGGGGAAGGGTCATGCCCTCCCGCCGGATAGACCGTTTAAGGCCAAAAACAAGGCTAATTTTTGCTCCTTTCGCAACTTCAGGAGCGGACCTGCTTCAACTTCTGCTGCCGCAAAGCAAGAGGGTAACCCCTGGGCATTAGAAATTGTTGCTCAGGGGTATCTTCTAGAATTCAAGGACTCTCCCCCAAAGGGGAAGGTTCCACATTTCTCGTTTGTCTTCAGACCAGACAAAGAAACAGGCGTTCTTTTGCTGTGTAGAAGATATTCTAAAGATGGGAGTGATACACCCAGTTCCAATTGCAGAACAAGGACTGGGTTTTTACTCAAACCTGTTTGTAGTTCCCAAAAAGGAAGGAACTTTCAGGCCAATCCTGGATCTAAAAATTCTAAATAAATTCCTCAGAGTTCCATCTTTCAAAATGGAAACCATTCGGACAATCTTGCCGATGATCCAGGAAGGTCAATATATGACTACCGTGGATCTAAAGGATGCGTACCTACATATTCCTATCCACAAAGATCATCATCAGTTCCTAAGGTTCGCCTTTCTGAACACGCATTACCAGTTCGTGGCCCTTCCTTTCGGGTTGGCCACCGCTCCCAGAATTTTCACAAAGGTGCTAGGGTCCCTTCTAGCGGTACTGAGACCGCGGGGCATTGCAGTAGCACCTTACCTAGACGACATCTTAATACAGGCGTCGTCTTTTCACAGAGCCAAGACTCATACGGACATTGTTCTGGCTTTTCTAAGGTCTCATGGGTGGAAGGTGAACGTAGAAAAAAGTTCTCTGTCCCCGCTCACAAGGGTTCCCTTCCTGGGAACACTAATAGACTCAGTAGAAATGAAAATCTTTCTGACAGAGGTCAGGAAGTCAAAACTTTTGAATACTTGCCGAGTTCTTCATTCCATTCCTCGGCCTTCTGTGCATGGAGGTAATTGGTTTAATGGTTGCGGCAATGGACGTGGTCCCTTTTGCCCGAATTCATCTAAGACCACTGCAACTGTGCATGCTCAAACAGTGGAATACGGATTATGCAGATTTGTCTCCTCAAATACAAATGGACCAGAAAACCAGAGACTCTCTTCTCTGGTGGTTGTCTCGGGATCACCTGTCTCAGGGAATGAGTTTCCGCAGACCGGAGTGGATCATTGTCACGACCGATGCCAGTCTGTTAGGCTGGGGTGCGGTCTGGGACTCCCTGAAAGCTCAGGGTCTATGGTCTCAGGAAGAATCTCTTCTCCCGATAAACATTTTGGAACTGAGAGCGATATTCAATACGCTCCAGGCGTGGCCTCAACTAGCGGAGGCCAAATTCATCAGATTTCAGTCGGACAACATCACGACTGTAGCGTACATCAATCATCATTTTCTGAGTCGTCAGACTTTCCATCTGGGGGAGTGGGAACTCCACCCGGAGGTTTTTGCTCAGCTGACCCAGCTATGGGGCATTCCAGAATTGGATCTGATGGCGTCCCGTCAGAACACCAAACTTCCCCTTTACGGATCCAGATCCAGGGATCCCAAGGCGGCATTGATAGATGCTTTAGTAGCGCCTTGGTCATTCAGTCTAGCTTATGTCTTTCCACCGTTTCCTCTTCTCCCTCGGCTAGTAGCCAGAGTCAAACAGGAGAAGGCTTCGGTAATTCTGATAGCGCCTGTGTGGCCACGCAGGACTTGGTATGTAGACCTAGTGGACATGTCATCGGCTCCACCATGGAAACTGCCATCGAGGCAGGATCTTCTAATTCAAGCTCCATTCAAGCATCCAAATCTAGTTTCTCTGCAACTGACTGCCTGGAGATTTAACGCTTAATTCTAGCTAAGCGTGGGTTCTCTGAATCAGTTATAGATACTCTGATCCAGGCCAGAAAGCCTGTCACCAGGAAAATTTACCATAAGATATGGCGAAAATATCTTTGTTGGTGTGAATCCAAGGGTTACTCGTGGAGTAAGGTTAGGATTCCAAGGATATTGTCTTTTCTCCAAGAAGGATTGGAGAAAGGTTTGTCAGCTAGTTCCTTAAAGGGACAGATATCTGCTCTGTCTATCCTGTTACACAAGCGTCTGGCAGCTGTACCAGACGTTCAGGCGTTTGCACAGGCCTTAGTTAGAATCAAGCCTGTTTACAAACCTGTGGCTCCTCCATGGAGTCTAAATTTAGTTCTTTCAGTTCTTCAAGGGGTTCCGTTTGAACCTTTACATTCCATAGATATTAAGTTATTATCTTGGAAAGTTTTGTTTTTGGTAGCTATTTCTTCTGCTCGAAGAGTTTCTGAGTTGTCTGCTTTGCAGTGTAATTCACCCTATCTGGTGTTCCATGCAGATAAGGTTGTTTTGCGTACCAAACCTGGTTTCCTTCCAAAAGTGGTCTCTAATAAGAATATTAACCAGGAAATTATTGTTCCTTCTCTGTGTCCTAATCCAGTTTCTAAGAAGGAACGACTGTTACACAATCTTGATGTGGTTCGTGCCTTAAAATTCTATTCATATATATATCATCTATATCATCTTTGTTTGTTGTCTATTCTGGTTAGAGGAGAGGTCAGAAAGCGACTGCTACCTCTCTTTCCTTCTGGCTGAAAAGCATCATCCGATTGGCTTATGAGACTGCTGGACAGCAGCCTCCTGAACGAATTACAGCTCATTCTACTAGGGCTGTGGCTTCCACATGGGCTTTCAAGAATGAGGCTTCTGTTGAACAGATTTGTAAGGCAGCGACTTGGTCTTCACTGCATACATTTGCCAAATTTTACAAATTCGATACTTTTGCTTCTTCGGAGGCTATTTTTGGGAGAAAGGTTTTGCAAGCAGTGGTGCCTTCCGTTTAGGTTACCTGACTTGTTCCTTCCCTTCATCTGTGTCCTAAAGCTTTGGTATTGGTATCCCACAAGTAAGGATGAATTTGTGGACTGGATACACCATGTAAGAGAAAACAGATTTTATGCTTACCTGATAAATTACTTTCTCTTACGGTGTATCCAGTCCACGGCCCGCCCTGGCAATTAAGTCAGGTTCAAATTTAATTTTGTAAAACTACAGTCACCACTGCACCCTATGGTTTCTCCTTTTTCTCCTAACCGTCGGTCGAATGACTGGGGGGGCGGAGCGTGAGGGGAGCTATATGGACAGCTCTGCTGTGTGCACTCTTTGCCACTTCCTGTAGGGATTGAGAATATCCCACAAGTAAGGATGAATCTGTGGACTGGATACACCGTAAGATAAAGTAATTTATCAGGTAAGCATAAATTCTGTTTTTGCGGACTTTGTTTAAATTTTTACCTAAAGTTGTGAAATTTAACAACATTAGTAGAGAAATTGTTGTCCCTTCTTTGTGTCCTAATCCTAAGAATTCTCTGGAGAGATCCTTACATTCTTTGGATGTGGTAAAAGTTTCAAAATATTATGTTGAAGCTACTTTCAGAAAGACTTATAGTCTATTTGTTATCTTTTCCAGTTCTAGGAAAGGTCAGAAGGCTTCTGCCATTTCTTTGGCATCTTGGTTAAAGCTTTTGATTCATCATGCTTATTTGGAGTCGGGTAATTCCCCGCCTCAGAGGATTACGGCTCATTCTACTAGGTCAGTTTCCACTTCCTGGGTTTCTTCTATAAAGGTAAGACGAGTCCACGGATTCATCCTTTACTTGTGGGATATTAGGTACAAAAAAGAGAGAGAAGTTTGACAGTACCCAGCACTCACAAAACACTATATAGTAACAGTATGCATTGAAAACCAGATTGTGTCCAGAACTGGTTATTAAAACGTAACTTTTACTAATGATAGAATAAAATAAGAAAGGTTGGTAAATAGTACCAAATGTATAACATAAATATGTGAGACATACATTTAAAACTTAGATTAAGAAACAGATCAGGACTGTGTGTGTGAGGCTTCAAAAACAGAATTACTTCCCTGGGTAATAGTTCAAATACACCGTAACCCTCAGGGCTCAGAGAATACACGGATTGCTCTAAAGCTAATCTAAAAAGGGGATTGACCCCAACAGCATTACCTAATCTGAGCAATACTGGTATCTAGAGCAGGAGAGGAAACGGTTTATAATTGACTGATTAAGGAAGGCAATTGCCACATCAATATAAACTTAGAAAAGTCCCAGGTAAACACAAATTAGCAAGTCTCATGCACACAGACAAGGCCTGATGTACATTTCGCCGCTAGCACGGCTTTCTCAGAGGCTAACCAGAGTCAGGGCCCCAACCCGGTATTTGTATCGTCATTGACCAATAGAAATTGGTTCTAAGCACACACCTCTAGATGCAGCCTATCACAAGAGGCTTAATATAATTGGTTAAAGATTCATCACATGATCGTATCAAGCAGGTGTCAGGATAGTAACATGTTGAAACAATTTTGTGATATAAGGTATTAGATATTTGCTACATTGTTTCAAAATCAAGAATAGGTGGCAGGAGCATTGAAAGATGACAGCAACCGTTCCATCCCAACATGATTTACTAAACTCGATTGTAATTTTCAATCATGCAGGTCTAGCTTACTCAGAATTGTCACTCCCACCTGGTCAAAGATTAATTCTATCCACCAATTGGATTCGAAAGTGTCTTACAATACAAAAATCTGCGTTTATTACCAATAACAGATTTTCATTCACACCTTTCAACACACATATAATGAGATTCATCCTTCCTATGTCACACATAGGAAAATCCTCAATTGATGCACAAATCCTCTCCATGTATGTTGATAGAAAATTTGATTGCGTTTTCTAAAAAACGATCATAAGAGAATGATGTCAACATCCTTCCTATATCACACGAAGGTGAATACTCTATTGATGTAGAAAAATAAATAAATAAAGCTTCTCCATATATATTGATAGAACATTTAAATTTATTTAAGTTTTAATTGTGTTTTTCAAAAAACGATCATGAGAGAATGATGTCAAAAATCATTCACAAATTGACTTAAATAAGACACACTCTTCTTATCTGTCAGAGCAAAGAGTAATGTTAACACAAATAAGTATATTGACTCATTGAGTCTTCTTGTGTGTCCCTAGTAGATTAAGTGCATAAAATAGCTTGATATCAAAAATCTATATGTAAGATTTATGAATAATATCACGTAATGCGTATCACATTTCAAATAGCGAACCAAAAAAGGGGGGGACACTGTTTGCAATATTTCAGCCAATATTATTACTATAGTGCAGATCCTGCCCATTAGTGGATTAACCAAATTTAATTGCGTTTTTCAACAAACGATAATAAAAGAATAATGTCAACACTAATCCACCAATTTCAGCATACTATATTATGAAGGGGTTGATATTTGCTTAAACTAACACCGTTACCACTATTTCCATTACTATACCCTGCTGTTTATGACAGCGTTTCTTTTTGGTGTTTTAACTCATTAAAGAATCTTTGGCATTTAACACACCAATACAATATGGCATCTAGCTTATCACAAGATTTTAAAAACCGTAATGACCAACGCATGAAAGACATTGAAAAAACATTTGCAGGTTTTTGTGACCAAACAATCAATATTGATACAGAAATTAACAATTGGGAGGAAGGACTTAAAACCTTAGGACACTTAATTAAAAAACATACCAGATCATTCTGGAACAAGAGTGCCTATGATAAGTACCTTACAAAGCACATTATACCTAGGGGCCTAAGAGTACGTCTATTCCCCTCGTTTGCTTTCCACATAGACTCTTATAAAGACAGGTGGGAACAAGCCCTTATTAATTGCTCAGAAATTTTAGTTGCCATTTTATCAGATTACGAAGCAGATAGTATGGTAGATCTCAATAAAGAGATTGAAGATTACAACACAAAATTACAAAAATTCGATAATATTGATAAATTTAAACAAGCCTACAAAGACCTAAGGGAGGAGTTAGATAAAAGGGAAAAGGAGATTATACAAACCAAATGTAATAAAATGAAGAGAGATCTAAAGGACTTTGAGAAAGGACGAATATTCACCTGGGATGAAAAAATGCCCAGGCGTAGGCCATTAAATAGTTTGCCTCCTCCCAAAGACACCACACAATCAGACTATGACTCCTCTACTGTGGAGGATAGTGATACAGAACAAAGTAATCCTACCAGTAGTAGTTTTTTAGGCCACAAATCGGATCAATTAGATTCAGGAACAAAAGAACAACAAGAAGGGGCAAGGGGGGGAAACAGAACACTAAGGGACAGAACGAGATGGGGTTATGTCAAGGACAACCAACATATGAGGAGGGAAGATTGGGGCAGGAGACCCAAGTGGTAGAAGATGAGAACAAATTACAAGTAATTAACATTTCTAAAAAAATCTTAAATCAAGATCATATTAAGGTTTTAGCTAGAGGCCTCTCTTTTTCCCCCACACTGCCACTTGATAAGTTTGAGTTAATCAAGGATCTTCACTTGTTCTGCCGCAAACTGGCACTCAAAAAGATGTTTAATACTGAAAGTGACCCAGTTACTGATGACTTAAGAACGTTAGACACTCTAGTTGAACTCTGGAACGAGAGTGAGGGGTCTGCTGTAGAGACCACTGAGGTTACTTTGGATAAGAAACTTAGAATAAAATCTAAATTTATGCCAAGTATTAACAAAATAGCACCTTTACAGGTATTCTTAAATATGGTCATGACAGACTTTTTGAGAATTAGTGATGACAAGAAAACTATCAATCTGACGAAGGCAGAAAATGAAGCACTCCTAGAAATTAAAACATGGGAGGATGTGGTGATTAAGGCGTCAGACAAAGGGGGCAATGTAGTTATCTGGGACAAGGAGGAGTATATACAGGAGGCTAACAAACAACTTAGTGATAAGAAATGTTATAAATTGTTATTCTCAAACCCTACAATTCAATTCCTGACAAATTATAAGAGCTTAATAACAGAAGCCAAAATGAACGGCACTATCAGTCAAAAGGAATATTGCTTCTTAGATGTAAAGAATCCGAAAATTGCAACACTATATCTCTTACCTAAGGTTCACAAAAATAGAACAAAACCACCAGGCAGACCTATAGTCTCGAGTATAGGGAGTCTATGTGAACAAGCGAGTAGATTTCTTGACCTATATTTACGAGATATAGTGACTTCCCTCCCTTCCTATACCAGCGACACAATGGACATACTTGGGAAAATAAATGACATAACAGTTGACACAGAAACTCTATTAATAACCTGTGATGTCGAGTCACTCTATACATCTATCAAACACGACAAAGGCTGTGATGCAGTCAAATATTTCTTGGACATGCAAGCTAATGACAAAAAAGAATGTAATGATTTTATAATAAAATTATTACACTTTGTCCTCAAACACAATTACTTTGTATTCAACGACAGATTTTACTTACAGACACAGGGGACCGCTATGGGTTCTAGCTGTGCCCCCACATATGCGAACATCTATTTGGGGTGGTGGGAGCGTGAAATAGTTTTTGGAGAGGATATGTCACAGTACACACAGTACATAAGCATGTGGAGTCGCTATATAGATGATTTGTTTATCATCTGGACAGGCAGCATAAATAAATTCAAAGAATTCATATCAATTTTAAATACTAATGATCTAAATTTAAGATTGACCTATAATACAAGTGAGTCCGAAGTTGAATTCTTGGATGTCATGATCTATAAAGATGAGAGAAATATGCTGAAAACTGATCTATTTAGAAAAAAGACAGCAACAAATTCTTTGCTACAGTATGACAGCTGTCATACTACACAAACTAAAAGAGCAATTCCTACTGGGGAATTCCTCAGAATCAGGAGGAATTGTACAGATGATGCTGTTTTCATGAAAAGAGCGAAAGAGCTCAAATTGCGTCTGAAGGAGAGAGGTTACACAAGAAAAATTATAAGATTGGCATTCCAACGTGCCAAAAGAACCTCAAGAGACTCCTTACTCATACCTAAAAAGAAAAACACAAAACTTGATGATACTGTAAGATTCGTTACAACCTATAACTCAGAACATCAGCACATTCATGAGATACTTAATAAACATGTTAACATCTTGAAATCAGATCCAGTTTTGGCTAATTGTATAGGCCAAAGAATTAACACCAGCTGGCGCAGAGCACCAACAATAGGGAACAAACTGGTACAGAGTCATTTTATTAGGAAAAAACCAAGTACCAAAAGATTATGGGGAACTTATGCTTGTGGCTCATGTAGCTTCTGCGAATATATACATGATGATAGAGAATTTTCTACACGTGCTGGAACCAAACGGATGCTTGGTTTCGCTAATTGTAGGACCAAAAATGTGGTCTACTGTTTACTATGTGAATGTGGTTTGAGATATGTGGGTATTACGACCAGAGAACTACGCACCAGAATAGGTGAACATATCAATAGCATTAAAAATTGCATTACTGATATAGGTAAAAATAAAACACTTACTCCGGTAGCAAGACATTACTTAAAGAAACATGGCCCTAGACCACGACTAAAAGTCTCTGTATTACAGGTTATAAAACCAGGCATAAGAGGAGGAGATATAGAACAAATGCTGCTCCAATCTGAATGCCGCTGGATTTTTTGGCTTAATACCCTTACACCCAATGGGATTAACGAACAGGATGGATTTGCGGCATTCCTGTAAATGAACAATAGGTGACTTTTTATGTGCATATAGATCAATAATCCATGACAGTAGGAACAGTAACACTATTGTAATAACCCATATAGGGATAAACTACCATACTGGCACGAATGATAGTCCTATACTTGTAGCAGATGACGTTTGGAAAATTACAGTACAAAATAAATTATAACTATAACCACTGTAATAAGAGATACACTTTAGCATATTTCATCTTATGATTGCATAACAACACTCTTTTCTTTTATAAATAAGAATAGTGTGTTCAATTTAAGTCAATTGGTGGATTAGTGTTGACATTATTCTTTTATTATCGTTTGTTGAAAAACGCAATTAAATTTGGTTAATCCACTAATGGCCAGGATTTGCACTATAGTGATAATATTGGCTGAAACATTGCAAACAATGTCCCCTCTTTTTTGGTTTGCTATTTGAAATGTGATACGCATTACGTGAAATTATTCATAAATCTTACATACAGATTTTTGATATCAAGCTATTTTATGCACTTAATCTACTAGGGACACACAATAAGATTTCGTTTCAATAGAGTCAATATACTTATTTGTGTTAACATTACTCTTTGCTCTGACAGATATGAAGAGTGTGTCTGATTTAAGTCAATTTGTGAATGAGTTTTGACATCATTCTCTCATGGTCGTTTTTTGAAAAACGCAATTAAAATTTTAACTTTCTATCAATATACATGGAGAGGCATAAGAAACAATACTCTTTGCTTTTATAAATAAGAATAGTATGTTCAATTTAAGTCAATTGGTGGATTAGTATTGACATTATTCTTTTATTATCGTTTGTTGAAAAACGCAATTAAATTTGGTTAATCCACTAATGGGCAGGATCTGCACTATAGTAATAATATTGGCTGAAATATTGCAAACAGTGTCCCCCCCTTTTTTGGTTCGCTATTTGAAATGTGATACGCATTACGTGATATTATTCATAAATCTTACATATAGATTTTTGATATCAAGCTATTTTATGCACTTAATCTACTAGGGACACACAAGAAGACTCAATGAGTCAATATACTTATTTGTGTTAACATTACTCTTTGCTCTGACAGATAAGAAGAGTGTGTCTTATTTAAGTCAATTTGTGAATGATTTTTGACATCATTCTCTCATGATCGTTTTTTGAAAAACACAATTAAAACTTAAATAAATTTAAATGTTCTATCAATATACATGGAGAGGTTTTATTTATTTATTTTTCTACATCAATAGAGTATTCACCTTCGTGTGATATAGGAAGGATGTTGACATCATTCTCTTATGATCGTTTTTTAGAAAACGCAATCAAATTTTCTATCAACATACATGGAGAGGATTTATGCATCAATTGAGGATTTTCCTATGTGTGACATAGGAAGGATGAATCTCATTATATGTGTGTTGAAAGGTGTGAATGAAAATCTGTTATTGGTAATAAACGCAGATTTTTGTATTGTAAGACACTTTCGAATCCAATTGGTGGATAGAATTAATCTTTGACCAGGTGGGAGTGACAATTCTGAGTAAGCTAGACCTGCATGATTGAAAATTACAATCGAGTTTAGTAAATCATGTTGGGATGGAACGGTTGCTGTCATCTTTCAATGCTCCTGCCACCTATTCTTGATTTTGAAACAATGTAGCAAATATCTAATACCTTATATCACAAAATTGTTTCAACATGTTACTATCCTGACACCTGCTTGATACGATCATGTGATGAATCTTTAACCAATTATATTAAGCCTCTTGTGATAGGCTGCATCTAGAGGTGTGTGCTTAGAACCAATTTCTATTGGTCAATGACGATACAAATACCGGGTTGGGGCCCTGACTCTGGTTAGCCTCTGAGAAAGCCGTGCTAGCGGCGAAATGTACATCAGGCCTTGTCTGTGTGCATGAGACTTGCTAATTTGTGTTTACCTGGGACTTTTCTAAATTTATATTGATGTGGCAATTGCCTTCCTTAATCAGTCAATTATAAACCGTTTCCTCTCCTGCTCTAGATACCAGTATTGCTCAGATTAGGTAATGTTGTTGGGGTCAATCCCCTTTTTAGATTAGCTTTAGAGCAATCCGTGTATTCTCTGAGCCCTGAGGGTTACGGTGTATTTGAACTATTACCCAGGGAAGTAATTCTGTTTTTGAAGTCTCACACACACAGTCCTGATCTGTTTCTTAATCTAAGTTTTAAATGTATGTCTCACATATTTATGTTATACATTTGGTACTCTTTACCAACCTTTTTTATTTTATTCTATCATTAGTAAAAGTTACGTTTTAATAACCAGTTCTGGACACAATCCGGTTTTCAATGCATACTGTTACTATATAGTGTTTTGTGAGTGCTGGGTACTGTCAAACTTCTCTCTCTTTTTTGTACCTATATATCTATCAGACAGTCAGCACCCTCCTTCTCCTACACTTCACCAGTGATACTAACTGGTATATAATGAATACTGAATAGATTATATATCTACTATTATTTCAGCATACTATATTATGAAGGGGTTGATATTTGCTTAAACTAACACCGTTGCCACTATTTCCAGATGTATATATAAAATAAGGTATAAACTGTTACCTCCGTCGTGTAGTGCTATATTCCAAGAGCAATGTTTTCTTGCCCTATCCGTTTGTCGAGTGCTTCTGTGGGATCTTCACCACCGCCAATGATTTAAACCAGCCGCAGACTATTTTTGTACCACGTGATTGACTCTACGGATAGCTGTAGGGAACAGTAAGGGTTCTGTATCTCTGTAATCCTCAGTTGTTCTGCAACGCGTTTCGGCTGTCTAATGCAGCCTTTGTCAAGCAATTTCACTGAGGTGCAATTGTACCCTTTAAATAAAGCTCAATAATTGCGATGTTAACCCTTTATGGCTGATGTTTTGAGAGAAATATATGGTTCAACTTTGATAGTTACAACTATACATTTTAAAGACAAATCGTATTTGTTATTCTTTAACATCTGCACACTATAAACAACAAGTTTTGGATCTAATGTAATTTATAAATACATATTTATCTCAATGTGAATCAAATTTATACACTCAATTCCCTTTTGTATTCTATAAAAAGTTATTATTATAACCAATACTAAAAGCCTATATTGTGTATTTGGAAAATATATATGAAATATATATATTGGAAAAATATAATAGATACATTCTGTCCGATATGTATGACTCATAGCTATTTCAAGTGACTAGCAGTTTACAGTGAAGTACTCTTGGCTGTTATTTAGGAAACAGTTTAGGTTGAAATCTATATTTAAAGGGATAGTCAACACCAGAATTTTTTTTGTTTAAAAAGATAGATAATCCCTTTATTACCCATTCCCCAGTTTTGCATAACCAACACTGTTATATTAATACACTTTTTACTTCTGTGACTAACTTGTATCTAAGCATCTCCTGACCGCCCCTAATCACATGACTTTTAGTTATTATCTATTGACTTGCATTTTAGCCAATTAGTGCAGTGTCTGCCACCACTTCCAGCCTGCTCTCCTTCATGCTTGTCTCTCCCATGCCACAGCCACTGCCCTCCCCCCGCCTACCAGCACAGCACAGGTAACTCCCTTTGTTAACTTTCTTCCTACAGCCACTGCCCTGCCCCCCGCCTCCCAGCCCTCCCACCTCCCAGCACCTATTTAATGGAAGTTGCTGCTGCCTTACTCTGAGACTGCAGCCACTTCCAGCCTGCTCTCCTTCATGCTTGTCTCTCCCATGCCACAGCCACTGCCCTCCCCCTCCTACCAGCACAGCACAGGTAACTCCCTTTGTTAACTTTCTTCCTACAGCCACTGTCCTGCCCCCCGCCTCGCGAAGGCGTGCCAAAGGCAAGCCTGTCTGTGCCCGTCCGCGCCTGGACCGCGTTCAGCGCCACTAACCCTTGCTCCCACAACCACCGCCACTACGACGCCAGCACCCTCCTCCATCTCAACACCGGTAGATCATCTGCCTGCCACCACGCATCCCCGACGAACACCGTCGGACCCTTCACCTGCCACTACTGCGCCTTCTCCTCCCTCCGAACCACTAACCTGCCAGTCACCTCTCACGCCTTCTCCTCCCTCCAAACCACTAACCTGCCAGTCACCTCACGCAAAAACAACTGCAACCACCTCAACTGCATCCTCCTCAACACCCGCTCCGTCTGCAAGCATGCGTCCAAATCTGGAACCTGCTCAACTCCACCTCCCCGGACGTTGCCTTCCTTACTGAAACCTGGCTGAACCCCACATCAATGCCGGACATCGCCATCCCCGATGGATACAAGATCTCCCACAAGGACCGCAGCAACCGACCGGGAGGAGGCATCGCCATCGTCCACAAACACTCCCTCCACGTCACAACCAGCTTCGACTACCACTCACCAGGCTTGGAACACCTACACTTCAAGATCCAGGTTAGTCCCAACACTACCCTCCGTGGCACCCTCATCTACAGACCTCCTGGACCTTGTCCTGCCTTCTGTGACTCCATCATCGACCTCATCGCACCCCACGCCCTCCCCTCAACAGACTACATCCTCCTCGGTGACCTCAACTTCCACCTAGACAACCCCAATGACCACAACACTGCCAACCTCTTACAAAATCTTGGAACCATCGGTCTAAAGCAACTCGTCAACTCCCCAACCCACTCAGCTGGACACACACTCGACCCTATCTTCTCTGCAGGCAACCCCATCTCAGTCAATCACCGAACTCCATTGGAACGACCACCGTCGCATACATTTTTCCTTCAACAAACCCACCGCACACCTCCGGCAGCATCACCCACCCCGCAGAAACTGGAACAACATCACCGAAGACCAACTGCACTCCACCCTGAACAAGTGCACCCCAGCTACCTCAACAGATACCGACTCCTCCGCCCGCAACCTCCACCACTTTCTCACAGACTGCGCCAACACCCTCGCCCCTCTCAAGAAACCGTCCAACCGCCAACCCACCAACAAGGCTAGTTGGTTCACCCCTGCCCTCCAGGACTCCAAACGCCACTGCAGGCGATTGGAAAGGACCTGGAGATCCAGCAAGACCCCCTCAAATAAAACAGCCTACAAAGAAGTCATCACTACCCACCACCACCTCATCAAAACCACCAAGAAGACAGCCTTCCAAGATAGAATCAATGCCAACGTCCACAACAGCAAGGAACTGTTCACAGTCATCAAGGAATTCTCCAATCCCAACAGCAACACCAATGACATCCCGCCCTCCCATGACCTCTACGATAACCTCGCAATGTACTTCGACCACAAGATTGTCGACATCTATGACAGCTTCACGCCCCAGAACTCACCCACCACCGCCTACCCACCAACTCCCACCGATACCTCACCCAAATACACCACCGCCTACCCCCCACTGACCATCGGGAGCCCCCTCACTACAGAGGACACCATCAGGATCATGAGATCGATCCACTCCAGAGCACCCTCGGACCCATGCCTGCATCACATTTTCAACAAAGCGGGTGACACCATCGCCCCCGAGCTCTGCAGCACCATAAACTGCTCCATCAAAACCGGCACCTTCCCGGATGACAGGAAGCACGCAGAATTAAAACCCCTACTGAAAAAACCCACGGCTGATCCCAATGATCCGAAGAACTACCGCCCAATCTCTTTGCTCCCCTTTGCGGCCAAAGCCATCGAGAAGTCCATCAACGCACAACTCGTTGACTACATTGAAGCCAACCACACCCTGGACCCCTCCCAATCCGGTTTAAGGAGCAACCACAGCACCGAGACTGCCCTCCTCGCCGCCACAGATGACATCCTCGCCCTACTCGACTGAGGAGAGACGGCCGCCCTCATTCTCCTAGACCTCTCAGCAGCATTCGACACTGTCTCCCACCTCACCCTCCGCAACCGACTACACGATGCAGGCATACGCGACAAAGCCCTGGAATGGATCACCTCCTTCCTCACCGGCAGAACCCAGAAATTTAGACTCCCACCCTTTACCTCCAAGCCCACAGAAATCAGCTGCGGTGTACCCCAAGGCTCTTCCCTGAGCCCCACCCTATTCAACATCTACATGGCCCCTCTCTCCGCCATCGCCCGACGACACAACCTGAACATTGTCTCCTACGCCAACGACACCCAGCTAATCATCTCACTCACCAGTGACCCCACCACCGCCAAGAGAAACGTCCACGAAGGGCTGACAGCAGTCGCCACCTGGATGAACTACAACTGCCTAAAGCTGAACGCAGACAAGACCGAAGTCCTCCTCCTTGGTCCCACCACATCCGCGTGGAATAACTCATGGTGGCCCACAGCCCTTGGACACCCTCCAACCCCCACCGACCATGCACGAAATCTAGGCGTCATCCTGGACTCATCGCTCTCCATGGACCGGCAAATCAACACCGTCTCTTCTGCATGCTTCCACACACTTCACCTGCTGCAAAAGATCTTCAAATGGATCCCAACCGAGACCAGGAAGACTGTCACTCATGCCCTCGTCAGCAGCCGACTGGACTATGGTAACGCACTCTACGCCGGCACCACCATCAAGCTCCAAAAGAGACTACAGCGCATCCAGAACTCCTAGGCCAGACTAATCCTTGACATCCCTCGTCAATTGCCACATCACCAAATACCTGCGGGACCTGCACTGGCTCCCCATCAACAAAAGAATAACCTTCAAGCTTCTCACCCACGCATTCAAGGCCCTCCACAACATTGGTCCCGAATACTTGAACCACCGCGTTACCTTCTACACCCCTGCCAGACAACTTCGATCGGCCGACCAAGCCCTCGCTGTCATCCCCCGCATCAGGAAAACCACAGCGGGAGGCAGATCCTTCTCTCACCTGGCTGCCAAGACTTGGAACACCCTCCCGCTGCACCTTAGACAAGCTACCGCCCTAACTAAGTTCAGAAAGGACCTCAAGATCTGGCTCTTCGACTGAACTGCAACCCTCAGCGCCTTGAGACCCTTACGGGTGAATAGCCGCGCTTTACAAGAACCCGATAGATAGATAGATAGATAGATAGATAGATAGATAGATAGATAGATAGCCGCAGGCGTGATCACAATACTATCTATATGGCCTACATGAGCTTGCTCTCCCCTGCTGTGAAAAGTAAATAAAATAGAGGCGGCCTTCAAGGGCTTAGAAATTATCATATGTGCCTTCCTAGGTTTGCTTTCAACTAGAATACCAAGAGAACAAAGCAAAATTGTTGATAAAAGTAAATTGGAAAGTTGTTTAAAATTACATGCCCTATTTGAAAAATGAAAGTTTTTTTTGGACTTGACTATCCCTTTAATCCTTTGGGACACAGGGTTTGTAATTCAAAGATCAATCTAGCTTCTGCTCTAAGAAGATTATTTGTATGATTTCCTCCTCTTTTATTTCTTGCTATTTTTGCTATAGCTGTGAACTGGAAGAATTTAGGGTTACTCCTATTACATCTTCTAAAATGTTTGGGTAAGGCAACTCTAAGTTTGTCTTCTTCTGAGTTCTTAATAGACAGAATATGTTCTTTGATTCTTTCCATAATAGTTCTGTTTCCCCTGTATACTAGACTCCACATTTTTTGCATTTTATTAAGTATAATATGTGTTTATCCATACATCTGATCATGTCTTTGTTTTTATGTTCTTTCCCTGTGCAATTAGATTTAAATGTAGATGTCCTTTCAGAGTGTCTACATGCTTCACAAATTCTGCATTGATTAAAGCCTTTTAATTCGTCCCCTGTAGCATTTTTTTCTGTTTTATTTAGTTTTTTTCACAGTAGGTGCTAAAATGCTTTTAAATTTGGTGCCTTCCTATAGATAAAAGTTTTTTTTTTTTTGGTAATATGTCCCTTAAATGTGGATCAGATTTGAGAATTTTCCAATGTTTAGTGATAATTTTTTTCGAGAGTTGTTCTGTCTTTACTATACTGAGTGATGAAGGGAATATTTAGTATTTCATTGTCCTTCCAGATCTTAATTTTTTCTTTATATTGCAATGTACTTGACCTAATTCCTTTATTTCTACCCTCACATTTTCGATTTTTTTTCTTGTTATATCCTCTTTCTACAAATTTATTTTTGAATAGTACTTTTATAGCACTACATGACGGAGGTAACGGTTTACACCTTATTTTATATATACATCTGAAACAGATCCATATTTGGGATTCGAGAGAGCAGGTCTATATCATTTACCATTTTTGGGATACAGAGTATTTTTTCAAAGTCCTTTGCAACTGTCTTTTGCATAAACTAGTATCGGATTACAAACCTAAGGAGAGACAGTCATTCTAAGGAAAGAAATACAAGACAGTCTCCCAAGCTTTTATTCCATGTGCTAGGAATAGTATTTTTATACATGATTATCTATTTATTTTTATGTGTGGTTGGCCAACCTATGTATTTATATCTCTATTAATATTTCTATTGACTTTTATTATTTTTACTATCATTTGGTGTTTTTAGTATGCATTATTAGATAAAGTATTTATTATCACTAACACACACTTGTTTTGATATTATTATACATCAGAACATTTTACAATATACTATATTATACCATTCCATTGTTATACACTCCATCCAATAGTGAGAATATTGCTCTTGAGTGCTTCTCCTTCATCCTATTTAGGTGTGTTTGTTTCTTCTGTCTTTGTCTTGTGAGGGTGACAATACCTGAAGGGAACCTTATCTCCTACTAGCGCAGAGTAAACTTACCACTTTGCATTGCTTTTGGTGATTTACCTACTCAAGGTTAAATTATTACGAAGCTGTTTAAAAAAATAATTAAACAACTTACTAGGGTAATACAAAAGAATGTTGAAAAAGATTTCCATTTTAACTAGGTAAATCTGATCCTCTAAATGGCATTTGATAATATATATGTAAAGAAAGTGTATAATTAAAAAATAGCTGTGCTAGGATATCAGTTGACACACACGGCTATTGGTTTAGAGGTTGAAACGTCACCTCATTGAAGAAGAACGTTGTGCCGTGAGCAGCCAGGGGCGCTGAGTTAGCGATATACTTGCCGCACAGATAGGGTGAGTTTAACAGAGTTTTTTAGTAAATGATGACTGAAACTAATGTTTATTTGTAATGATGGTAAATTCTAGCGTTTTTTTATACGATTGGATTTACCATCACTTTAATTATACCGATTCTGATTTAGCAATAAACTTGCGGCACATATAGGGTGAGTCTAACAGCGTTTTTTTTTTAAATGCTTGGATTTACCATCACTTTCATTAAGAGAAATAAAATGAAGATGTTATAACTAGTGATGTCGCGAACCTAAAATTTTGCCTTGGCGAACGCGAACTTCCGCAAAAGTTCGCGAACTGGCGAACCACCATAGACTTCAATAGGCAGGCGAATTTTAAAACCCACAGGGACTCTTTCTGGCCACAAAAGTGATGGAAAAGTTGTTTCAAGGGGACTAACACCTGGACTGTGGTATGCCGGAGGGGGATCCATGGCAAACTCCCATGGAAAATTACATAGTTGATGCAGAGTCTGGTTTTAATCCATAAAGGGCATAAATCACCTAACATTCCTAAATTGTTTGGAATAACGTGCTTTAAAACATCAGGTATGATGTTGTATCGTTCAGGTAGTGTAAGGGTTTTTTTTTTTAAAATGTACACTACTGTTTTAGCAGATATGACTTGCACTGGTGTGACACTGTGCCCTGTCAAGACCTGAAACGCACACGTGTGAAGGAAACTGACTGCTATTATTTCAAATTAAAAAAAAAAACTTTTTTTAATTTGAAATAATAGCAGTCATTTTCCTTCACACGTGTGCGTTTGAGGTCCTGCCAGGGCACAGTGTGACACCAGTGCAAGTCATATCTGCTAAAACAGTAGTGTACATTTAAAAAAAAAAAAAAAAACTTTTTTTTTTTTTTTTTACATTGTCTTTTTTTTTTTTTTTTTTTTTTTTAAATCATTTTTTATTGAGGTTATATAACATATATAACAGGCAATGTTACATCACATAATTCCAGACGTATAAAGTAGCAAAAGAAAAATACTGACATAAATGTGGAACCCAGATAATGTGTCAAGTCAGTTGTACAAATGATGCCTAAGAAGACAAGTAAAAAAAGAAAAAAAAAAAAAAGTGAACCTCATATTTTCTATTAAGGCGTTTCCCCTTATAATGTAGTGAGACATTAGATGGAATAATATCCCCCTAAAATACATAGAGGCCTCTCTTAGACCCCCTGGAGTACGTTTGTGACATACTGGGGGACTTTGGGGAAGAAATAAAATAACAAACTGGGCCACTTTTGGACCCAAAATATAATGAACAATGCTATCATACTAAAATGTTAGATATACCATACAATTAAATAACTACACACCTCAGTTTTTCTATTATGTGAGAGTAAGTATCCACTAAAACAGTTTTTAAGAGGGGCTTATATGTCCATCGGTTCATGCTGCACAAGGTTATGTAGCTGATTTTAAGCAATATTTGGGCAAAAATTAATCTCCTGTTTCCCCCAGCATATAATGGGCAATAGTATGGCAGATAGGAGTAAATACACATATACAATCTCTATGGAACAAATATCGCTGTCTATGAACTCATGCGAACATGCTTGAGCCAAAACAATTAAATTTAGAACTATAAGAAAATATGACTGTTAGTGCTTAAACAAGGCATTGCGACAGAGATAATCAGAACCTGCTATATAAAAATGAGTAATCATATACCCCGCATGTAAACAACAATACCATCTCACGGTTTAGCCCACGCCAGTCCTATAGTCTTTTACACTGCCCCGTGAGCCAGTCCGGATCCCACAGCTGAGAGGGGGGTCAGCACCAAGTGGTGTTAATGAGTCCACTACCAACCGGTATAGCTGCATTCTGAGCACTTTCTCTTCAAGCTCAATTGAGCGTCCCAGCCGGGAGATGCTCGCTGCAGGGTCCAGGCATACTGCGTCCGGCAGCAGAGAAACAGACACCGGCAACAGTTGTCCCTCAAAGGTAAGTCCGGATCTCTCAACTGCTGCGCTATAGGCCTGATGGTTCTGACTCACACTTGCGCAGCTTTTGCCCTGCAGTTGCCACAGCTCTGCGCCTGGTTCAGCCATTCCGGCATCAGAGTTTAGGATAGGGTAGTGCTGGATCATGGTATTTCGGCACTTAGCTGCTTCACCCACAATACAGGTTAGGTTGCCGGGGCCTTGCCGTTCAGGGGAAGTAACTGCTTCCATGTGCAGGACGTCAAATCCGCCAACGACCCGGCTAGCTTCTTTCAATGTTGTAGGAGGATCATATTTGTCAGCTGAGTCTCGATTAATATCAGGAACCAAAGTGCCCGCTTTCCGCTGGTCCTGTTGAGCAGCGGAAAAGGGAGCTGCAAATCTCTCCTCCAGCCTCTGTGCATGTTCCTGGAGTAGTACTTGCAGCTGTGAGATCAGATAGATATCCTCCATGCTCAGAGAATAGTGTGTAATGCCTAATAGATAAAGGCTCCAAAGTAAGTTGACTTGTGTGGATATCTCAAAGTCTGAAGTGTTCTTCAATCTGGAAACTGCGCACTCACGGCACAGCTAGTTGTGGGGGCAGGCTGAGGCTTCTATTGTAGGGGAAGGCCTCAAATGAAAAGTCCGGTACTGAGGGCTGTGAGGCCCAGTCGTCATCCAAAACCCTATATCCTGAATGTCGACCACTTCAGACAAGCTCCCCCACTATTTTAAGCAGGGTATTAAGGAAAATGCGATGCTGAACAGGCTAACAATGGAGAAAGCTTGAGGAGCTGAAGCTCAGTGCGACCTGTAAGATGGCCGCCGCCCGGGTGCCCCCAACTTTTTTTTTTTTTAAATGTATACTACTGTTACACCAGATATGAGTGGTGGCACTGGGCAAGTGGGCACAGTATACGCTGTGAGCCTGAGCTGGCAGGCAGGCTGCAATTAGATTACACAGGAGGAAAAAAAAAAAAAGCAGACTGATGTTCTAGCCCTAAAAAGGGCTTTTTGGGGTGCTGTCCTTACAGCAGAGATCAGATGAGTCCTTCAGGACTGTAGTGGACACTGAATACACTAGCCTAGCTATCGATTTCCCTATTAAATCAGCAGCAGCTACACTGTCCCTCCTCTCACTAAGAATGCAGGCTCCGAATGAATCTAAAATGGATGCTGTCCAGGAGGTGGGAGGGTCTGGGAGGGAGTGTCTGCTGCTGATTGGCTGGAATGTGTCTTGTGACTGTGAGCTACAGGGTCAAAGTTTACTCAATGATGACGAATAGGGGGCGAATCGAACATCGCATATGTTCGCCGGCCGCTGCGAACGCGAACATGCTTTGTTCGCTGCTAACTATTCGCGGCAGAACTGTTCGCGACATCACTAGTTATGACATGTTAAACATATAAAAAATATTACATACCCTCTATAAACCACACATAATGGTAGTAAGATGTCATTTTAGAAAGAGTGCTTCCTAATTTTTATTACTTTTTTTTCACCATAGAGGGCTAGATTACAAGTGGAGCACTATTTTGAGCTCCCACTAGTGCAAAACTTCGCTAGATGGAGGCTTTTTGCTTTGGGTTGCTCTTGTATTACAAGTTAAAAGTAAAATGTTTTCGCACAAGCGTAACCCCAACATGTACAACAAAAATATTGCCACCACATTAACTTCTTCTACCATAAAGTTCAAAGGAGCGTGAAAACTGAAAAAAAACACCCATACTTGTGCACTAACCCGACCGTGTATGTTCAAAAGCACTAAACCAGACATGAATAGTTAATATTTCACATTCCAATGTTCTTCACATAGAAGAATATGTTACATTTATTCTTAAATAAATATTTCTAAATATATCTGATGTTTTTTTGGTAAATAAATAAATATATATATATATATACAATATATATATATATATATATATATATATATATATATATATATATATATATATATATATATATATAAAACACAGGTGGGGTCAGCACTCTCAGGCTGGACCGGGAACACATCCTATGACCCTGCAACATGCACAGCCCTGGGTGCAAACCAGCACTTTCAGGAAGCTGCACTGTCACCACAGTCACAGGCAGTTAACCCCAGTCAGGCCTGGGTGCAAGGCCCAAACAGGGAAAATTACAAAAAAATATTTTAATATAAACACACAGAAAAAGTCCAGCACTCACAAGCTCTCAACTAAGATAAAAAGCAGCAATGGAAGAATTAGTTACAGCATCTGGCCAAATGGGAAAAGCCCAGGTACCTCGTCAAGGTTTCTTCCAAATAAACCTAGGTCCCTAAACAGCCACACAATGCAGGCTCATAATTAAACAACTGTGAAAAAAAGCAACTGTGAAAAAATGGAGGGTGCACAGGCTTATGTAATTTCCCCAAACATATACAAAACACGGGTGGGGTCAGCACTCTCAGGCTGGACCGGGTACACATCCTATGACCCTGCAACATGCACAGCCCTGGGTGCAAACCAGCACTCTCAGGAAGCTGCACTGTCACCAGAGTCACAGGCAGTTAACCCCAGTCAGGCCTGGGTGCAAGGCCCAAACAGGGAAAATAAAAAAAAAATATTTTAATATAAACACACAAAAAAAGTCCAGCACTCACTCACAAGCTCTCAACTAAGATAAAAAGCAGCAATGGAAGAATTAGTTACCGCATCTGGCCAAATGGGAAAAGCCCAGGTACCTCGTCAAGGTTCCCATGGTGACGCACGTATGGCGCAATGACGTCATTACTTTATTACGTTGGTACACGCTGAATTGTGAATATCGCTCTGTATAGTACTGCAATGGTAATGTGAGGCTGGTTCCGGTCTAGCTTAACTATTCAATGTGTTCAGCTGTATGTCATTATTTGTGACTTGGCGGTTTTTTGTGCAATGTTTGTGATTGGTGGGTGGGGGTATTTAAGGTATCTGTACTGGGTCATATTGTATGCCTGTCTGTTTGTGACTTGCTGTATGTGACCAAGGCTCTTGTTTGGGGCCGAAATGTTATGCTTTTTACACATTAAAGTGGTATTTTGCTACATCTCGTGTGCTGGCTGTCAGTGGTGGGTAACCTGGATCTACACTGGATTCATACTTACTGCATTGTACATTATTTGGATTCCTAGCCGTGCACTGAGTGGTTGTTACTGATGGTGAGTGCTGATCTATTACTTCACTTTGTATTTCTATATATATATATATATATATATATATATATATATATCTGTATATACCTATACTTGTATTTCTATTCCTATAGATATATAGGTATAGATATGTTTTTTTCATGAACATTATCATATATATATATATATATATATATATATATATATATATATATATATATATATATATATATATATATATATATAAAATAATAAAAAGTACATTATTTTCTATATGAAGAACACGCATTGTGTTTCATGATTTAGGTCAGGTTTAGCGCACATGAAAACATAGTAACCTTAAAGGGACAGTCTAGACCCAATACTTATTTTTTATTACTTGTTGTTACATACCAAATATGCATCTTGCAGCGGGTTCCACATCTATAAGCTTGTAGGAAGTACATGAAACGTTTAAATAATCATAGTTTGTTAGCAGCCGAAAATAGCCGCCAAGCTCCTCCCACAACTTTCTTCTTGTTCAGTTAGCAGATTTGTTTTATGACAGTTTAGCATTTTTTTAGCATTGTTAGCTATTTTAAATTGCACATGCACAAAAGCGTGTACGAATAGGAACACTTATTCAGGAGTCAATCGTGATTGGAGAAACTTAACATACCAAAATATATATATATATGCAATAGGTGGGAGGAGCTTGTTGGCCATTTTTGGCATCTAACAAACAATGCATATTAAAATGTTTCATGTACTTCTTACAAGCTTATAGATGTGGAACCAGTTCCAGGATGCTTCTCTGGTTTGTAGCAATAAGTAATCAAAATTATGTATTGGGTCTTGACTGTCCCTTTAACACAATATAGTTAAATCCTATTCGATCCTTCATTGATTTGTCTAACTAAAAAGCAGTTGCATGACATCTTAAAACAGTTCTGCTTTTAATTGTTCTGTCATCAGTAGTAATAGTGTTACTATTAGGCATGCACATTTTTTGTTATTCAGGGATTCGTTTCTTTCATGTAATTAGCAAGAGTCCATGAGCTAGTGACGTATGGGATATACATTCCTACCAGGAGGGGCAAAGTTTCCCAAACCTCAAAATGCCTATAAATACACCCCTCACCACACCCACAATTCAGTTTTACAAACTTTGCCTCCGATGGAGGTGGTGAAGTAAGTTTGTGCTAGATTCTACGTTGATATGCGCTCCGCAGCAAGTTGGAGCCCGGTTTTCCTCTCAGCGTGCAGTGAATGTCAGAGGGATGTGAGGAGAGTATTGCCTATTTGAATTCAATGATCTCCTTCTACGGGGTCTATTTCATAGGTTCTCTGTTATCGGTCATAGAGATTCATCTCTTACCTCCCTTTTCAGATCGACGATATACTCTTATATATACCATTACCTCTGCTGATTCTCGTTTCAGTACTGGTTTGGCTTTCTACAAACATGTAGATGAGTGTCCTGGGGTAAGTAAATCTTATTTTCTGTGACACTCTAAGCTATGGTTGGGCACTTTGTTTATAAAGTTCTAAATATATGTATTCAAACATTTATTTGCCTTGACTCAGAATGTTCAACTTTCCTTATTTTTCAGACAGTCAGTTTCATATTTGGGATAATGCATTTGATTTAATCATTTTTTCTTACCTTCAAAAATTTGACTTTTTTCCCTGTGGGCTGTTAGGCTCGCGGGGGCTGAAAATGCTTCATTTTATTGCGTCATTCTTGGCGCGGACTTTTTTGGCGCAAAAATTCTTTTCCGTTTCCGGCGTCATACGTGTCGCCGGAAGTTGCGTCATTTTTTGACGTTATTTTGCGCCAAAAGTGTCGGCGTTCCGGATGTGGCGTCATTTTGGTGCCAAAAAAGCATTTAGGCGCCAAATAATGTGGGCGTCTTATTTGGCGCTAAAAAATATGGGCGTCGCTTTTGTCTCCACATTATTTAAGTCTCATTTTTCATTGCTTCTGGTTGCTAGAAGCTTGTTCTTTGGCATTTTTTCCCATTCCTGAAACTGTCATTTAAGGAATTTGATCAATTTTGCTTTATATGTTGTTGTTTTTTCTCTTACATATTGCAAGATGTCTCACGTTGCATCTGAGTCAGAAGATACTACAGGAAAATCGCTGTCTAGTGCTGGATCTACCAAAGCTAAGTGTATCTGCTGTAAACTTTTGGTAGCTATTCCTCCAGCTGTTGTTTGTATTGATTGTCATGACAAACTTGTTAAAGCAGATAATATTTCCTTTAGTAAAGTACCATTGCCTGTTGCAGTTCCTTCAACATCTAAGGTGCAGAATGTTCCTGATAACATAAGAGATTTTGTTTCTGAATCCATAAAGAAGGCTATGTCTGTTATTTCTCCTTCTAGTAAACGTAAAAAATCTTTTAAAACTTCTCTCCCTACAGATGAATTTTTAAATGAACATCATCATTCTGATTCTGATGACTCTTCTGGTTCAGAGGATTCTGTCTCAGAGGTTGATGCTGATAAATCTTCATATTTATTTAAAATGGAATTTATTCGTTCTTTACTTAAAGAAGTTCTAATTGCTTTAGAAATAGAGGATTCTGGTCCTCTTGATACTAATTCTAAACGTTTGGATAAGGTATTTAAATCTCCTGTGGTTATTCCAGAAGTTTTTCCTGTTCCTAATGCTATTTCTGCAGTAATTTCCAAAGAATGGGATAAATTGGGTAATTCATTTACTCCTTCTAAACGTTTTAAGCAATTATATCCTGTGCCGTCTGACAGATTAGAATTTTGGGACAAAATCCCTAAAGTTGATGGGGCTATTTCTACCCTTGCTAAACGTACTACTATTCCTACGTCAGATGGTACTTCATTTAAGGATCCTTTAGATAGGAAAATTGAATCCTTTCTAAGAAAAGCTTATCTGTGTTCAGGTAATCTTCTTAGACCTGCTATATCTTTGGCTGATGTTGCTGCAGCTTCAACTTTTAGGTTGGAAACCTTAGCGCAACAAGTAACACATCATGATTCTCATGATATTATTATTCTTCTTCAGCATGCTAATAATTTTATCTGTGATGCCATCTTTGATATTATCAGAGTTGATGTCAGGTTTATGTCTCTAGCTATTTTAGCTAGAAGAGCTTTATGGCTTAAGACTTGGAATGCTGATATGGCTTCTAAATCAACTCTACTTTCCATTACTTTCCAGGGTAACAAATTATTTGGTTCTCAGTTGGATTCTATTATTTCAACTGTTACTGGTGGGAAAGGAACCTTTTTACCACAGGATAAAAAATCTAAGGGTAAAAACAGAGCTAATAATCGTTTTCGTTCCTTTCGTTTCAACAAAGAACAAAAACCTGATCCTTCATCCTCAGGAGCAGTTTCAGTTTGGAAACCATCTCCAATCTGGAATAAATCCAAGCCAGCCAGAAAGGCAAAGCCTGCTTCTAAGTCCACATGAAGGTGCGGCCCTCATTCCAGCTCAGCTGGTAGGGGGCAGGTTACGTTTTTTCAAAGAAATTTGGATCAATTCTGTTCACAATCTTTGGATTCAGAACATTGTTTCAGAAGGGTACAGAATTGGTTTCAAGATGAGACCTCCTGCAAAGAGATTTTTTCTTTCCCGTGTCCCAGTAAATCCAGTAAAAGCTCAAGCATTTCTGAATTGTGTTTCAGATCTAGAGTTGACTGGAGTAATTATGCCAGTTCCAGTTCAGGAACAGGGGATGGGGTTTTATTCAAATCTCTTCATTGTACCAAAGAAGGAGAATTCCTTCAGACCAGTTCTGGATCTAAAAATATTGAATCGTTATGTAAGGATACCAACGTTCAAGATGGTAACTGTAAGGACTATCTTGCCTTTTGTTCAGCAAGGGAATTATATGTCCACAATAGATTTACAGGATGCATATCTGCATATTCCGATTCATCCGGATCATTATCGGTTCCTGAGATTCTCTTTTCTGGACAAGCATTACCAGTTTGTGGCTCTGCCGTTTGGCCTTGCTACAGCTCAAAGAATTTTTACAAAGGTTCTCGGTGCCCTTCTGTCTGTAATCAGAGAACAGGGTATTGTGGTATTTCCTTATTTGGACGATATCTTGGTACTTGCTCAGTCTTTACATTTAGCAGAATTTCATACGAATCGACTTGTGTTGTTTCTTCAAGATCATGGTTGGAGGATCAATTTACCAAAAAGTTCATTGATTCCTCAGACAAGGGTAACCTTTCTGGGTTTCCAAATAGATTCAGTGTCCATGACTCTGTCTTTAACAGACAAGAGGCGTCTAAAACTGATGGCAGCTTGTCGAAACCTTCAGTCACAGTCATTCCCTTCGGTAGCCTTATGCATGGAAATTCTAGGTCTTATGACTGCTGCATCGGACGCGATCCCCTTTGCTCGTTTTCACATGCGACCTCTTCAGCTTTGTATGCTGAATCAATGGTGCAAGGATTACAAAGATATCTCAATTAATATCTTTAAAACCGATTGTTCGACACTCTCTAACGTGGTGGACAGATCACCATCGTTTAATTCAGGGGGCTTCTTTTGTGCTTCCGACCTGGACTGTAATTTCAACAGATGCAAGTCTCACAGGTTGGGGAGCTGTGTGGGGATCTCTGACGGCACAAGGAGTTTGGGAATCTCAGGAGGTGAGATTACCGATCAATATTTTGGAACTCCGTGCAATTTTCAGAGCTCTTCAGTTTTGGCCTCTTCTGAAGAGAGAATCGTTCATTTGTTTTCAGACAGACAATGTCACAACTGTGGCATACATCAATCATCAAGGAGGAACTCACAGTCCTCTGGCTATGAAAGAAGTATCTCGAATTTTGGTTTGGGCGGAATCCAGCTCCTGTCTAATCTCTGCGGTTCATATCCCAGGTGTAGACAATTGGGAAGCGGATTATCTCAGTCGCCAAACGTTGCATCCGGGCGAATGGTCTCTTCACCCAGAGGTGTTTCTTCAGATCGTTCAAATGTGGGAACTTCCAGAAATAGATTTGATGGCGTCCCATCTAAACAAGAAACTTCCCAGGTATCTGTCCAGATCCCGGGATCCTCAGGCGGAGGCAGTGGATGCATTATCACTTCCTTGGAAGTATCATCCTGCCTATATCTTTCCGCCTCTAGTTCTTCTTCCAAGAGTAATCTCCAAGATTCTGAAGGAATGCTCGTTTGTTCTGCTGGTAGCTCCGGCATGGCCTCACAGGTTTTGGTATGCGGATCTTGTCCGGATGGCCTCTTGCCAACCGTGGACTCTTCCGTTAAGACCAGACCTTCTGTCACAAGGTCCTTTTTTCCATCAGGATATGAAATCCTTAAATTTAAAGGTATGGAGATTGAACGCTTGATTCTTCGTCAAAGAGGTTTCTCTGACGCTGTGATTAATACTATGTTACAGGCTCGTAAATCTGTATCTAGAGAGATATATTATAGAGTCTGGAAGACTTATATTTCTTGGTGTATTTCTCATCATTTTTCTTGGCATTCTTTTAGAATTCCGAGAATTTTACAGTTTCTTCAGGATGGTTTAGATAAAGGTTTGTCCGCAAGTTCCTTGAAAGGACAAATCTCTGCTCTTTCTGTTCTTTTTCACAGAAAGATTGCTATTCTTCCTGATATTCATTGTTTTGTACAAGCTTTGGTTCGTATAAAACCTGTCATTAAGTCAATTTCTCCTCCTTGGAGTTTGAATTTGGTTCTGGGGGCTCTTCAAGCTCCTCCGTTTGAACCTATGCATTCATTGGACATTAAATTACTTTCTTGGAAAGTTTTGTTCCTTTTGGCCATCTCTTCTGCCAGAAGAGTTTCTGAATTATCTGCTCTTTCTTGTGAGTCTCCTTTTCTGATTTTTCATCAGGATAAGGCGGTGTTGCGAACTTCTTTTGAATTTTTACCTAAAGTTGTGAATTCCAACAACATTAGTAGAGAAATTGTGGTTCCTTCATTATGTCCTAATCCTAAGAATTCTAAGGAGAAATCGTTGCATTCTTTGGATGTTGTTAGAGCTTTGAAATATTATGTTGAAGCTACTAAATCTTTCAGAAAGACTTCTAGTCTATTTGTTATCTTTTCCGGTTCTAGAAAAGGCCAGAAAGCTTCTGCCATTTCTTTGGCATCTTGGTTGAAATCTTTAATTCATCTTGCCTATGTTGAGTCGGGTAAAACTCCGCCTCAGAGAATTACAGCTCATTCTACTAGGTCAGTTTCTACTTCCTGGGCATTTAGGAATGAAGCTTCGGTTGATCAGATTTGCAAAGCAGCAACTTGGTCCTCTTTGCATACTTTTATTAAATTCTACCATTTTGATGTATTTTCTTCTTCTGAAGCAGTTTTTGGTAGAAAAGTACTTCAGGCAGTGGTTTCAGTTTGAATCTTCTGCTTATGTTTTTCGTTAAACTTTATTTTGGGTGTGGATTATTTTCAGCAGGAATTGGCTGTCTTTATTTTATCCCTCCCTCTCTAGTGACTCTTGTGTGGAAAGATCCACATCTTGGGTAATCATTATCCCATACGTCACTAGCTCATGGACTCTTGCTAATTACATGAAAGAAAACATAATTTATGTAAGAACTTACCTGATAAATTCATTTCTTTCATATTAGCAAGAGTCCATGAGGCCCGCCCTTTTTTTGTGGTGGTTATGATTTTGTATAAAGCACAATTATTCCAATTCCTTATTTTATATGCTTTCGCACTTTTTTATCACCCCACTTCTTGGCTATTTGTTAAACTGAATTGTGGGTGTGGTGAGGGGTGTATTTATAGGCATTTTGAGGTTTGGGAAACTTTGCCCCTCCTGGTAGGAATGTATATCCCATACGTCACTAGCTCATGGACTCTTGCTAATATGAAAGAAATGAATTTATCAGGTAAGTTCTTACATAAATTATGTTTTTTACAAAAAAATACCGAATATGGTTGCAGGCAGCAGCATTTGGCTATTTACAGCTCCGGATTTTTTAATGTTTAAGTGCAACACAGAAAAAATATTCCTTTTTTTTTTTAACACAGTTTAGTAAAAAAATCTATTGTTTTGTGGTTTTGCAATTTTATTTCTTCACTTTGTCAGGATTTTGCTAAAGTGAATATAAATACATGGATAATTGATTTGCAAAATGTCTGTTTACAGCTAGTGTATGCTACAGTTATGTCAGTAAATCAGCAATGATTGCTAATTAGTAAATGGAATATGTTAGTGAAATTCTCACTAACGCCTTTTTTCCCCACTACGTATGAACTTCAGAAATGTGAGTTTCAGCAAAGCCTAGCAGGATGCAATATAATTAACTGTGATTTTGCTTAACCAGAACAGTTCATCAATTATTGTAACTTTGACTGACAGCTCCCTATCAATTGCCAATTAGCTGAAGTGATATTTAACTATGCGGCTTGAACTATAACCTCTAAATATAACTATGGAAATATTTTAAACATAGTTAACCACTTTTTTTATTAATCAACGACAGTTGTAAACAAGGCATTTTGCTTTATGGAGACTGATTATCAGTTTGTTTTTCACACTTTCTACAAAAAGTGTTTACCCTGTACATTTATAGGGGTTAAGGGGCTGCTAACCAAGTCAGTAACGTAGCACCTCTATTCTCAATTGTGTCAAAAGCTATATATTTGGTCCCTTTTTTATATTTAATTTGCTCTAGCAGGACAGGCCCAATCCTAAAAGACTAAGAACTAGATTACGAGTGGAGCACAATATTGCGCTTACGCAAGAACAATATTTGTGCTCCACTCAGTAATAACAGAAAATGTAAATGTGTGCTGGTATTGCAAGTGGGGCACATTGCGGACGCAACCTCGCGTTCGCATCGCCCGGAAGCTAATCGCTCACAAGAGTGAGCTTCCATAGGTTCCAATGGGAGCCTCTCTTTAAAGCCGACAGACACGGCAAACCACCTAGTGCAGTGCAGGGGGCAAATCCTGCAGCGTTGGGTAGCAATAAATAAATATATATAAATATATAGTATCTAGGGGGTACCAGACTGTAGCGCTTGTAGAAAGGGAGTAACATAAAGGGGAGCACAGTTTTTAAGGTGTAACACAAATGTACTGATTTACAGCAGGGTATAAAGAAAAAACTTTTTTGTGGCTCACCTTTTTGTCTTTTAGTCTGTGTAGTGTCTTTGCTTCTCCTCTGTAGAGTATGGTAGTATTTAGAAATCAAAGATGATTGACATCTGTGTGGTGCCAGTTGAGGTATTTCTTTTCAAGAAAGGGGCTGAGTGATAGGCTTCCCCTCTCAGGGGTATGGTAGATGCCTTTCAATGAAATAAATAAATGAAGCAACTGCCAGTGATTAGTGCAAATAAAATCTCCTTTATTTTAGCACAAAAACAAACCGGTGTTTGTGCTGGTGAATTAAAAGTCTCTTGGTGTTGTTGGGTAAAAACTTTGTGCAGAAATTTGGGGTATTTAACTTCCCAAACAGGCTGTGATGGTTGTCGTCTTGATTATGCACAAACAGTGCAGAGGATTCCTTGAAGATCATTGCCTCCAGATGGTGTAAAGATTAAGGTTTATGCAAGATTTTGGGGTGTTTTCCTTCCCAAACAGGCTGTGATGGTTGTTGTCCTGAACTTACATAAACAGTATAGAGGATTCCTTGATGATCCCTGTTTGTTTCTCTTTTTTTTGCAAAAAGTAAAAAGTTCAGTTTTTTACTTTGAAGAAAATAATGATTCCTGAAGATTCCCGTGTAGGTTGTAGAAGCAGTGAGGTGTTTTGTAACCTCCACAGGTCTTTCCTGTTTCAGGATGGCGTTGGATACACTTGTGCTTCACAAGTGATCTGAAGAGTTGCGGTCTTGCCGGACTGGAAGTGACGTCACAAGTGGGCGTTCCCTTACGCATTTCGTGAAACTGTCTTCACTTCGTCTGACGAAGAGTCTTGAGGAAAATACTGGGAGAAATTTGAAAAAATCCTAAATAAGTGCTATTTGGCTCTTATTACCTTAACGGTAGAGTGTTTGCAAAAAGAGATGGAAATTGAGCAGCAGGAGCATACGCGTTTGGAGGCGGAACTCAAGGAGTCGTTGGCTTCGGAGACAATGAATCAAGTGCTTGTCAATACCAAAAGTATGGTGGATGAACTCAGAAAGGTCATGGAAGTGCGTAAATGCACAAAATTAATCTGCGACAAGGAGGATTACAGATCCGGTCACGTGTTCAGGTGGACACGTGACCCGCAAGCTAACGAGTCCAACACTAATAGAGGGTCCTGGCATTGCAGAATGCGGTTAACAGCTAAAGCTTCATCTTTCGGTTCTACTACTGAATATTTCCAGGGGGAATCCGACTGTGATGGGGAGCACAGTTTTTAAGGTGTAACACAAATGTACTGATTTACAGCAGGGTATAAAGAAAAAACTTTTTTGTGGCTCACCTTTTTGTCTTTTAGTCTGTGTAGTGTCTTTGCTTCTCCTCTGTAGAGTATGGTAGTATTTAGAAATCAAAGACGATTGACATCTGTGTGGTGCCAGTTGAGGTATTTCTTTTCAAGAAAGGGGCTGAGTGATAGGCTTCCCCTCTCAGGGGTATGGTAGATGCCTTTCAATGAAATAAATAAATGAAGCAACTGCCAGTGATTAGTGCAAATAAAATCTCCTTTATTTTAGCACAAAAACAAACCGGTGTTTGTGCTGGTGAATTAAAAGTCTCTTGGTGTTGTTGGGTAAAAACTTTGTGCAGAAATTTGGGGTATTTAACTTCCCAAACAGGCTGTGATGGTTGTCGTCTTGATTATGCACAAACAGTGCAGAGGATTCCTTGAAGATCATTGCCTCCAGATGGTGTAAAGATTAAGGTTTATGCAAGATTTTGGGGTGTTTTCCTTCCCAAACAGGCTGTGATGGTTGTTGTCCTGAACTTACATAAACAGTATAGAGGATTCCTTGATGATCCCTGTTGGTTTCTCTTTTTTTTGCAAAAAGTAAAAAGTTCAGTTTTTTACTTTGAAGAAAATAATGATTCCTGAAGATTCCTGTGTAGGTTGTAGAAGCAGTGAGGTGTTTTGTAACCTCCACAGGTCTTTCCTGTTTCAGGATGGCATTGGATACACTTGTGCTTCACAAGTGATCTGAAGAGTTGCGGTCTTGCCGGACTGGAAGTGACGTCACAAGTGGGCGTTCCCTTACGCATTTCGTGAAACTGTCTTCACTTCGTCTGACGAAGAGGCTTGAGGAAAATACTGGGAGAAATTTGAAAAAATCCTAAATAAGTGCTATTTGGCTCTTATTACCTTAACGGTAGAGTGTTTGCAAAAAGAGATGGAAATTGAGCAGCAGGAGCATACGCGTTTGGAGGCGGAACTCAAGGAGTCGTTGGCTTCGGAGACCATGAATCAAGTGCTTGTCAATACCAAAAGTATGGTGGATGAACTCAGAAAGGTCATGGAAGTGCGTAAATGCACAAAATGAATCTGCGACAAGGAGGATTACAGATCCGGTCACGTGTTCAGGTGGACACGTGACCCGCAAGCTAACGAGTCCAACACTAATAGAGGGTCCTGGCATTGCAGAATGCGGTTAACAGCTAAAGCTTCATCTTTCGGTTCTACTACTGAATATTTCCAGGGGGAATCCAACTGTGATGCCAGCGTGGGAGGTGGAGGCAATACCAAGGTCGGAAAAGAGAACAAGCTGCACGCACCCTCTCAGCAAGACAACAAAAACAACCCAGGCAGACCAGAACAAGCGGTAAACTTATTGAGCTATGTTTTGCATGCAGATGAGATTAGTTATGGAGAAGGGGCTCTCATTCTGTCCTGAAAAAGACTGATTTGTGTTCATTTCTTTCAATCTGTTAAATTAAAAGTTTTCTTTTCAGCAGATAGTAAGAGACTTAGGACTAATTGGGACAATTCCTCCAGTAAGGGGGATTCTCTTAGTACTAAGGAGTTAGGTCTGAGAGGTAAAAGTAAGTTTACACCTACAGTGAGTAATCATAGCATTGATACCTTCTGTAATTTGGTATTAAGGGATGTGGCAAAGTTACAAGGTAAACTTAAAGGGCCACTGTAAGTAAATATTTTCTATGCCTGTTACTAACTAACTACCCCAAATACTCTTTTTATCAATAGCATTTCATTAACATATCTCTACCGTATATCAGAAATCTTGTCTGCAAATTTAATTGTTTTCCAAACCCACTCCGTGGGTATCCTTTGCTCTGTACCAATCAGTTTACAATACCTAGTTTTCAAAATGGCGCTTTAAACACAAAGTTATTGGTTTAAGTATTTTGAACACTCAGTGCTGAAAATAGTGGGCAGGATAACGTGACATCATCGGCGAATAAAGATATAACTTTTAGAACGTTATGAAACTTTGTTTTGGAGAAAATATAGGTCAGTAGGATTTAATTAATGTTTATTAACTTTAATATGTTAGTTGTTTAGCTTAAAAATTATAACAGAAAGTAATCCTTTAAGAATAAATAGGATGGGCAATGTAAAAAAATTCTAAATCTGATAAATTGGCATTAATTTCTCAACAATGTAATAAAGTGCTTATTCCAAAGCAGGTGGATAAAGGCAGTGCTACCGTCATATTAGATAAGAGCTATTATATTGGGGAGATCTTGTCCCAGCTTTCGGATGAAAATGTTTACTTGAAGATCCCTTGTGATCCCAAGTTTAAAGTCAGAAAGGAAATTAAGGGTATTTTGAATTGGGCAGAGAGGAATGGTATTATAAATAAAGAAACAAAACAGTTTTTGGATAAGGATGATGGCATTGCCCCTGTTTTTTTATACTCTACCCAAGGTGCACAAGTGCACTGAGAAAAACCCTGGGTGTCTCATTGTTGCCAGCACAGATTCAGTTTTCTCAAAATATTTCCATATGTTTGGAAAAAATATTTTGGCCCTTTGTGGAAGAAGATTTTTTGAGAAAGTTAAATTCTATGGTGCTCCCAGTTGACTAATTCATTCTTTTTTCTATGGATGTGATAAGTCTTTACACGTCTATTTGTCCCAATAATGGTGTAGAAGCTGTTGGCCAGACTATGGCTTCTAGTGGGAGGTTTACTGATATGCAATGTATATTCTTAATAGAATTATTGACTATTATTTTGAAGTGTAATTATTTCTTATTTCAGGACCAAATTTACATACAAACACAGGGAACAGCAATGGGTTCCAATGTCACAAATATCATCACATACATACAGAAATCGATACATACAAACAATATACAGCACAATACGTACACAAAACATTTTTAAAATATGAAATTATCACAATTTCAGGTACTTTTTCACAGAATGACATGACGTCACTCACTTTGCGCTCAACAGGAGTGTTGGAAGTTTTTTCTTTCAATTTCTAGCCGTAATTGACTTCTATGGGGAATACGTGCTCGTGCACGCGACCGGCCTCTTTCCGTGATACACGCAATATTTTTCTTTTATAAAACTTGTAATGGCAGCCTAATTATTGTTGCGCTAATTTATTTATTCTTGCGTAGGTCCCACAATGACAAATAGATCACAAAACATACTATTTGACACTGGAGTTATGTGTTTTACATGTGTGAACATCACTACAACATCAAAATCTTTTATGAAATTCCATTACATCAACTATAAATCACAATCAATTCTATCATCACCAATACGAAATCAGTTTCAAGAATTAACACATATTTAAACAGATATAAAAAAATACTTTTTTAGATTTCATTATTCAGAAACAGTAGGCAATTTTAAACACTTGTCTCATTTACATCTATTATATCATTTGATTTATTCTATTCATATGCTTTGATGAACAGCATATCTAGATAAGCTTAGCAGATGATGATTGCTGGCTGCACATAGATGCTTTCTGTCATTGCCTCACACATGTGCATTGCTATTCATTTAACAAACCATATATAAACAATGAACACATTTACGTCATAGAAGTACATTGGAAGGTTGTTTAACATTGGATTCTCTCTCTGAATCATGAAATATAAATGATGGATTTAGTGTCCCTTTAACATAAGGATTTAAACATAATATACCATTAGGAATTCTGTATTATAATAACAGATCATTAGAAAATATTATAGTAGTCGCTTTTTTGGAAGGAACAACAACAATGCTATACTGCTTTATATAGATGAACATATGTGGGAGAGAATCACAATACATACATATATGTACATAACATGCATCACACAACAACAAAGCACACATTTATATTTTTAATCACACAGTAAGAATGTTGCAAAATACAACAAGAGAATGGAGATTTAGAAACTAGACAGGCATGTTGCTAATATGATGACATAATTCTAAGCTTCAACCATACAGATTCCAGCATTCGGACTTTCCTGCCCCTTTCATCAGTTTCTCACTCAATACTATGAGGGGGTTGAAAGATCTTCATTATTATTGCGATTGTCAATGGGACACGTAAAATATTGAAATCTCGCCAATCACTTATATATATATATATCATATTATAGATGTCAGCAGTTACTTTATCGTTTTACAATAATATTGCAGCAACATTGATCAATCAGATTCTATGCCATGTCTATGCACACATTATACACAAGTATGCACTTTCAATCATGTTACCGTAGACGTGTTTTTTAATATAAGATCGCATTTACTAAGTATTTGTTACGCAAGAACAAACATTACAAAGATGCACTGTATATGTTAGATTTTTTTTTTTTTTTTTTGTATAATTTTTATTGAGGTAATATATAGAGCAGTACAGAATAAACACTTACACAGGCCCTCAACCCGTAAGGGTAAATAGAAGTAGTATACAGTACCGCATATAAATCCAACAGTATCACAAAATTATAAAGCATAGTTAACAACATACAGTTCAATAAGTAAAGTCAGAGGAAATGCTAATATTGAAATTCTATCTATGTGATTATTAAAGCCAGAGAAGTAGCCTCAAAATTTTAAAATAACATATAGGGCCACTTTTAAGCCCTTGGGTCTATAAATGTCTAGATGAATGTAAAGCAGCATATAGGGCCCCTTTCAGGTCCTGATGACTATAATTACACATATATATTCAGGAAAGGTTTATCAATATCATCTATGGGTGAACACATTTATATAGAATATAAGGATTACAGAACCATGGAAACTCATAAATAACCTAAATATCAGCTAGAAATCTGTAATATCCCTCTTAAGACCTTAGCAGGGTGTAGATAAGAAAAAATAAAAAAATATACAATTATATGTGGTCCTGTGTTTACTCTATATGGAATAGTTCAACAGGGGTTATTTCACCCTCTAATATGGGGAACTCACCTCAACTTTAAGACTTTCCCTTGGATGAATAGTGCTATGAAAAGCTTGTTAGATCGTCATAAACATTTTTGTGTTCTACTCCCCTCTAGTGGGGATTACCGGTATCAACATAAGACCATGTATAGAGATATTTGTTGGTCCGTTTAGTGGCTGTATGTTTAGCTTAATCTAGATGGGACAATGAGTAGGGAAAAAGCTTATTCGGGCTGTTATAGGCAATACTGATTAAGAGTTATATAGAACAAAGGAATACTCTATAATAGAACAACAGATAACTAACTCCTGTAAATTGAGCTAAATAAGTAGCACATGCTGTAAAGACAAAAAAGATAGCTTATAAAAATTACAGACACACACAAGCAGATGATGATATGAAAATATGGAGACTCCAACAAAAAAAGACTAAGCAGTTAATTAGGAAGGTTAAAGCTGATGCAGAAGAGAAGATAGCACAGTCAGTAAAACATGGGGACAAAACATTCTTTAGATATATCAGTGAAAGAAGAAAAAATAAGGTAGGAATAGTAAAATTGAAATCAGTTGATGGTAGAATAATAGAAGGAGATAAGCAGATTGCAGACTGTCTCAATGATTACTTCTGTTCTGTTTTCACTAAAGATTGTGAAGATACAATGTCTACATTAAGGGATGCTATGCAAAATAGAAACAAGCTTAACAGTAATCTTTTTACAGAGGATGAGGTTTTGTTAGCATTATCAAAAATAAATGTTACAAAGGCAGTGGGTCCTGATAATATTCATCCAAGGGTTTTAAAAGAACTTCGTTCAGTGCTAACTGTCCCATTAACTGATCTGTTTAATCAGTCACTATTAACAGGAGCTGTCCCAGATGATTGGAGAATAGCAAATGTAATACCTCTTCATAAAAAGGGCAGTAGAGAAGAATCTGGCAACTACAGGCCAGTTAGTTTAACTTCAGTAGTAGGGAAATTAATGGAAAGCCTCTTAAAGGAAAGAATTATGACTTACATAAAGACAAACAATTTAGAGGACCAAAATCAGCATGGTTTTACTTCAGGGAGATCATGTCAGACTAATCTAATTGACTTCTTTGATTATGTAACAAAAGTATTAGACAAGGGAGGAGCAGTTGATGTAGCATATCTAGATTTCAGCAAAGCATTTGACACCGTCCCACACAATAAACTTATTCACAAACTATATCTCCTTGGTCTAGATTCAAAAATTGTGAACTGGGTGGAATGCTGGCTTAAGGACAGAAAACAAAGTGTCTTAGTAAATGGAGTTCATTCAGCAGAGGGGGCTGTTACTAGTGGTGTTCCTCAGGGGTCAGTTCTGGGGCCTGTTTTGTTTAACATATTTATCTGCGATATCAGCAAAGGGCTACAGGGGAAAGTATGTCTCTTTGCAGATGATACAAAAATTTGCAACAGAGTGGATGTTCCAGGGGGGGTAGACAAAATGAGAAGTGATATACAACAATTGGAGGATTGGACAAACGACTGGGATCTAAAGTTTAACACAGCAAAGTGTAAAATAATGCATTTAGGGAAGAAAAATCCAAATGTTAATTACAGACTCAATGACACTTTACTGACTGTTACAGACGAGGAACAGGACTTGGGAATTATTATTTCAGATGATTTAAAACTTAGTAAACAATGTAGTAAGGCAGCGAGTAAGGCTAGCAGAATGCTTGGATGTATTGGTAGAGGTATTTGCAGCAGAAATAGTAAGGTTCTTATGCCACTTTATAGATCATTAGTTAGGCCTCATCTTGAGTATTGTGTGCAGTTCTGGAGGCCATATCTTCAGAAGGATATTAACAAACTTGAATCTGTGCAAAGGAGGGCTACCAAAATGGTACATGGTCTAAAAAATAAAACTTACCAGGATAGGCTCAATGACCTAAATATGTATAGCTTAGAGGAGAGAAGGGAAAGAGGTGATATGATAGCAACTTTCAAGTACATTAAAGGGTTTAGTAAAACTGAGGCTGTGGGTATTTTACATAAAATGGAAAATTCAAGAACAAGGGGTCATGAGCTCAAGCTAAAGGGTAGTAGATTCAGGAGTAATTTGAGGAAGCACTTCTTTACAGAAAGAGTGATTGATTTATGGAATAAACTTCCTCAAGAGGTAGTAGCAACAAACACTGTGGGGGACTTTAAAAATGCATGGGACAAGCATAGGGCTATCCTACGAACTAGATAAGTTTATACTGTTAGGTAAGGTGGGGCAGACTTGCTGGGCCTATGGCTCTTATCTGCCGTCAATATCTATGTTTCTATGTTTCTATGTTTCTAAACATTTACCCCAAAATACAATCGTTCCCTATAGAAACTAGGAGAGGATTATTATATAGAAACAGATTATATATGGCCATATTTACTACTGTCATAGACATCTAAACAATCACTATAAATAAGAGGTATATTATTGCTAACTGTATAACAACCGGTTAGCCAACTCACATAAATAACACCCAAATTTGAAACAGTTATTTAGCAAAATAAAATTTACCGGATCCCCAGTTGCTGGAATAGACCCAGGGAGTGGGTGAAAAAAGAAGTAGCTAGCCTCTATCCAACACCCTTCCTAAAAGCCATATAAACTCTAATAAGTATATAGTAGGTGGCAGGTATTAGAGAGATCGTCTTGAATTCAACATCTTGAGTGCAGGTTTTTTGTATCGTGGACATAGAGGGTTATGCATACCTTTAAGCTATTGATTATTTACTTTAGACACCAGTGTAGCAGCTAAATATACTGACCCTAAATAGCAGGGCAATTAAGTAAACAGAATAATCATACAGAGCGCTAGAAACTAAAGAATCCACCTTTCAGAAATATTGTCAACCAATTACAACTGGTCTCTGTGCATAGCGAACATGGGGCCATGCAAAACCTTTTCAAGGAAACAAAGTTATCATATAAGCTGTGCAAACAGTTTTAAATAATTAAGGGAGCAACCCAAATAAACTTCAATTATACACAAGGGAGGGGAATATGTACCCATATAAAAATAATCAGGGCTACTAAATCATTCTCAGCGCAGGGTGCAATACGGGGTAAAGTGTCCAAACATTTACAGTCTCTCCTGTCTCAGGCTTTAGTGCCGTCATTAGAGTTCTTGTATACTGTACTAGATTTTGACAAACAAATAAAATGTAGCTGTAAAGTAAAGAGTTCCCATAAAAGGATGGTTATAGAAGATCAGTCCCAATATCAATCTGTAAGCAGCTTAAGGAACATTAAAATACTTCTCTTCCAGTAAATTCTGTCCAGGGGTCACTGGCCATAAAAAGTCCGTTGTTGATATACTAACCGATCCCTCTTTTTTTCGGATATATGTCTCTGGGCTGATCTGTGTCTTGCGGGCAAAAGTCCCCAGTGGAAGTAGAGTGCCTTTAATAAGAGCATTGAAGTAGCATAATATTAGATCAGATGAGCCGCTCCTGCAGCCTCGTAGCCGGTCCTGAGTTCCTGGTTGTCCCTCAGCAGGGTCTCTCCAGGTAAGTAAAGCTGGTGTATGCGTAGGATTCTTAATTGGCCCAGTTTGGATCTCCTGGATAATTTTGCCGCTCTCCATGGAAACCGCACCACTTTTTGGAAGTTCAGGGCTCTCAGACTCTAGATCTTGCAGATCTGTCGCTGCGATGTTACTCGTGGTGTTAGGTATAGGAAACGCAGCTGGCTCTATAGCTGCATCAGCCTCCATGTTATATCCGCCCGATGTCTCCTCTAGTGTGCCGACAGGATTGGCGCCATTCACAAACTGCTGCTGTTGGTCTGCCGCTTCAGAGAAACAATGCCGTATTTGCTGGATCAGCTCCTGGAAATGTGCATCAATCATGTCCCAGATGTCTTCTCTCCATGTTTGCACTTCGGACTCCATCTTGGTGACGCTTGAAATAGTGTCCCTGTGCACCTTAGACCGGTTAGAGCACTCTGGGGCTAGTCAATCGCCAATTGAGAATAGAATATATGATTCTATGTAAGAAGTTCTGTGTTTCGTATCAGTTCAAGTGACTGGGTATGCTAGGTAAGCAAAATACTGGGGGGGTAGACGAAGTTCCAAGCCGTAGTCAGGCCTCCACTGCGCACTTCATCTAAATATGGCTACTGGGCTGTAAGCTAGTTAAAAGTTGTATAGATCGATTCCACAAGTATTCCCTTTCAATAATCTCTGCAGATAAAAGCTTGATTTATGGAAAATGGTGAGGTAAACAGCGGTTCTATCCTCTCCTTTGATCAGCCAGAATCAAGAAGCAGCCATCTTAGCCGATGGTCAGACACGCCCCCCGTATATGTTAGATTTTAAACTTTAACATTACATTTTATTGGGGGAAAACAACATTTTAACAAACACAAAAAAAATGCCCACTTTGAAAGCATTCACGCCACTCAGATACAATCAAGTGTATACAATCAGTAATCATTATGAACACACTATCATTGGATATTTTGCACTATACATCACCCACACACCATGGCAATAGGTCCCTTGTGATCGAATTTGTATCAAATCGCTTTTGTGTGTTTGCATACCTTGTTACTCCTTGTGTGTTTGCTCTGCTGTTTGGCTTTGTGCTGCTTGGCTTTGCAAATATGAATAACCCCCAGTTAGAGTGTGTATGTGCTGTTGGACAAGTTTGGTACAACTTCAAGCGGGCTCGGCATCTCCAAGAGAGGCATGAGGAACGTCTGATTAGGGGTCCTTGTGTTCACAGCGTGAGGCTCACCTTGAATAACATGAGCGACTTCAAGTTTTTCGACAAGTATAGGCTCAATAGACAGCAGCTCTTGAGCCTATATTATGTACTGAAGCCTCATCTGGAGCCACGCAGATGTATGTGGACTGCAATCCCTAGCATGTCCAAGAAGCTATGCTGCATACATGTCCTGGCGTCAGGAAGCTTTCAATCTGGAGAGGGATACATTTCTGGGTTGTCCCAGGGTACCTTCTCTGGGGTCTTTGACAAGTTTCTGAATGCCATGATAAGAATTAGTAGGCTTTACGTAGGATTCCCTCAAATTGAGGACGATTGGAGGCGACTCAAGAGGGAATTCTATGCAATAGCTGAAATGCCGAATGTTTTGGAAGCAATAGATTGCACCCATATTGCGCTCCGGGCTCGAGCAGATGAGGAACCCTATCGAAATTGCAAACACTTTCTTAGTTTGAACGTGCAGTACGTTTGTGATGCACGTATGCGAATTATGAATGTGTTCGCAAATTTCGGGGGGGGGGGGGGGGCAGTCATGATGCCCATGTCCTCTGGCGGCAGTGTGAGGACAGACAGTTTCTCCATGGGTGGCTCGTTGGTGAGTACTTGTGCACAGCATGGTTAAGTAGTTAGACGATTGCCACTGTAATGTTCGTAAACAGTTGTTTGTGTAATGTGCAGATAGTTATGCCTAGTTATCAAGGCATCAACCTCAAATACGCTGGAATTCCGCAGCGTATTTGTGGCGAGGCTGATTCGCCTTAGTTATCAAAGGCTAGAGACCGTCAAAAGTAGAATTTTGTGACGTAAACTTTGATCCGCTGGACTCAGTCCGACACAGATCGATTCTTACGTCACTCCAGATGTTCCGCACACAAGTGCGGCACAATCTGACTACTTTTGCTAGTTATCAAAAAACTAGCAGGTACGCTCGGCACTTTTACGGCCCAGCGTACCTGGTTTTCAATCCGCCACCCTGGAGGCGGCGGATCCCATAGGAATCAATGGGAGTCTGACCATAGCGAAAATACAAGTTCGCTGCTGACAGACATCCCATTGATTTCTATGGGAGATGTCTGCACCTAACACCCTAACATGTACCCCGAGTCTAAACACCACTAATCTGTGCCCCCTACACCGCCGCAACTAAATAAAGTTATTACCCCCTAAACCGCCTCTCCCGGAGCCCCCCGCAAACTACTCTATACATATTAACCCCTAAACCGCCGCTCCCGGAGCCCACCGCAAGCTACTCTATAAATATTAACCCCTAAACCGCCGCTCCCGGAGCCCACCGCAACTATAATATATGTATTAACCCCTAAACCGCAGCTCCCTGACCCTGCCGCAACCTATATTAAATTTATTAACCCCTAATCTGCCCCCCCTACACCGTCGCCACCTATAATAAATGTATTAACCCCTATCCTGCCCCCCACTATACCGCCGCCACTGTAATAAATTTATTAACCCCTATCCTGCCCCCCACTACACCGCCGCCACTGTAATAAATTTATTAACCCCTAAACCTAAGTCTAACACTAACCCTAACACCCCCCTAACTTAAATATTAATTAAATAAATCTAAATAATATTTCTATTATGAACTAAATTAATCCTATTTAAAACTAAATACTTACCTTTAAAATAAACCCTAATATAGCTACAATATAAATAATAATTATATTGTAGCTATCTTAGGATTTATATTTATTTTACAGGCATCTTTCAATTTATTTTAACTAGGTACAATAGCTATTAAATAGTTATTAACTATTTAATAGCTTACCTAGCTAAAATAAAGAGAAATGTACCTGTAAAATAAAAACTAACCTAAGTTACAATTACACCTAACACTACACTATCATTAAATAAATTATTCCTATTTAAAACTAAATACTTACCTGTAAAATAAACCCTAAGATAGCTACAATATAAATAATAATTATATTGTAGCTATCTTAGGATTTATATTTATTTTACAGGTAACTTTGTATTTATTTTAGCTAGTTAGAATAGTTATTAAATAGTTATTAACTATTTAATAACTACCTAGCTAAAAGAAATACAAAATCACCTGTAAAATAAATCCTAACCTAAGTTACAATTAAACCTAACACTACACTATCATTAAATAAATTATATAAATTACCTACAAATAACTACAATTAAATACAATTACATAAACTAACTAAAGTACAAAAAATAAAAAAGCTAAGTTACAAAAAATAAAAAAAATAGGTTACAAACATTTTAAAAATATTACAACAATTTTAAGCTACTTACACCTAATCTAAGCCCCCTAATAAAATAACAAACCCCCCCAAAATAAAAAAATGCCCTACCAAATTCCAAAAAAAATAAAATGTTCAAAGCTCTTTTACCTTACCAGCCCTTAAAAGGGCCATTTGTGGGGCATGCCCCAAAGAATTCAGCTCTTTTGCCTGTAAAAGAAAAATACAACCCCCCCCCAACATTAAAACCCACCACCCACATACCCCTAATCTAACCCAAACCCCCCTTAAAATAACCTAACACTAATCCCCTGAAGATCATCCTACCTTTAGTCGTCTTCACTCAGCCGAGCCACCGATGGAACTGAAGAGGAGACCCGGACCGGCAGAAGTGATCCTCCAAGCGGCGCTGAAGAAATCATGTCATCTTCCAAGCCGGGTCTTGAATCTTCATCCCGCAGACGCGGAACATCCTTCTTTACCGACGGACTACCGACGAATGAAGGCTCCTTTAAGGGACGTCATCCAAGATGGCGTCCCTTCAATTCCGATTGGCTGATAGGATTCTATCAGCCAATCGGAATTAAGGTAGGAAAAATCTGATTGGCTGATTGAATCAGCCAATCAGATTCAAGCTCAATCCGATTGGCTGATCCAATCAGCCAATCAGATTGAGCTTGCATTCTATTGGCTAATCGAAACAGCCAATAGAATGCGAGCTCAATCTGATTGGCTGATTGGATCGGCATTGGAGAAAATCACGGAGTTCAGCTGATTTTCTTCATTACAAATTCATCTTGAACTCCTACTACTCTGCCCTTAATCTCCACAAGCAACACTACTTCTCTACTCTTATCTCTAATCTTTCTTCAAACCCAAAACGTCTGTTCTCTACTTTCAATACTCTCCTCCGCCCTCCTCCACTTCCTCATACAACTTCTCTGTCAGCTCAAGACTTTGCCAGTCACTTCATTAACAAAATTGATTCCATCAGACATGAAATCAGTTCTCAACACAATTCCATTCTCTCCCCCCCTCAAATACTCTCACTCAACCACAACCCTCATAACCTGAAACTTAGTTCATTCTCCCCTGTTACTGAGGACGAAGTTTCAGCACTTATACTGTGCTCTGTCCCCTTGACCCTATCCCCTCACAGCTGCTCCCCTCTCTCTCTGCTACCCTTACCCCTATACTAACACACATTTTCAACCTCTCCCTCAGCACTGGTACATTTCCCTCATCAATGAAACATGCACTGGTCACACCTATCCTCAAAAAACCTTCCCTTGATCCTACCTCCCCATCCAACTACCGCCCAATTTCTCTCCTCCCTCTTGCTTCAAAGCTTCTCGAAAAACTAGTATATGCACGCCTATCCCATTTCCTTACGTTAAACTCCCTTCTTGACCCGCTGCAATCTGGATTTCGTCCCTATCACTCCACAGAGACAGCTATTGTTAAGGTCACCAACGACCTACTTACAGCTAAATCAAAAGGCCTCTTCTCTCTGCTTATCCTCCTTGATCTGTCCGCAGCCTTTGACACTGTCGACCACCCTCTTTTGCTCCAAACCCTCCAATCCTTCGGCATCTGTGACACAGCCCTTTTGTGGCTCTCTTCCTACCTCTCAAACCGTACCTTCAGTGTAGCCTTCTCTGGGGCCTCCTCTGCCCCGTCACCACTTTCTGTCGGAGTACCGCAAGGCTCTGTCCTCGGTCCCCTTCTCTTCTCAATCTATACGTCATCACTAGGTTCCCTAATTAAGTCCCACGGTTTCCAATATCATTTGTATGCCGATGACACCCAAATCTACTTCTCTGCACCAGAACTATCTCCTTCCTTGCTAACCCGTGTCACTAACTGTCTTTCTCACATCTCTTCCTGGATGTCCTCTCACTACCTCAAGCTAAATCTCTCCAAAACTGAGCTCCTCATTTTCCCCCCTTCTTCCAAAATCTCCACCCCTAATATATCTATAACTGTCGACAACTCCATCATTACCCCTACCTCGCATGCCCGATGTCTCGGGGTCACCTTTGACTCAGATCTTTCCTTCACTCCTCACATTCAGTCCTTGGCTACAGCCTGCCGCTTCCACCTTAAAAACATCTCTAAAATTAGACACTTCCTTACGCAAGACACAACTAAGATTTTAATCCACTCTCTCATTCTTTCCCGCCTTGATTACTGCAACTCTGTCCTCTCTGGTCTCCCCACCTGCCGCCTAGCTCCTTTACAATCCATAATGAATGCCTCTGCCAGACTCATCTTCCTTACACGTCGCTCTTCATCTGCTGCGCCTCTCTGCCAATCCCTTCACTGGCTTCCTCTTGCCTCTAGGATCAAACACAAAACTCTCACTCTTACATACAAAGCCCTCAACTGCACTGCTCCCCCCTACATCTCAGACCTTGTCTCCAGATACTCTCCCTCCCATCCCCTTTGCTCTGCTCATGACCTCCTACTCTCCTCCTCTCTTGTCACCTCATCACACTCCCGTTTACAGGACTTCTCCAGACTGGCTCCCATCTTGTGGAACTCTCTGCCTCGCTCCACAAGACTCTCTTCTAGTTTTAAAAGCTTCAAGTGCTCCCTAAAGACTCTACTGTTCAGGGACGCATACAACCTACGCTAACCCTTCCTAATACTAGTTCCTCTCCTCCACTGCAATCCCCTGAACCCTCTTAGCATGTAAGCCTAAAAGTCCAGCTGTTTGTAGATCACCTTCTTAAGAGCTGACTACAACAGTGCAACTTTTGGCAGGGCCCTCTACCCTATAATTGTTTTGTTGTACTCCCCCTTTTGTTTATAGCGCTGCGGAATCTGTTGGCGCTCTACAAATAACCGATAATAAAAAAAATAATAATAATAATAACTTGAATCTGATTGGCTGATTCAATCAGCCAATCAGATTTTTCCTACCTTAATTCCGATTGGCTGATAGAATCCTATCAGCCAATCAGAATTGAAGGGACGCCATCTTGGATGACGTCCCTTAAAGGAGCCTTCATTCGTCGGTAGTCCGTCGGTAAAGAAGGAAGATGACATCGCCCGGATAGAAGACTTCTTCAGCGCCTCTTGGAAGATGACATCGCCCGGATGGAAGACTTTTTCAGCACCGCTTGGAGGATCACTTCATCGTATAGAAACATAGATATTGACGGCAGATAAGAGCCATAGGCCCAGCAAGTCTGCCCCACCTTACCTAACAGTATAAACTTATCTAGTTCGTAGGATAGCCCTATGCTTGTCCCATGCATTTTTAAAGTCCCCCACAGTGTTTGTTGCTACTACCTCTTGAGGAAGTTTATTCCATAAATCAATCACTCTTTCTGTAAAGAAGTGCTTCCTCAAATTACTCCTGAATCTACTACCCTTTAGCTTGAGCTCATGACCCCTTGTTCTTGAATTTTCCATTTTATGTAAAATACCCACAGCCTCAGTTTTACTAAACCCTTTAATGTACTTGAAAGTTGCTATCATATCACCTCTTTCCCTTCTCTCCTCTAAGCTATACATATTTAGGTCATTGAGCCTATCCTGGTAAGTTTTATTTTTTAGACCATGTACCATTTTGGTAGCCCTCCTTTGCACAGATTCAAGTTTGTTAATATCCTTCTGAAGATATGGCCTCCAGAACTGCACACAATACTCAAGATGAGGCCTAACTAATGATCTATAAAGTGGCATAAGAACCTTACTATTTCTGCTGCAAATACCTCTACCAATACATCCAAGCATTCTGCTAGCCTTACTCGCTGCCTTACTACATTGTTTACTAAGTTTTAAATCATCTGAAATAATAATTCCCAAGTCCTCTTCCTCGTCTGTAACAGTCAGTAAAGTGTCATTGAGTCTGTAATTAACATTTGGATTTTTCTTCCCTAAATGCATTATTTTATGGAAGATTTCTTCAGCGCCGCTTGGAGGATCACTTCTGCCGGTCCGGGTCTCCTCTTCAGTTCCATCGGTGGCTCGGCTGAGTGAAGACGACTAAAGGTAGGATGATCTTCAGGGGATTAGTGTTAGGTTATTTTAAGGGGGGTTTGGGTTAGATTAGGGGTAAGTAGCTTAAAATTGTTGTAATATTTTTAAAATGTTTGTAACCTATTTTTTTATTTTTTGTAACTTAGCTTTTTTTATTTTTTGTACTTTAGTTAGTTTATGTAATTGTATTTAATTGTAGTTATTTGTAGGTAATTTATTTAATTTATTTAATGATAGTGTAGTGTTAGGTTTAATTGTAACTTAGGTTAGGATTTATTTTACAGGTAATTTTGTATTTCTTTTAGCTAGGTAGTTATTAAATAGTTAATAACTATTTAATAACTATTCTAACTAGCTAAAATAAATACAAAGTTACCTGTAAAATAAAAATAAATCCTAAGATAGCTACAATATAATTATTATTTATATTGTAGCTATATTAGGGTTTATTTTAAAGGTAAGTATTTAGTTTTAAATAGGAATAATTTATTAAAGTATAGTGTAGTGTTAGGTGTAATTGTAACTTAGGTTAGTTTTTATTTTACAGGTAAATTTCTCTTTATTTTAGCTAGGTAAGCTATTAAATAGTTAATAACTATTTAATAGCTATTGTACCTAGTTAAAATAAATTGAAAGATGCCTGTAAAATAAAAATAAATCCTAAGATAGCTACAATATAATTATTATTTATATTGTAGCTATATTAGGGTTTATTTTAAAGGTAAGTATTTAGTTTTAAATAGGATTAATTTAGTTCATAATAGAAATATTATTTAGATTTATTTAATTAATATTTAAGTTAGGGGGGTATTAGGGTTAGTGTTAGACTTAGGTTTAGGGGTTAATAAATTTATTACAGTGGCGGCGGTGTAGTTGGGGGCAGGATAGGGGTTAATAAATTTATTATAGGTGGCGACGGTGTAGGGGGGGCGGGATAGGGGTTAATAGGTATAATGTAGGTGGCAGCGGTGTCCGGGAGCGGCGGTTTAGGGGTTAATACATTTATCAGAGTTGCGGCAGGGTCTAGGAGTGGTGGTTTAGGGGTTAATACATTTATCAGAGTTGCGGCAGGGTCTAGGAGCGGCGGTTTAGGGGTTAATAAGTTTATTTAGTTGCGGGGGGCTCCGGGGGCGCCGGTATAGGGGGTAGAACAGTGTAGTTAGTGTGAGTGCTTAGTGACAGGCTAGCAATAAAGCTGGGAAAAAGCCGAAGAGCAGCGAGATCGGATGAGTGATAACTCTCACAGTCCGCTGCTCATCGCCCCGCGGCTTTTTGACAGCTTTATTTGATAACTTAGGCGAAATTTTTCAGGTCCGCGGCGGCGATGTGAGGCGAGCTTAGGCGGGCGTATTGGGCCGGCGAAGGCAGGAAAGTTGACACGTTGATAACTACCCCCCATAGGATGAGCTTTAACCATTTTTTGTCTCTTTCAGCAAATGTCTAGTTTTACCTCCAAACAGATATGTAGCAGGTCATAGCTTAAATGTGCAGATATTAGGATGCTCTTGAACAATTTTTTTTCAGCAAATGTCAAGTTTTAGAAACAAACAGATATGTGGCAGGTCATAGCTATAGATATAGAATGCGCTTTAAACATTTATTTGTATTTCAGCATTTTAACAAATGTCTAGTTTTAGCGAAAAACAGATATGTAACAGGTCATAGCTTAAATGTGCAGATATAGGATGCGCTTTAACCATTTTTTGTCTCTTTCAGCAAATGTCTAGTTTTAGCTCCAAACAGATATGTAGCAGGTCGTAGCTTAAATGTTGAGATATAGGATGCGCTTTAACCATTTTTTTGTCTCTTTCAGCAAATATCTAGTTTTAGAAACAAACAGATATGTAGCAGGTCATAGCTTAAATGTGCAGATATAGGATGCGCTTTAACCATTTATTTGTCTTTCAGCAAATGTCTATTTTTAGCATATGTAGCAGGTCATATGTAGCAGGTCATAGCTTAAATGTGCAGATAAAGGATGCGCTTTAACCATTTATTTGTCTCTTTCAGCAAATGTCTAGTTTAGGCGATTTTCGTATACACAAATGCATTGTATCATTTTACTTTTTAAATGTATTTTTTCATATCATAATTTTTAAGATATTTGTAATATTGACATTTTGTCTTGTTAATTATTCATAGATGATTCGGGTTACATGAGTCGGCCTTGGCTCATTACGCCATTGCGTAACCCAGCTGACGAGGCACAGGTGTGCTGCAATCGGGCGCACAAGCGGACTAGGGCTGTAGTGGAGAGGATGTTTGGGCTCCTCAAAATGTGCTTTAGATGCCTGGACAGGTCTGGAGGAGCCCTCCAATACAGCCCTAGTAAGGTGGCGAAGATCGTTATAGCCTGCAGCGTTCTTCATAACATAGCACAGCGGGCTGGGATGCTGCAGGCCCTCCAGGTGCTCCGAGACCTCCTACAAGATGAGGAGGACGACACAGTTCTAGGGGGGCCATTCCGGGACGAGGGGGTCAATGTCAGAGCCAACATCATCAACAGCCCCTTCAGACGGTAAATACTATGTTATATAGGAGCATTGCGAATATGTGACTTTTTAGTAAAATGCAAGTAGAATTGTGCGAACATGTTAGGATTGTTCAAGAAATGATTATAGCAAAATCTAAAATCTATTTATATATTCTCTATCCAAGTAAGATAATAACAAATACATCCTTCTAATATTAGGACATGTAAAGAAAATAATAGTCCCATGACTGGTTGTTAAAGTATATATTTTACAAGCACATGCCTGATATTAAATATAATACAGTTACACTTTTTTTAAAATTTAAAATATCAACACAGCTCAAGCAGATAATGAGTGTTAAAGTCTTGTATTTTACCAAAGTGGAGTTAGATACAGCCATATAAATTTTGGTTGTGTTATTTAGAGATGTACAAATCATAAAATGTTAATGATGAGGCTATGCAGTATAAGTTTTCATAACAACTTTGGTTATGTCACTTTTAAGAAATGTGTAGAGTGAACTTGTTAGATTAAAGTGACAGTGTAGCTTAATTTTATATTCCCATTCTAATATCTATCATGCATTTTTTAAAAAAAATTTAATATATTCTTAAAATAAATCTAGCTTAGTTATTATGGTATCGTTATTTGCAAGGTAACCTAGGTAGATTAAATGATCTTTAAATAAAACATGATAGCTAAGTTTAATTTCACATTTAGACAGAGCTAGTTATTGTTTGCCATATTGATGACTTTTCACTCTAGTGGAGTCATTTGAAGGGACAGCTAAGTCATAGATATTTCAAAATATAATTTCTCACAATAATCCTCTTTACCTGCTGGAGTGTATAAAATTGTTTACAAGTATTTCCGTTACCCTCTATTTTGATTTTAAAATAGTTTACTTCTCCTATGGTATCTCCACCTATTCATAATGTTTTTGGCCTGAGGCAAAGCTGTGTAAACACAGCCATCATAAGATATTACACTCCCAGTGGGGCATACAATATATAAGGTAATACAATGTAAATGTATTTTTCTTTCATATAATTAGCAAGAGTCCATGAGCTAGTGACGTATGGGATATACATTCCTACCAGGAGGGGCAAAGTTTCCCAAACCTCAAAATGCCTATAAATACACCCCTCACCACACCCACAAATCAGTTTTTACAAACTTTGCCTCCTGTGGAGGTGGTGAAGTAAGTTTGTGCTAGATTCTACGTTGATATGCGCTCTGCAACAGGTTGGAGCCCGGTTTTCCTCTCAGCGTGCAGTGAATGTCAGAGGAATGTGAGGAGAGTATTGCCTATTTGAATTCATTGATCTCCTTCTACGGGGTCTATTTCATAGGTTCTCTGTTATCGGTCGTAGAGATTCATCTCTTACCTCCCTTTTCAGATCGACGATATACTCTTAAATATACCATTACCTCTACTGATTCTCGTTTCAAAAATGCTTCATTTTATTGCGTCATTCTTGGCGCAAAAATTTTCTTGTCATTTCCGGCGTCATACGTGTCGCCGGAAGTTGCGTCATTTTTTTGACGTTTTTTGCGGCAAAAAATGTCAGCGTTACCGGATGTGTAATGGGAAAAAAATGCCAATGAACAAGCTTCTAGCAACCAGAAGCAATAAATAATGAGACTTAAATATTGTGGAGACAACAATTTGCCAAAAAAGCTAAAAAATTTGAGCGTCATTGTTGTCTCCACAATATTTAAGTCTCATTATTTATTGCTTCTGGTTGCTAGAAGCTTGTTCATTGGCATTTTTTTCCCATTCCTGAAGCTGTCATTTAAGGAATTTGATCATTTTTGCTTTATATGTTGTTTTTTCTATTACATATTGCAAGATGTCTCAGATTGACCTTGAATCAGAAGCCACTTCTGGAAAAACGCTTAACTGAGTTTCAGTTCTACCAAAGCTAAGTTCATTTATTTTAAATGTTATAAATGTTTATCTTTAGCTATGGTTTGTAATAAATTATTATGATATACTTTTACATGCAGAATCCATTAGTATTTATGCTTTATATATTTCCATTCTTACATCTTATGTACAAGAAATATTTAGAAAATTTATAAGAAATATTTTTCTGATTCTATTTTAAAGGCTTTGTCTGACTTCGTGCCTTCTAATAAAATTCTTAAGTCTTTTTCACTTCTTTTTTAATTATTGAAGTTTCAAATGACCAACAACATACTGATTTATCCTTCTCTGATGAAGTTTTTTCTCTTTCAGAAATTTTCTTCATCAGATATTGACACTAACAAATCTACTTTTTTATTATTTTTCTATTATTAAAGTACATGTGTTCTTTGTTGAAAAGGTGTTAATTATTTTGGATATTAAGGTAACTAGTTCTTTAAGACTAGCTGACACTATTTCTGCCTATTTATTTCTTCTGTGTTTTCAGAGGTTTTCTTTCCAATTCCCCATTCTAGGGAATGGAATAGGCTGAGAATTTTCTTTTATTCCTTCTTCAAAGGTTTTAAACTATATTCCTTGCCAGCAGTTAAATTCAATTTGGAGGGTTCTCCAATTTATTGGGGCTATCTCTACTTCTACTAATTATGCTATTGTTTCTATAGCAAAATAGTATTTATTTTCCTTTAGATAGTTGTATCTTATTTATGGAAAATTATTTAGTTTCAGGTACTTTTCTTGGTCCTGTGATTTATTTGGATATTGCAATTGCTTCATTTTTTTTTGTTTACTTTAGGATCAAGTATCAGATTATGATTTATTTTAGCATTGTTAAGGGACAACATTTACTAGACTAGGTGCTGTTGCATTTGTCTTGTTGTTTTGCATTTATTGATTATGCAAGTCCACTGTATTGACTGGTCCTTTAAACTGGACTATCATGCTAATAATTTCATTTGTGTCTTCATTTTATGAATATTTTCGCAAATGAGGGTTAATCTATGTCTTTAGCTAGTTTAGCTAGAAGAATTTTGTGATTTTTTTACAAAAATAAAAAAAAATCCATATTTCTTTTTTTCTAAGATAATCAAGATTGAGTTCTAAGACTAAAACTTTTAGCTTATACTAGTTTGGTTGGTTATTAAGGAACAAATTCCTGAGTTCTTTCCCAAGTAACATGTTTATAATTGGGGTTCGAAATCAGCTCCCTAATATTGTGATGTACGTGCCGTATTCCAGCTTGGCTGGTAAGGGGCAGGTTAAGACTTCTTTGAAATTTATTTGGTTCTATTTATTTGGTTCTATTTTGTCCAAATTTCTTTGATTTTATTCCAGTAAGGCTAACACTTTCTTTAAGCGTGTTTCTGTCCTATATATTTTGGGTACTGTTGAAGCATGGCTGGGCACCCATGGGGTTCAAGCGCTGCTCAGACCTGGATTCTTCTGGGGTATTTCTTCCAGTTCCTTTTTTAGGAACCGGGTTTGGAGTTTTATTCAAAACTATTTTGCCTTTTTATGGTCATTGATAGCATTATTTGTTTTCATTAGATACAATAAATGCATATTTTCATTTTTCTGTTTTCATTCAGATTATTTTCTGAGGATGCGGCATCTCATATGATTCACTTGCTCTTCAGGACATAGTTAGAGGATCTTTTTTTCTAAAGCTCTTGATTCCTCACACAAGGGTCACCTTTTTTAGGTTTCCAGATAGTTTGTGGCACTGTCTTTGTCTCTATCAGACAAGGGATAATTCTATTGGGTTCCGTCTGTCAGTACCTTTAGTCTCTATTATTTCCTTCAGTTGCTATATATGCATAGAAGTTTTAGGTCTTATGGCCACAGCATTGGATTCAATTCCCTTTGCTCATTTTCTCTAGAAAGAACCTTTCCAGTCTTTTATGAATGTTGTTTCTTCTAGAACATGGTTGGAGGATCAATTTACCAAAAAGTTTGTTGATTCCTCAGACAAGGGTAACCTTTTTAGGTTTCCTGATAGATTCAGTGTCCTTGACTCTGTCTCTGACGGACAAGAGACGTCTGAATTTGGTTTCAGCTTGTCGAAACCTTCAGTCTCAATCTTTCCCTTCGGTAGCCTTATGCATGGAAATTCTAGGTCTTATGACTGCTGCATTGGACGCGGTCCCCTTTGCTCGTTTTCACATGCGACCTCTTCAGCTCTGTATGCTGAACCAGTGGTGCAGGGATTATACAAAGATATCTCAATTAATATCTTTAAAACCGATTGTACGACACTCTCTGACATGGTGGACAGACCACCATTGTTTAGTTCAGGGGGCTTCTTTTGTTCTTCCAACCTGGACTGTGTTTTCAACAAATGCAAGTCTGACAGGTTGGGGAGCTGTTTGGGGGTCTCTGACAGCACAAGGGGTTTGGGAATCTCAGGAGGTGAGATTATCAATCAATATTTTGGAGCTCTGTGCAATTTTCAGAGCTCTTCAGTCATGACCTCTTCTAAAGAGAGAGTCGTGCATTTGTTTTCAGACGGACAATGTCACAATTGTGGCATAAGTCAATCATCAAGGAGGGACTCACAGTCCTCTGGCTATGAAAGAAGTATCTCGAATTCTGGTATGGGCGGAATCCGGCTCCTGTATAATTTCTGCGGTTCATATACCAGGTATAGACAATTGGGAAGCGGATTATCTCAGTCGCCAAACGTTACATCCGGGCGAATGGTCTCTTCACCCAGAGGTATTTCTTCAGATTGTTCAAATGTGGGGACTTCCAGAAATAGATCTGATGGCTTCTCATCTAAACAAGAAGCTTCCCAGGTATCTATCCAGATCCAGGGATCCTCAGGCGGAGGCAGTGGATGCATTGTCACTTCCTTGGAAGTATCATCCTGCTTATATCTTTCCGCCTCTAGTTCTTCTTCCAAGAGAAATTTCCAAGATTCTAAAGGAGTGCTCGTTTGTTCTGCTGGTGGCTCCAGCATGGCCTCACAGGTTTTGGTATGCAGATCTTGTCCGGATGGCCACTTGCCAACCGTGGACTTTTCCGTTAAGACCAGACCTTCTATCGCAAGGTCCTTTTTTCCATCAGGATCTCAAATCCTTAAATTTGAAGGTATGGAGATTGAACGCTTGATTCTCAGTCATAGAGGTTTCTCTGACTCTGTGATTAATACTATGTTACAGGCTCGTAAATCTGTATCTAGGAAGATATATTATCGAGTCTGGAAGATTTACATTTCTTGGTGTTTTTCTCATCATTTTTCTTGGCATTCTTTTAGAATTCCTAGAATTTTACAGTTTCTTCAGGATGGTTTGGATAAAGGTTTGTCTGCAAGTTCCTTGAAAGGACAAATCTCTGCTCTTTCTGTTCTATTTCACAGAAAGATTGCTAGTCTTCCTGATATTCATTGTTTTGTACAAGCTTTGTTTCGTATAAAACCTGTTAAGTCAATTTCTCCTCCTTGGAGTTTGAATTTGGTTCTGGGGGAACCTATGCATTCGCTGGACATTAAATTACTTTCTTGGAAAGTTTTGTTTCTTTTGGCCATCTCTTCTGCTAGAAGAGTTTCTGATTTATCTGCTCTTTCTTGTGAGTCTCCTTTTCTGATTTTTCATCAGGATAAGGCGGTGTTGCGAACTTCTTTTAAATTTTTACCTAAGGTTGTGAATTCTAACAACATTAGTAGAGAAATTGTGGTTCCTTCATTGTGTCCTAATCCTAAGAATTCTAAGGAAAGATTGTTGCATTCTTTGGATGTAGTTAGAGCTTTGAAATATTATGTTGAAGCTACTAAAAATTTCTGAAAGACTTCCAGTCTATTTGTTATCTTTTCCGGTTCTAGGAAAGGTCAGAAGGCCTCTGCCTTTTCTTTGGCGTCTTGGTTCAAGTCTTTGATTCATCATGCTTATGTCGAGTCAGGTAAAACTGTGCCTCAAAGGATTACAGCTCATTCTTCTAAGTCAGTTTCTACTTCCTGGGCGTTTAGGAATGAAGCTTCGGTTGATCAGATTTGCAAAGCAGCATCTTGGTCTTCTTTGCATACTTTTACTAAATTCTACCATTTTAATGTGTTTTCTTCTTCTGAAGCAGTTTTTGGTAGAAAAGTACTTCAGGCAGCTGTTTCAGTTTGATTCTTCTGCTTATATTTTCAGTTTTTTTTATTATAAGATTTAAACTTTATTTTGGGTGTGGATTATTTTCAGCGGAATTGGCTGTCTTTATTTTATCCCTCCCTCTCTAGTGACTCTTGCGTGGAAGATCCACATCTTGGGTATTCATTATCCCATATGTCACTAGCTCATGGACTCTTGCTAATTACATGAAAGAAAACATAATTTATGTAAGAACTTACCTGATAAATTCATTTCTTTCATATTAGCAAGAGTCCATGAGGCCCACCCTTTTATGTGGTGGTTATGATTTTTTTGTATAAAGCACAATTATTCCAATTCCTTATTTTTTTATGCTTTCGCACTTTTGTCTTATCACCCCACTTTTTGGCTATGCGTTAAACTGAATTGTGGGTGTGGTGAGGGGTGTATTTATAGGCATTTTGAGGTTTGGGAAACTTTGCCCCTCCTGGTAGGAATGTATATCCCATACGTCACTAGCTCATGGACTCTTGCTAATATGAAAGAAATTAATTTATCAGGTAAGTTCTTACATAAATTATGTATATGTACACAATGTGATAAAGTTAGGAATACAGATTATATCTACAAGCTCAAAACATTTTATTTTGTTGTGGCTTCAAAACACAAAATAAGAATTCATATACAAACCGTAACAATTTAATTTCATACATTATATACTCTGCTGCTGAATAAATAATAATGAATTGTAAACACATTAAGTGAACCAAATATTATAGTATACTGTCCCTTTAAGAGTCTGCACTGAATCATTAAAAAGCTCCATCAAAGGAGGGAGATAAGTGGCCAGTTTACATACAAGGTCCTCACACAGGTCAAGTGTATATTCATATAACAGGGTCGAGTATGACACAATGTGGAATGTGTAGTAAAGTAAATATCTATTTTTTGTTTACTGTCCCTTTAAATGTATATAACCTTTCACGGAGTATACACTCATCTATTTAAATATATTATCATATTTAGACATGACTGCATATTTATTTTAATTAATTACCATTGCATATTTACTATTAGAATAGTGGGTATTACATGCATTCATCAATGAGAAGAGCAATATTGTAAAGTAAATATGTCAACTTTTTATTTTTAGTTAATCGCTTGTGATGGCTATTTACTTTGTAGTGAAAGGTACATGCAACCCAAAGTTAATCTTCCATGATTCCGACAGAGCAGATTTGAATCTAAAATAAAATTTTACTTAGATAATCACATATGGTTCATTCTCATGTTATCCTAAGTTTGAAAAAAAAAATATGTATAGGCTTATGAGCAGTAAAGCATTACTGGGAGATATCTGCTTATTTGTGGGTGGGTAACAATGCATAGTTGCAATGGTTAGCCAAATGTTTTTAGATACTTCACACTATTGCATATCTGCTTCTTAACAATAAAGACACCATGAAAAATAAAATTGTATGTGAACATTTCAGACAAATACATGCTCTATTTGATTTCTATAAATGAGCACCAGAAACGTTTAATTTCCATAAAAAAATATGTCCCTTTATTTTCTCAAAGTAACGTCCATTATAAATACAAAGAACGCATTTCACCATTATTGAAATATAGCGTGGTAAACGTATCTTTCAACGCGAAATTCGCATTTATGAAAAGTCGAAAAGAATTTCACACACTGTCACTTAGCACACAATCAATGTGCATTGTTCGGATTGTAAATACATTTAAAGGAACAGTCAACCTAAATTTTCACATAGGTAATTCCTATACAGTTGCTAACGATATTTAATTTGCACTGTAGCCTTATGTATTAGCCTTAATCTTTTATAAGAATTACTACTTACTTGTTTCTTCATTGCAGTTTAAAATGCCTGCCAGCCCCCTCCCATATTTCGTCATCATGATCCTCTGGTTTTGTTCAGTGTCCTGCTGTAACGCTGCAAGTCTCGTATTTCCACGCTCCTGATTTAGCGCATGCGCATTGTGCCGCTAACACTGCAGGGGGAAGGAACTCAAAATCCTTTCTTGTGTTCCTAGAGGTCTGTTATTTCTGGCGTACCAGTGTGTGCAGACATCGTAGTCTGTGAAGTCTCCGGCAGTCATTGTATTCTGTGAAGCAGTGTGCAGTTTTGTTTCTTCTCTTGTACTTGTAAGTAATGCTGGTACTGCAAAGGTTTACCTTTCTGTGTTCCCCCTCAAAGAAATCTGAGCTGGTGGTTTATTTTACTTGTTTGTAATGTAGTGTTCAGACTGACCAATTTAATTTGTCTGTAACGTTCAGTGTAGACTGAGAGTTTAGGCTGGGTTACACAATAGATTGCAAGCTATGTCTGGGTGAACTGAATATACTTATATAACATTCAGTGTAGACTGACAGTTTAGGCTGGGGTACACAACAGATTGCAAGCTATGTCTGCGTGAACTGAATATACTTATGTAACGTTCAGTGTAGACTGACAGTTTAAGCTGGGGTACATAAAAGATTGCAAGCTAATGCCAGGTTCACCAGACAGGAAAGTGCTGCACTGGTTTACGCAGTTAAGGAGTTTTATCCGCAGCTGTTTGGGACTCAGAAGAGGTCGACGACTGGGGCAGTCAAAAGGGCCCTCTGGGTGTCTGTCGCCCTTTCTGTGAATGTGGTGGCAGACATACAGAGGAGGTTTCGGCTGCGGAATAAAGTCTACCTCGTGAGGGAGTGGACTAGTGCCCGTTGGAGAGGTGATCCAGGCCCACCCCCACGGAAACTTGTCCTACAACCTCATGAGGAGGCTTTATGCACCCTCCTCAATCTCCGTTTCCCCCGGAGATTTGCTGCCCCCCATCCTTGGCCCCCTCCCAGTCCCCAGCTGCTGGTCCTGAAACTCCCAACCCGGAGGCCAGTGCAGCTCCAATCGGTGACCTGGGAGAAGGCAATACAGAGGCTGAACCAGGTAAAGATCAGACTTCATATAATATTTTAATATTTGAGTACATATTTAAGCAATGTGTATATAGTCATATATTCAAACTATATGGATCTCACAACAGACGTTACTTATGATGGTAGACATCTTAATTTAGATTTGTCAGACATCAAATAGGAATAATGCTTTTTCTTGCACTCTCCCGTATATCGTCACACAGCTAAAATGGAATTGCGCATCTGTGAAATCCCTATCCTCCGCCATTTCATACATTGAATATCGATTCATACAAAACTTAGAAATATTAATTTGTATAATTAAATCTTTACAATGATCCTATTGGAATATCGTGATACACACAATTGTAAATATATTCAAAAGCTTTGAAAATTATACTTATCACAATACTAGATCCAAATCAATTCATAATCACGGATGCGCAATTATGCTTTTAATTATTGCGCTATGATCATGGAAGATATAATTGCGCAGAGACGTGAACATGTGTTTGCTGTAACAGTGGCATTACTTTAGAGATGTTGGTCAAATGTATACATTAATTAGTATAAATGTTAAGAATACAGTATCCTGATTTTCAATATTCTAAATTACAAAAGCTATACTAGCAATATAAAATTAAAATTGACAGATCAATGTATAACAATTGATGACAATGCAAGAATACATCAAACGACTCAAAGGGACAGTTAACAACATAAAAGCTTTAAAATAAACATACATGATCTCTTTATTTATAAATACATTTTAAAAAACAATGAACTCACGTGAAGAATTAAAATATGTTTAACTTTGTCAAATTGAAAAACAATGTATGATTGTTCATGTCAAAGTTATGATTTGTATTAATGATTTCTAATACTGATTGAATATTTTAAAGATATGGATGTTGGTGCTGGACCCTCAAGCTCGGGTTTGTCCCAGTCTGGTATGTCTCATTATACTTCACTTTTTGCTTACAAATTTGGACATAACATTGCATAATACATTTACATTGATCTATATTAACATGGATCCTCTAATTAGATTTCAAGTGTATTTAAAAAGAAGAATCACGATTCAGAGATCAAATTCCATTGTAATTAAAATCCCAATTTATTAGTATTTGAACATATTCCTCAGAATCTTGCTATCTGTATTTGAATGTAATCTAATTTTGGATTCAGCACCTGAGTAGTGCTTGACAGTTGGTGGCTACATTTAGACAACACTAACACATTTTTACACATGTGCAGAATATATAAATATTCATCTCATATGCTTTGATATTTCATTCTTATCATGTTTGGATGAAATATCATGTTTGGATGAAAAAATACTGTGATTTAAATCACATCTTTCACTCTCATATTACCTTTATATAAGCGTATTCTAACAGCACCATGATGACATAGTTTAAAATATATCTTATGTCTTGCATTGTGATCAATATGTGTTGTGTCAGAAACCAGATTACTGTACATTGCACAAATGTATATATGTGCCACATGTATTATGGTCTTGTTGTCACCAATTGTTATTCAAAGTGTTAATTGCCTGTCTGGATTTATTTTAAAACAGTGACCAATAGTTATTTTTAGATATGCCATAGATTAATATGATAACAATCGGATGTCTAATATTTTAAGAAACAGGACATGTGAAAGACATCATTTTCTTTCCACTCACCTTGATAAACTAATGAATTTAATTTTCATATTAGTGGTCTAGTCTTCACATTTCGAAAGATATTATTTTAAATAGTTAAAGATTAATTTTATTTTATAATACCAAATATGTATATTTAAAGCTGATGTACAAATTGTGTTACATAATATTTATTTATATCATTAATAGTTAGTTAATTTGACAAGCCCGGAGGGATCCAGCACTGATGCAGACCTGCCTTTGCAGGATGCTGGTAAGTCCATTTACTCATCCATATGTCATTAAAGGTGTCTTTTGCAAAAATATTCTGATCATGATTATGATGAAGCATTCCATTTGAATAAAACTTATAATGTACTCCTCTAATTAGATATATTCATTTGATTAGTTTAATATTAAGATCTCAAAGCTTCTTAGTCTATACCTTTGTGCTTCAGAACATGGATAGCACATGTTGATATTTTGTATAAATGTAGATAACAATCATCAAGTGATACACACACGATAACTATTAAATGTTCTGTGTACTATGCTTTTTTCCGGATTTACAAAATACAGACAATCCCATTTAATTATTAATCATCAATAATTATATATTTTATTTCAATTGCATGCTCCAAATTATGAAACTCCTAACTTTGTTTCAGTATCTCTTTAATGCAACATTGATGTGTGTCCTTGAGCACCCCTAACACATGTTATAATTTTTGATTTTAACTTGTACACAACATATTATGTTTTACAGATATGGATGTTAAATGTGAGATGGAGGAGAATGGGGCTCCCTTGGAGTCTGATGGTATGTCAAATTGATGGTATGTCAAATATATATAACATGTAAGTGAATTTTCTGCTTTCATGGACCTTTTAAATTAAATATATTTCCCAAATAAGTAAAACATTTTAAGCTAGCTTGAAAAATGTACACTTAATTTAACGTATTCAATGTTGTCAACACATCGAGAGAAATATGGCATACAGGCTTATTATAAACTACCAATATTTGCTTGATTTAACAAGCATGTGTAGATATACCAATGTGCCATGTCTTTCTATATGTTAGCATATGTTCTTGTTTAAGCTATGTTGCTGGCATAAACACAGTGATATGCCATCATGTATAATTGTAATGGTAATTTTTTTGTATTATGAGAACAGGTTTGGCCATCACATCACAAAAGCCAATCAATCTAATCAACAAGGAAAGCATGTGATGATGTTGTCTCAACACACTTGTAAAACACACTCTGCAAATAATCTGCCTCCATGGACCCGGTCCCATAGAAGCAGATTAAATACAGAGTGTGCTCCACAAGTGTAAGAAGACAACATAATCACATACACATACATCCTTTATAAACTAACTTTAATTTAAAAACAATAATATATAAACATAATTACTTCTTCCTCCTTCCCTTATTCACACAAGACTGAGTCTCTGGGGTGGCCAAATGCCCCCTCTGACGTGTCCTCATTGGAGATGGTTGTGGAAGAAGGGGAGGAGGAGTACTGTGTGTGACTGGGGATTGACCAGGCAGAGTAGGAAATGGAGGAGGTACAGGAGCTGATGGTCCAGGAGTTGATGGTCCAGGCTCTTGTGGTCTTCCCATTTCCGGAAATGGTCTGCTTGCCAACTCCCGGAGGACCTGCAATATATTATTTTCAACATTAAACATATTTGTTTGTCCTTCGATCAGGCGGTTCACTGCGTTGGTCATAAACTTTCTGTGTGCCTGTTGTGCCCTCCGGGAGTTCTGCATTTCCTCCAGGAAGGCCATAATTAGCTCCACCTCTTGGATTTTGGGGGGATGTTCTCCTCAGGGGGAGCTGCTGCACGGGGGGCTGCTGCTGCATGAGGGACTGCTGCAGGGATATCTTCTGCAGGGGTGGCTGGTGCAGGGATATCTTCTGCAGGGGGGGGGATGGTGCAGTGATATCTTCTGCAGGGTTCTCCTCCAGTTCTCCCTGAGGTGGCCTGTCATCTTCTGCACCACTCTCATGCCTGGGTGAAGGAGGAGCATTTTCGTGCTGTGTTTCCTCCTCACCGGCTTCCGACTCTGTATATTTGGAAATAAAAGAAATAAGAGACATTAGCAAAGTTCCAAATAAAGATGTAAATGCTATTTTTGAAAGTGTATTAATGAGGCTGTCTTCGTAATTCAATTGTAACCATAAGCAATTGCTACGATTTACGTATTTGCAAACCCGTCTTTCGGATATCTAGATGGTCAATATGAATGTATTTTTGCATGCGTTTTAAATCTGTTTAAATGCACACCTAATCTGTAGACTAAATACTAATGTGTTGGCTTTTCTTCAAATCCAACTTTTTCAAGGTAATTCTGAATAATAATATTTAAAAAAAACCCGAAGTTGCATTAGTCATATCCCTAATTTCTTTTGCGTGTGAATGGGTTATGAGGTGGATGTAAAGAGATTATTAAATGAGCTTACCATCAGATGACAAGCGCAGGTTCCCGGTATCAAGTCCTACTTCAATCCCGACTAGGGCCACCTCAGAGATGTTGAGACACAACATTTCCCCCCAGCGGCTGTAGAAAAATGTCTGCTCCAGGCTGCCACTGGTCCCTGCATTGTAGTCCCTCTCCCTCGACATTTTCTTCTTGAGCTCATTTTTGCAGTCCCGGTAGCGGTGCTATATTGATTTTATATCCCTCCTGAACTCTCCCACTGCATTGACAGCATCCTTGATCTCTTGCCACAACTGTTTCTTGACTGAAGGGGTGGCCTTCGGTGCCTGCAGCCTCCTAGCCCTCTCCATATAGGCAGCTATAAGGGCCTCCTTCTCCTCCATGGTATACCTCTCCTCCCTCTGCCTGGGTTTCCCATGTGATGTGATCCTCTGTTCTCTGGAGTGTATTGCACCCTGTCTGCACTCCTAACCTACACCACTGGGCCCAGACACTTGTTCCTCTTCAACAATGTGGCTGGGCCCACTCACCCTGACCTCTCCCCCTTCCTCTCCTCCTTCCTCACTAGTTCCTCTCCCCTTCCTGTCTCAATCTCCTGCCTAACCTCCTGCCTAACCTCCTCCCTAACCTGCTCCCTAACCTGATCACTAACCTGCTTCCTTATAGGCTCTAAGAGCTCCTTGCTGATCTCCTGCCTCGGCTGTCCCCTAGTCCTCCTTCCCGCCATACCCTTTCAAAAGGTAAAAGTGCCCAAATGAAAGGGGATGAAAATAATGAAATAAAAATAAAAAGTGCTCAAAGTGTGAATGGGATTTATAAAATAGGGTAAGGAGTAGTAATAAACAGTCAAACATAAAAAAAATTGAGTAAATGAGGGTATGTAAACAATAAGTTGGTGTAAATAAAACAAAATCTAACTATGGGTTGGGTATCGGATTAAAGCGAATGGGGTATGGAGTGTATTTGTATGTAGTGTTACAGCTATGTGTATGTATGTATTGAATGTGTTTGTGTGTAAATGAAAGTAAATGTGTTCAACTATATGTAAGTAATGGGGGAAAAAAAGCAACACACTAACCCAGATTTGTACGCTAACTCTCACAAACTCTCTCACTAACTTTCTCACTAACTCTCTCTCACTAACTCACTCTCTCTTACTAACTCACCTCTCACTAACTAACTCTCTCTTACTAATTCTCTGTCTCACTAACTCTCTGTAACCTCCAACGCCTAGACCTGCACCTATCTCCAAAAAGCAATACAGTCAAGGAAGTCCTGTTTCTAGCGTGCTTATATACCCTATGTAAATGGTTAATGATGTACCGATTTGCAAAGTAAAAGAGATCCAGGTGTACTTTAGTGATGATTTGTATGTGTACAATGTGGAGTAGTAGAATTTGTGCATGCTCATATAGGCCTAGATTTGGAGTTCGGCGGTAGCCGTCAAAACCAGCGTTAGAGGCTCCTAACGCTGGTTTTGGCCGCCCGCTGGTATTTGGAGTCAGTGATTAAAGGGTCTAACGCTCACTTTTCAGCCGCGACTTTTCCATACCGCAGATCCCCCTACGCCATTTGCGTATCCTATCTTTTCAATGGGATCTTTCTAACGCCGGTATTTAGAGTCGTTTCTGAAGTGAGCGTTAGAGCTCTAACGACAAAACTCCAGCCGCCTGAAAATAGCAGGAGTTAAGAGCTTTCTGGCTAATGCCGGTTCATAAAGCTCTTAACTACTGTACCCTAAAGTACACTAACACCCATAAACTACCTATGTACCCCTAAACCGAGCTCCCCCCACATCGCCGCCACTCGATTAAAATTTTTAACCCCTAATCTGCCGACCGCCACCTACGTTATACTTATGTACCCCTAATCTGCTGCCCCTAACCCCGCCGACCCCTGTATTACATTTATTAACCCCTAACCTGCCCCCCACAACTTCGCCGCCAGCTACTTAAAATAATTAACCCCTAATCTTCCGACCGCAAAGCGCCGCCACCTACGTTATCCCTATGTACCCCTAATCTGCTACCCCTAACACCGCCGACCCCTATATTATATTTATTAACCCCTAATCTGCCCCCCTCAACGTCGCCGACACCTGCCTACACTTATTAACCCCTAATCTGCCGAGCGGACCTGAGCGCTACTATAATAAAGTTATTAACCCCTAATCCGCCTCACTAACCCTATCATAAATAGTATTAACCCCCTAATCTGCCCTCCCTAACATCGCCGACACCTACCTTCAATTATTAACCCCTAATCTGCCGAGCGGAGCTCACCGCTATTCTAATAAATGTATTAACCCCTAAAGCTAAGTCTAACCCTAACACTAACACCCCCCTAACTTAAATATAATTTACATCTAACAAAATAAATTAACTCTTATTAAATAACTTATTCCTATTTAAAGCTAAATACTTACCTGTAAAATAAATCCTAATATAGCTACAATATAAATTATAATTATATTATAGCTATTTTAGGATTAATATTTATTTTACAGGCAACTTTGTAATTATTTTAACCAGGTACAATAGCTATTAAATAGTTAAGAACTATTTAATAGTTACCTAGTTAAAATAATAACAAATTTACCTGTAAAATAAATCCTAACCTAAGATATAATTAAACCTAACACTACCCTATCAATAAAATAATTAAATAAACTACCTACAATTACCTACAATTAACCTAACACTACACTATCAATAAATTAATTAAACACAATTCCTACAAATAAATACAATTAAATAAACTAGCTAAAGTACAAAAAATAAAAAAGAACTAAGTTACAAAAAATAAAAAAATATTTACAAACATAAGAAAAATATTACAACAATTTTAAACTAATTACACCTACTTTAAGTCCCCTAATAAAATAACAAAGCCCCCCAAAATAAAAAATTCCCTACCCTATTCTAAATTAAAAAAGTTACAAGCTCTTTTACCTTACCAGCCCTGAACAGGGCCCTTTGCGGGGCATGCCCCAAGAATTTCAGCTCTTTTGCCTGTAAAAGAATAAATACAATACCCCCCCCCCCAACATTACAACCCACCACCCACATACCCCTAATCTAACCCAAACCCCCCTTAAATAAACCTAACACTAAGCCCCTGAAGATCTTCCTACCTTGTCTTCACCATCCAGGTATCACCGATCCGTCCTGGCTCCAACATCTTCATCCAACCCAAGCGGGGGTTGGCGATCCATCATCCGGTGCTGAAGAGGTCCAGAAGAGGCTCCAAAGTCTTCCTCCTATCCGGCAAGAAGAGGACATCCAAACATCTTCTCCAAGCGGCATCTTCGATCTTCTTCCATCCGGTGCGGAGCGGGTCCATCTTGAAGCAGGCGACGCGGATCCATCCTCTTCTTCCGTTGTCTCCCGACTAATGACGGTTCCTTTAAGGGACGTCATCCAAGATGGCGTCCCTCGAATTCCGATTGGCTGATAGGATTCTATCAGCCAATCGGAATTAAGGTAGGAATTTTCTGATTGGCTGATGGAATCAGCCAATCAGAATCAAGTTCAATCCGATTGGCTGATCCAATCAGCCAATCAGATTGAGCTCGCATTCTATTGGCTGTTCCGATCAGCCAATAGAATGCGAGCTCAATCTGATTGGCTGATTGGATCAGCCAATCGGATTGAACTTGATTCTGATTGGCTGATTCCATCAGCCAATCAGAATTTTCCTACCTTAATTCCGATTGGCTGATAGAATCCTATCAGCCAATCGGAATTCGAGGGATGCCATCTTGGATGACGTCCCTTAAAGGAACCGTCATTAGTCGGGAGACAACGGAAGAAGAGGATGGATCCGCGTCGCCTGCTTCAAGATGGACCCGCTCCGCACCGGATGGAAGAAGATCGAAGATGCCGCTTGGAGAAGATGTTTGCCGGTCCGGATGTCCTCTTCTTGCCGGATAGGAGGAAGACTTTGGAGCCTCTTCTGGACCTCTTCAGCACCGGATGATGGATCGCCAACCCCCGCTTGGGTTGGATGAAGATGTTGGAGCCAGGACGGATCGGTGATACCTGGATGGTGAAGACAAGGTAGGAAGATCTTCAGGGGCTTAGTGTTAGGTTTATTTAAGGGGGGTTTGGGTTAGATTAGGGGTATGTGGGTGGTGGGTTGTAATGTTGGGGGGGGGGGGGGTATTGTATTTATTCTTTTACAGGCAAAAGAGCTGAAATTCTTGGGGCATGCCCCGCAAAGGGCCCTGTTCAGGGCTGGTAAGGTAAAAGAGCTTGTAACTTTTTTAATTTAGAATAGGGTAGGGAATTTTTTATTTTGGGGGGCTTTGTTATTTTATTAGGGGGCTTAGAGTAGGTGTAATTAGTTTAAAATTGTTGTAATATTTTTCTTATGTTTGTAAATATTTTTTTATTTTTTGTAACTTAGTTCTTTTTTATTTTTTGTACTTTAGCTAGTTTATTTAATTGTATTTATTTGTAGGAATTGTGTTTAATTAATTTATTGATAGTGTAGTGTTAGGTTAATTGTAGGTAATTGTAGGTAGTTTATTTAATTATTTTATTGATAGGGTAGTGTTAGGTTTAATTATATCTTAGGTTAGGATTTATTTTACAGGTAAATTTGTTATTATTTTAACTAGGTAACTATTAAATAGTTCTTAACTATTTAATAGCTATTGTACCTGGTTAAAATAATTACAAAGTTGCCTGTAAAATAAATATTAATCCTAAAATAGCTATAATATAATTATAATTTATATTGTAGCTATATTAGGATTTATTTTACAGGTAAGTATTTAGCTTTAAATAGGAATAAGTTATTTAATAAGAGTTAATTTATTTCGTTAGATGTAAATTATATTTAAGTTAGGGGGGTGTTAGTGTTAGGGTTAGACTTAGCTTTAGGGGTTAATACATTTATTAGAATAGCGGTGAGCTCCGCTCGGCAGATTAGGGGTTAATAATTGAAGGTAGGTGTCGGCGATGTTAGGGAGGGCAGATTAGGGGTTAATACTATTTATGATAGGGTTAGTGAGGCGGATTAGGGGTTAATAACTTTATTATAGTAGCGGTGCGGTCCGCTCGGCAGATTAGGGGTTAATAAGTGTAGGCAGGTGTCGGCGACGTTGAGGGGGGCAGATTAGGGGTTAATAAATATAATATAGGGGTCGGCGATGTTAGGGCAGCATATTAGGGGTACATAGGGATAACGTAGGTTGCGGCGGTTTACGGAGCGGCAGATTAGGGGTTAAAAAAAATATGCAGGGGTCAGCGATAGCGGGGGCGGCAGAATAGGGGTTAATAAGTGTAAGGTTAGGGGTGTTTAGACTCGGGGTACATGTTAGAGTGTTAGGTACAGACGTAGGAAGTGTTTCCCCATAGGAAACAATGGGGCTGCGTTAGGAGCTGAACGCTGCTTTTTTGCAGGTGTTAGGTTTTTTTTCAGCTCAAACAGTCCCATTGTTTCCTATGGGAGAATCGTGCACGAGCACGTTTTTGAGGCTGGCCGCGTCCGTAAGCAACTCTGGTATCGAGAGTTGCATTTGCGGTACAAATGCTCTACGCTCCTTTTTTGGAGCCTAACGCAGCATTTGTTTGAACTCTCGATACCAGAGTTAAATTTATGGTGCGGCCAGAAAAAAGCCCGCGGAGCGTTAACAGCCCTTTTACCGCCAAACTCCAAATCTAGGCCATAGAGTTTCTAAATGCACATATGTTTTTCTGGAATGTGTATAATGCGATGATGTCATAGTGATCGTTTTGCATAACATTCTCCTAATTTAGTATATCAAAATCCAAATGATGATTTCTGTTCGTATCGTATTTAAGTGTTGTAAATGTTTTTTAAAAAAAATAATGTTTCTTAATCGCCAATGCGAATGTTTTGTTTGAATATCAGTGTGAAATTTATTTTTCCTTGTTTTGTTCCATGATGCAGATCCCAGCGTATTTTCCGAATCCTCATTTAGTGTAAATGTTCTGTAGTATTTGTTGTAAAGGATTGTGAATGTTGAATGCGGATGTGTTGTGTGAGCGATAGTTGTTTGTACATTTGAGCTGTTTTTTTTTAGTATCCATTATGTTGAATGTGTAATATGACAGAGCAGTGTGTAGTTCTCGTGATATCGAGTGTTAGATGAAAAATCCGTATATTCTTCAGTTTGCATTGACTTCTATTGGAGAATCCATTACGCGTCCGTGATTACGCTAGGGAAATAAACGCGGTACTCGTGTTACCGCGATGCGTAACAAGGTTCTTTTCAGACTTGTAATACTTACGTTATGAAGAGTGCACAATGAAAATAACGCATGCGCCATTTGTGAACAGCCATTATGCAAAACTCGTAATCTAGGTGATTATGAATAATAATATGATATAATTGAGTCTTAGGTAGACTATTTTTGGACAGGGGTTACCCTGAGGAAATAATTAAGGAGGATATAGCAAAAGTACAGGCCTTTGACAGGGATGAATTGTTGAAAGTAACTAGTAATACTGGTCAGAATCATAAAAATAGAGACCATTTAGTTTCTGTGACTCAATTTAATAAACAGAGTAAGCATATTATGATTATTATCAAAACGTATTGGCACATCTTGGGCGAGTGTAACCCCTTTATAACAGAGTTTAAAGATTTGCCTATTCCTGCGTATAGAAGGGCACCTTCTCTAAGGGATTCTCTAATTAAAAGTGATGTTGGTAGTGGAAAAACCACTAGGATGGGTTATATCACAAGTAAAAACAAAGTGTGTTTTCCCTGTCTTGGGTGGTTAGCTGTAGTAACATGATTAAAGGGCAGCAATTTGTACATCCACACATAGGCACTACGTTTGAAATCTATACCTGTAATTCTGATTTCATTATTTATTTGATTAAATGTCCATGTGGTTTGGTATATGTTGGAGAATCAACCAGAAAAAAGAGGGAGCGCATGAGTCAGCATAAGTCCAATATCAGGAAAGGGGATGAGGATGCCCTAGTTTCTAACCACTTTGTGAAAGCAGGCCATCAGATCTCACAACTCAGGTTTCAAGTCAAAGAGCGGGTAGAGAGACTAAGGAGAGGGGTGATAGAGAGCTGTTATTAATGAGATGCAAGGCTATCTGGATTTATAAGCTAGATACTCTTCATCCTAAAGGCCTAAATAGAGATCTAGATTGGTCCCTGTTTTTCTAAATTCATTATATTCTCTTTTCATGACCTATCTATTTTCTTCTCATACTGCTCAGAACAATTGTATTATATGTGTGCATTGTATTATATTGTATATTTGATTAGTTTAAAATGTTAAATAGATTTCACAACCAGCAGAATTATATCTTGTTGAGGTGATGTAATATCAGTGTTTTCCAGCAGGTAGTAGTGGTGTCATAGAGAGGTGATTTTTCACATGTGAGTATACTCACCTGTATAGTATATTGATGACTGTAAAACACAGATTAAATGTTCACATGATTAAGGGCTGAGTCCCGACACGTTGTGTTTTTTTCTCTTGTCCTAAATGAAAGGTTTTAAAGATTAACCATTGCTGGTGCTGGTGCTGCTGCTGCCTTTTTGAATACCTAAAAAGAGTAAATGACACAATCCTGAACCTAGTACTTCAGTGCAACAGCTCCTTACTTTAGAGCCCACTCAGGGGTTTATTGTTCACAACCATTTTTCCTAGTTCTGTCCGACCATGGATGGACATAGCTGGGTTCCTTCTCTAAATCTACCAAAAGGTAAATAATGAGTAAGTTGAGACTGCTGGGCTACAGATCATCCTACTGGGCTGCTTACATTATCCTTGCTAACCAGTAAGCAAGAGACATGACTCTCAGGCTGGCTTTATTGTTGATGTACTCTAGTTGCTCTGGAGGTTTTCTCTGTGGGTGCTACCATTTTTCACTGCATGACCTCACATGACCTGGTGTATCATGAAGGCTCAAACACTGCAGCATTATAGCACAGACCCTGCTTATTATGGAGGAGCTGATTAAGGATCCGGTATTACAAGCTATCTTACATCATCATGCAAAGAGCATCCTGCTTTAAGTCCTGTGTGCTTCACTGCCCATAATTAGTCAGCACATTTAGAGACTGTGGGCCCAGTTATCTAAAGCCCTCTCCTCAGGCGAGCTGATGTAAGAAGTCTTGTCAGTATGGCGAGGTCCCTCAAACTATTTTAGAAACACACATTTTAGATTGAGAGATATTTATCTCATAATGCAGGATCCTGTATGTGAAGGAGAGACTCCTATATTTAAATGTAAGGTCTAAAAAAAAAATCAAAAGATTTTGTGTTTTTTTCACGGAGGTATGTTTTTGATCATCAGGCCCTGAATCTGAAGATTTCTTTACATTGTAGATGGATCTGGCTGATACTCCTGCGGGTGCCCACTATGTATAGCTTTTAGACCCCCAGTAATGAACTTTTTATTCTTTTATATGTCTCTTGCCTGCGTATTCTTTAGATCTCTTTTTGCTTATTGTACTTTTGTAATCTTGCAGCCCTGAGCCTAGAAAAAAATCCTATACTAAGCAATTGTGTGCTGTGTTATAAGCTTGCATGGGAAGATAAAAATCTATTTTTTATATGTGTTTGTCAAGTTTTTGGAGGAATCTTTGTACCAAAACCTAATGCTGCTCAGCCTGAAGTGATCCCTGTGCAATATTTTGATACTATTTGATTCTGAGTTGGATAAGGCCGATCCTTAAACATGTTTTGTGTTGAACCCCTCTGAGTTTATCGTTTATTTTAAAAATACCTTGGAAATCATCTACTTCCTCTTACTGATATAATAACAGGTCTTAAGTTTTCGTGAGTTTCCAGGGTCTCAAATGTTTTGTCTGAATTTTTAAAACCTGGAAAGCAATTGGTTGTCCTTTAACAAAAATGTATAAGAATTATTCATTGCCTATGTCTTTTTCAGGTTTTTATGATATCCCTCTTAAAGGGACAATCAAGTCAAATTTTAACTTTCAAGAATCAGATAGAGCATGCAATTTTAAACAACTTTCCAATTTACTTTTATCATCAAATTTGATTTTCTCTCTAGGTATTCTTTTTTGAAAGCTAAACATAGGTAGGTTCAAACTGATTTCTAAACCGTTGAAGGCCTTCTCATATATCAGTGCATTTTGAGAGTTTTTCACAGTTAGACAGTGCTAGTTCATGTGTGTCATATATATAGCAATGTGCTCACTCCTGAGGAGTTATTTATGAGTCAGCATTGATTGGTTAAAATGCAAGTCTGTCAAAATCACTGAGATAAGGGGTCAGTCTGCAGAGGCATAGGGGGAGATTTAATAAGCAGCGGATGCTGCTTTCTCCGCCCAAAGTTTCCAACTCGCCAGAAACATAAGTTAAGAAGCAGCGGTCGTAAGACCGCTGCTCCTTAACTTGTCCGCCACCTTTTAGGTTGCGGACTGCAATCATCCAGATCCAATCCCCCAATTGACACCCCCTGCTAGTGACGAATGTGTAGGGGTGGCATTGCACAAGCATTTTACAAGAAATGCTTGTGCAATGTTAAATGCCGACAGCATATGCTGTTGGCATTTAGCGATGTCGGGCGGACAACATGATTTGCTACAGCGAATCATGTCCGCCCGACACTTAGTAAATTGAGCCCTTAGATACAAGGTAATCACAGTGGTAAAACTTGTATAAATTGGGGAATGGGCAATAAAGGGATTATCTATCTTTTAAACAATAACAATTTTCAAGTAGACTGTCCCTTTAATGTAGATGCTCATACTACATGCATGTCTAAGAAGATGGTATTCCCTTCTGAAGAATCTTGGCTCCTGCATGATGTGATGGGTTTGAAAATTTAGACAATTTAAACTTTGGCACACAGATTAAAATTGAATCTTCTGAACCTGTCCTTTGATACCACTTTGTTGTTTGGCAGAAAACTAGAAGATTCACAACAAATCAGTAAAGAACTGAAAAAAAGAGAACACATGTAGCACTCACAATGTTTGATAGGTAAATAATTGATATTGGAGCAAAGGATGAAAAATGAAAATAAAACAACTTTTACTTGATGAATTAAAAATGAAGGGTACGGGGGTAACTAGTTTAAAATTTGCATATGCTTACTTTAACAGGATAAAGTACAACAAGAATGACTTGGAACAAAGATGAAAACCTTGTGGCCTGAATACTACCTATATTATAGGTGACCTTAAGAGGTTCTATCTGTAACAACATCACAGTGTGAATATACTGTCGGAGTTCACAGGAAGTGGTTATCTGGCTAGAATAGAATTCACAGCTCACAGTTAATTTATCAAGTAAAAGTTAAGTTTTATTTTAATTTTTCATCCTTTGCTCCAATATCAATTCAATTATTTACCTCTGAAACATTGTGAGTGCTACATTTGTACTCTTTTTCAGTTCTTTACTGATTTGTTTTGAATTATTGATCAGTACAAGCACCATCCCCTGTGAGATAATTAGTATTCAGTAACCACATATATGGGAACGTTTATTTAATTATAAGTAGTGCTATTGGTATTTCTGTTATATCAGAAAACTAGAAGATCTTATTGCAAAAAAACACAAGGCAATAGTTAATTTCTTCTACAAGCTGCAAGATTCAGAAAGCCAACATCAGTCTAATTTTAAACATCTTGTTCAATTTGGTTTTACCAGAGGTGCCTTGTTTGCCGACATTAAAAGCTTATGCTTCAGCAAGAGGTAGAAGCCAAGGTAGACCTGCTTCCACCCATAATGTTAAGACACAAAGATGGTGTCTATGCCAAAGCTATTCCTGCCTCATTTCAAGAATGTTTGGTTATGTGTGAGTTCAGATCTATGCATACTGGAAATTGTTGAGAGACTCTATTTCCTAGAATTCAACAGAGTGTCCTCCACAAAATTTTTTGCAAAAAGATTTTTAATTCTCGAACAGAATGTTTCTGATAAAAAAGGATGGATGCTGGAGACCAGTGCTGGATCTCAGGGCACTCAATCATTTCCTCAAGTCATGGTAATTCAAGACTCTCTCCTGTATTTCATCCCAGATAAAGATTGTTTGGAATCCATAGCCCTGAAAAATGCAGACTTCTATATACCTGTGGCTCCTCCTCACAGGCAGTTTTTAATATTTGCGGTAGGCATACACCAAATATACAAAATATAATACTACTTAAATTAACTCAAGGAGTTCTGTAGTGGATATGGCAAACTATTGAGTAGTGATATTGTTAACTCTCAAAAAGAAAAAAGATAAAACACAACCAGCAGGAGGTTAAATGAAATTATTCAAGGTATAGGTCTGACGTCTAGGCCATATCTTTAAGGAGGGAGTTTAGTTTCTAAGAGCTAGTACTCTCAACAATATACAGTATATTCCCATTGAGTAGATTGTCTTAATAGAAACTGTTGGAAACAAAATTAGTTTTCACTACTTAGTGAAGCATGTCAGAATTTTCTTATATGGATACACTGCCATCTTGTGAACCTGGAGGGAAAATAAACAGTATAGTAGAAAAGAGCAACCTCTAGTGCATTTAAAAGGATGACTACGCTAGATATTCAATGTATAGCATTATTATGTTATCACGGTCCTGGCAGCAGGCCATGAGTTATGGGCTGATGTGTGAGTTGCTATCTATGTCTTTGCAATACATCAGTTGTCACATTCTCAAAGCAAAGAGGGTGTTTTGTCTCTCCGTAATATTAGAAAAAAAGTTATGATTAGTGTTGTTATTGAGTACTAAAAAACTATAATATATGATAAGATCCATTACTGCTATGGGCTAGCTCGTTAACAGCTTATCTATAGAATCTATACACAAAACAAATTGATAAATGTCTCATGTGATTTTGAGAGATTAAGCTAGATGTAGCAAGAGTTCAGTCACCAATTCTTATGGGATATGACTATAGTGTCAGATTAGAAGTTGTTTGTATGTTTTGGATGTGCCTTATTTAAGTACCCTTAGACTTGTCAGTGGTCAAACAATTAGCACAGTACATATATATAGCAGACACAAAGGAAACAATCAAGCTATGGCATATACTTAGGGTGCCCATATTGCCGCTTTAAAAAGGGACACGTATGAAAAATACATATGTTCTTATATAAAACATTATATAAAACATTTCTTTAAACAGCCCTGAAAACAGCCCTGACATATGTATTTTTCATATGTGTCTCTTTTTAAAGCGGCAATATGGTCAGCCTACATATATTCCTCTAAAAGGCAGTGATAATAGTGTATTTGAACTGTAATATTAGAGTATTTTAGCAACCAACATAACATGGCCATGGGCATCCAGGCTATAAACTTATAAAAATATTTTACAAACTACAATGCTGTAAGTCAACTAACTAGTGAACATAAATATAGAACTAGAATGTAGTTTCAATTTTAAATATATCATTGTGTTGTAGTATTTCAAACTGCCAAAATCAATCCACACCAACCACACAGAAATCCAACATATAAACCTTTTATCTGTGAAGGGCTCAAAGTTGCCGGTAATTAATAACCACCATCGGACCATTCAGTCTTCATAAATGTTAGCAATAACCGATAGTCTAAGTATATATGAAACAAGTTATATAACTGGGCCATCTTCTGTATCATAGTCCAGGGAATGGTGCTTTCTATGTTGGCCTGAAACATAAAAGTTTATGGGGGTTTAGCGCCAAAAGCTCCATCTAGTTATGCTATAAAGTTTGGAGGTTGTTTGTTCGGATCTAAGCCGATGCCCATACGGGAGTGCTGTTGATTGGCAGGAATGGATCCTCTCCGTATAACTCCAAATAGCAGCGAGGTCATTGATGACCAAAGTCTCTTTGATCTTGATGATCGCCATTGTTAATGTTTCTGCCATGCGGAGTGAGGGTAAGCCGTCTTCTCCTTGTTCTCTAGGCAGATTAAGTGGGCCACCTCGATCAAACATCCTGGCCAGTATTTTCAAAGGTCCTCTGCTAATCTCTCTGTTAGCAGCTTCTTGTCCTGTAAATCCGATGTCGGTGTCTGCCAATACTTGGCTAGGCCGGTTAACTTCACCATTCATATAGTCAGATGGACAATATAAAGAACAAGGCCTTTTCAGTTGTATTTCCATAAGCAATGGCGAGGAAATCTGCCTCTACCTCAGAAGATTATTTTTTCAGACTTTCTGAAGTGCCATCTCAAGTGGTGGCCAACCTCTCCCTGGGCTTCCTTTGTTCCAACCTAAATGTATAAATATCACTACAGATTGCACATGCTGCATTTGGCATTTTCAAGGCACCTGGAGTAAAACAAACAACAAAACAAAAGCAGTTTTCTAAGCATTACAAGCATTTCAAGGTATGCTTCATGGCCAGACAACATTTTTCATCAAGGACAGGCACATCGCTCTTTTATCACAGCTGTACATCTTCTGGCCCCTCAGAATGTAGCAGCAGATTTGCTGAGTAGAACAGAGATTCATTCAACAGATTAGTAATTGCACAGAGGAATGTTTCTACAGATATCCATTAAATTGAGTCTTCTTGAAATAGAATTCATGGCCAGCAGGTGGAATTGTAAGGTTAGTTTTTATCTTCAGTGGTTATGCTTCATCAGGATCATTGTGGACAATATGTTCTCTCAAGTCTGAAACCTAAGTATGTATTTGTCCCTCATATCTAGGAGACCATGTTTCCCAATACTTCTAAAGTTTTAAAAATATTCTTCATCAAAGGCCAATACTGTATTATAATCCACACAAATTGTATATGGCAGCATGGTTGCCAAAAGGACACAACTTAGCAAATTAAATATTCCTCCTTAAGTTATTCATACTCTACTTTAAGCCAGAAATCAATTCACTTCAAATGACTATAGAGGATATGACTATAGAGGATATGGGATATCTTTTCCAATTGGATGTTGAAGAACTTATCCACTAAAAATGAACAGCTGTGTCATCTTCTTCACTTCTTTCAAGTTGGTTTTCATCAAGGTCTTTCCTCAGTCATGCTTAGGGTACATGTTCCAGCAATCTCTGCAGTTTCAAGATTTAGATGGGCTCAGGATCCTATAGCGATACAGTTGTTTTGAGGCTTTGTCTCACAGCCAACCAGCTTCCAGTTCTTGTGGGAGTTATAGACATTATCAGTAGACAAGCCTTTTCTTGCATAATGTAGCTCCACACTGTTCCAGAATTCCTACTAAAGGTAGTATCAGGTTTTCACTCTTCTAAAGATATTGTCTAACTCTCTTTTTAATTAATGAAATGGTGGATGAAAAGATACTCTATACAGGATAAGTGATTCCATGTTTCTTTCATGTAATTAGCAAGAGTCCATGAGCTAGTGACGTATGGGATATACATTCCTACCAGGAGGGACAAAGTTTCCCAAACCTCAAAATGCCTATAAATACACCCCTCACCACACCCACAAATCAGTTTTACAAACTTTGCCTCCCGTGGAGGTGGTGAAGTAAGTTTGTGCTAGATTCTACGTTGATATGCGCTCCGCAGCAGGTTGGAGCCCGGTTTTCCTCTCAGCGTGCAGTGAATGTCAGAGGGATGTGAAGAGAGTATTGCCTATTTGAATTCAATGATCTCCTTCTACGGGGTCTATTTCATAGGTTCTCTGTTATCGGTCGTAGAGATTCATCTCTTACCTCCCTTTTCAGATCAACGATATACTCTTATATATACCATTACCTCTACTGATTCTCGTTTCAGTACTGGTTTGGCTTTCTACTACATGTAGATGAGTGTCCTGGGGTAAGTAAGTCTTATTTTTGTGACACTCTAAGCTATGGTTGGGCACTTTTATATAAAGTTCTAAATAATTGTGTTTAAACATTTATTTGCCTTGATTCAGGATGTTCAATATTCCTTATTTCAGACAGTCAGTTTCATTATTTGGGATAATGCATTTGAATAATCAATTTTTCTTACCTTAAAATTTGACTTTTTTTCCCTGTGGGCTGTTAGGCTCGCGGGGGCTGAAAATGCTTCATTTTATTATGTCATTCTTGGCGCGGACTTTTTTGGCGCAAAAAAATTTCTTTGTTATTTCCGGCGTCATACTTGTCACCGGAAGTTGCGTAATTTTTTGACGTTTTTGCGCCAAAAGTGTCGGCGTTACCAGATGTGGCGTCATTTTTGGCGCTAAAAGCATTTAGGCGCCAAATAATGTGGGCATCTTTTTTGGCGCTAAAAAATATGGGCGTCATTATTGTCTCCACATTATTTAAGTCTCATTGTTTATTTGCTTCTGGTTGCTAGAAGCTTGTTCACTGGCATTTTTTCCCATTCCTGAAACTGTCATTTAAGGAATTTGATCAATTTTGCTTTATATGTTGTTTTTTCTTTTACATATTGCAAGATGTCTCAGATTGACCCTGAATCAGAAGATACTTCTGGAAAATCGCTGCCTGATGCTGGATCTACCAAAGTTAAGTGTATTTGCTGTAAACTTGTGGTATCTATTCCTCCAGCTGTTGTTTGTAATGAATGTCATGACAAACTTGTTAATGCAGATAATATTTCCTTTAGTAATGTTACATTACCTGTTGCTGTTCCATCAACATCTAATACTCAGTGTTCCTGTTAATATAAGAGATTTTGTTTCTAAATCCATTAAGAAGGCTATGTCTGTTATTCCTCCTTATAGTAAACTTAAAAGGTCTTTTAAAACTTCTAATTTTTTGAGATGAATTTTTAAATGAACATCATCATTCTGATTCTGATAATGATTCCTCTGGTTCAGAGGATTCTGTTTCAGAGGTTGATGCTGATAAATCTTCATATTTATTCAAAATGGAATTTATTCGTTCTTTACTTAAAGAAGTCTTAATTGCATTAGAAATAGAGGAATCTGGTCCTCTTGATACTAAATCTAAACGTTTAAATAAGGTTTTTAAATCTCCTGTAGTTATTCCAGAAGTTTTTCCTGTCCCTGATGCTATTTCTGAAGTAATTTCCAGGGAATGGAATAATTTGGGTAATTCATTTACTCCTTCTAAACGTTTTAAGCAATTATATCCTGTACCATCTGACAGATTAGAGTTTTGGGACAAAATCCCTAAGGTTGATGGGGCTATCTCTACTCTTGCTAAACGTACTACTATTCCTACGGCAGATAGTACTTCCTTTAAGGATCCTTTAGATAGGAAAATTGAATCCTTTCTAAGAAAAGCTTACTTATGTTCAGGTAATCTTCTTAGACCTGCTATATCTTTAGCGGATGTTGCTGCAGCTTCAACTTTTTGGTTGGAAGCTTTAGCGCAACAAGTAACAGATCATAATTCTCATAGCATTGTTAATCTTCTTCAACATGCTAATAATTTTATTTGTGATGCCATCTTTGATATCATTAGGGTTGATGTCAGGTATATGTCTCTAGCTATTTTAGCTAGAAGAGCTTTATGGCTTAAAACTTGGAATGCTGATATGTCTTCTAAGTCAACTTTGCTGTCCCTTTCTTTCCAGGGTAATAAATTATTTGAATACTGATAAGAGGATCCGTTACAAGGAAAAAACAAACAGCCGCAAACATTGCAAATAAAGGCCGACTTTATTGAAAGTCAAGGTGAAGCCCAGGTACATACAAGCTCGGGAGGGAGCACAAAGAATGAAACGTCCGACACGTTTCCTGCCCGGAGGCACTTCGTCAGGGACTTACACACAGTAAAACACTTGGTTCTTTTAAACATGTATTACTTCCTGTTACGTATGCTTACCTGTGTTGCAGCACACCTGTTGTCTTAGGTTAATTAAGTCCGGCAGTCTGCACTCCTGGTCTGGTCGTATCCAGCTATTGCGCGCATGCGCCATCGGTAACTTACAGTCAAATGTACACTCTTAGTATATGGATCTTGTATCCACAAGTGCCGCTGTCAGTCCGTTAGCTGTCTACGACAAGACCACAAAGCATCCGCTAATGGTTGCATATTACCGCAAATACAACAGATAAGACAAATACATAACAGTTTATTACCAATAGATGTATACATTTTTAATATAGAACATCACACTAAATGTAAAAAAATTATATATTTAAATAAAATTTGAACCAAAGAGCTATTCCTTGCCTGACATCTAAGTCTGTTCTCATGTTACTTGATAGTATTTCACAAACCTATTAAATCATGCACTGAGAGGGAAAAGGAGTTCCCGGGATCTAAAGCTGAACCATATAATAATTGTATATATATGTATGGATATTTAGATATCCAAAAATTCTCCTTTTATGAAACCTAACTACGAATTATATATAATTCTACCTAATTATAAGTGTATTATTTTATTTTACTTAGTTTCATTTTTGTTTTGTTTAACATTTCATCTCATGACCTTCTACTTTGTATTGTAAATATTTCATCAAAAAAATGGAGTTATTTAGTGTCCTTATTGACTGGTTTAACTCAGTATACCTGTATATGTATATAGTTTATACTGTATTGTATATATTGTTATTCCAATCGTTATTCCACCTAATTCGCAACCCAAATAATATAAACATAGATATAGATATATGGCCTTTAATTTTAATTTTAGCATATCTCTTAAAATTAAGTGAACTACGTGTCTGTGTATGCTGTTGCTTAATATAGTGACTGACTCTGTTTAGAATCTGTTTCATTCTATACCCTTGTTCTTGTGACTAAGAATGAAATAAAATTAATAAAAATTAATAAAAATTAATAAAAATGAATAAAGGAAATAATGATAACATTTAGTGATCTTGGTGCCTAAAGTGCTGTTAATAATATAATAATTTAATAATATCTTATTATCATTGTATTCATTATTATTGTGTGTAGTGAACTTCCGTGATTCATAAACACTTACTGTACTAACTATTGCAATTGGTGTGTGATTAGTGTGTGATTTAAAACTATAAACTAACAAATAAATGTGAATAAATATTGACTTTAACGTAACTAATCCACTCACTAATAAAAATTAAAATCAAGATTAAAGTTGATTGAGATTTCTTTATTAGAATTAATATTATAGTTGGTGACTATCTTATCTTACTAATGAGGAAATCGTTGTATATATTGTATACCTCCTATACATCAATATCCTCTTTAAATTGAAAAAATCCTCTATTTATAAGGCTATATATTACTCATTATAAATGTTCTTGGGTTGTATATATATGCTAACTTCCTTTCTACAAAGTATGGTTATGGATGGTCGTACTCTTAGGGGATTTAAAATTTTGGAGATCCGGAACCAACAGTTTGCTATACCAACATCTGCTGCAATCCCTATCTTAGATGTTGTGTGTGGTGGGTTGTTGGATCACATTTACTATTTCTAAACTACGTTTGTCTGATTACCTTAGTCTACAAAGTATCTGAGATCTGTAATTTTATTTATTCCAAGTGGGACTCCTGTGGATAGATTGAAGATCCAAAAGGCCTCTTTCCTGTTTAATGCAGCTACCCTGTCACCTCCTTTAACACTTTTGATAGCTGTATCGATACCTTGAAACCCTAACACTGTGCCTATATTAGTATCATTAATCGGTATTCCCATAGTATTAAAGTGTGCCACAAAATGTTTTGCTATCGGAGTTTTCGGAGGGTCTTGTTTAATGGATAACAGGTGTTCTCGGATTCGATCTTTGAGCAGTCTTGTGGTTCTACCCACATATTGTTTGTGGCACAGATTGCATGTAATTAGATAAACCACAAAATTAGAATGACAAGTCATTCTATGTCTAATTTCATAGGTTTTACCCGTGACAGTAGATTTAAAAGAATCACCTGTGATGACAAAATCACAACTTTTACATGGTATTCTTTTGCACTTAAAGAACCCAGTCTGACTTGGTAGCCATGTTGTTACCTGTTTCTTTGAGAAATCCCTCGTTAATTGGTTACCAATTGTCTTAGCTCTTTTACTGACACATCTGATTCCCTGTTTCCTTACCACTTCTTGGAGGAGAGTGTCTTTCTCCAAAACTGGTATATACTTCCTTATAATACGATTTATTCGCTCAAACTGCTTGCTATAATTGGTGGTGAATGTAATAGGGCCTTCTGACCTATTAAGATTTTGTTAGTTTATAGTTTTAAATCACACACTAATCACACACCAATTGCAATAGTTAGTACAGTAAGTGTTTATGAATCACGGAAGTTCACTACACACAATAATAATGAATACAATGATAATAAGATATCATTAAATTATTATATTATTAACAGCACTTTAGGCACCAAGATCACTAAATGTTATCATTATTTCTTTATTAATTTTTATTAATTTTTATTAATTTTTATTAATTTTATTTCATTCTTAGTCACAAGAACAAGGGTATAGAATGAAACAGATTCTAAACAGAGTCAGTCACTATATTAAGCAACAGCATACACAGACACGTAGTTCACTTAATTTTAAGAGATATGCTAAAATTAAAATTAAAGGCCATATATCTATATCTATGTTTATATTATTTGGGTTGCGAATTAGGTGGAATAACGATTGGAATAACAATATATACAATACAGTATAAACTATATACATATACAGGTATACTGAGTTAAACCAGTCAATAAGGACACTAAATAACTCCACTTTTTTGATGAAATATTTACAATACAAAGTAGAAGGTCATGAGATGAAATGTTAAACAAAACAAAAATGAAACTAAGTAAAATAAAATAATACACTTATAATTAGGTAGAATTATATATAATTCGTAGTTAGGTTTCATAAAAGGAGAATTTTTGGATATCTAAATATCCATACATATATATACAATTATTATATGGTTCAGCTTTAGATCCCGGGAACTCCTTTTCCCTCTCAGTGCATGATTTAATAGGTTTGTGAAATACTATCAAGTAACATGAGAACAGACTTAGATGTCAGGCAAGGAATAGCTCTTTGGTTCAAATTTTATTTAAATATATAATTTTTTTACATTTAGTGTGATGTTCTATATTAAAAATGTATACATCTATTGGTAATAAACTGTTACGTATTTGTCTTATCTGTTGTATTTGCGGTAATATGCAACCATTAGCGGATGCTTTGTGGTCTTGTCGTAGACAGCTAACGGACTGACAGCGGCACTTGTGGATACAAGATCCATATACTAAGAGTGTACATTTGACTGTAAGTTACCGATGGCGCATGCGCGCAATAGCTGGATACGACCAGACCAGGAGTGCAGACTGCCGGACTTAATTAACCTAAGACAACAGGTGTGCTGCAACACAGGTAAGCATACGTAACAGGAAGTAATACATGTTTAAAAGAACCAAGTGTTTTACTGTGTGTAAGTCCCTGACGAAGTGCCTCCGGGCAGGAAACGCGTCAGACGTTTCATTCTTTGTGCTCCCTCCCGAGCTTGTATGTACCTGGGCTTCACCTTGACTTTCAATAAAGTCGGCCTTTATTTGCAATGTTTGCGGATGTTTGTTTTTTCCTTGTAACGGATCCTCTTATCAGTATTCAAGCTTTTCTCACAAGAGACTGAGGAGTGTCTCTATTTCCGATCACAAGGAGCCTCACCATCCACGTAGAGACATACAACGGACATAAGGTAATTTTCTCACTACCCACGAAGAGATATACAACGGACACCAGGTAATCTTTATATACTTAGATACCGTTTTTTTCACTGTCCATACTATTTATACCTTAAGTCAGGAGTTCAATTTTCTCTATTTAACAGTGGATCATATACGAGCAGATTTGCACTTATACTGTTACATTGTTTGGAGTATGACCTGTATCTGAACTATAAATTACAGCATACCGTACATCTGAGTGCAATGCAATTACAGAGTGTCTGAGTGCGACCAATAAAGTATCAATAAATTATTTGGTTCACAGTTGGATTCTATTATTTCAACTGTTACTGGGGGGAAAGGAACTTTTTTACCACAGGATAAAAAATCTAAAGGTAAATTTAGGTCTACTAATCGTTTTCGTTCCTTTCGTCACATTAAGGAACAAAAGCCTGATCCTTCCCCTACAGGAGCGGTATCAGTTTGGAAACCATCTCCAGTCTGGAATAAATCCAAGCCTTTTAGAAAGCCTAAGCCAGCTCCCAAGTCAACATGAAGGTGCGGCCCTCATTCCAGCCCAGCTGGTAGGGGGCAGATTACGTTTTTTCAAAGAAATTTGGATCAATTCGATTCACAATCTTTGGATTCAGAACATTGTTTCACAAGGGTACAGAATAGGCTTCAAGATAAGGCCTCCTGCAAGAAGATTTTTTCTTTCCCATGTCCCAGTAAATCCAGTGAAGGCTCAAGCATTTCTGAAATATGTTTCAGATCTAGAGTTGGCTGGAGTAATTATGCCAGTTCCAGTTCTGGAACAGGGGCTGGGGTTTTACTCAAATCTCTTCATTGTACCAAAGAAGGAGAATTCCTTCAGACCAGTTCTGGATTTAAAAATATTGAATCATTATGTAAGGATACTAACATTCAAAATGGTAACTATAAGGACTTTTCTGCCTTTTGTTCAGCAAGGGCATTATATGTCCACAATAGATTTACAGGATGCATATCTGCATATTCCGATTCATCCAGATCACTATCAGTTTCTGAGATTCTCTTTCCTAGACAAGCATTACCAGTTTGTGGCTCTGCCGTTTGGCCTAGCAACAGCTCAAAGGATTTTTACAAAGGTTCTCGTGCCCTTCTGTCTATAATCAGAGAACAGGGTATTGTGGTATTTCCTTATTTGGACGATATCTTGGTACTTGCTCAGTCTTCACATTTAGCAGAAACTCATACGAATCGACTTGTATTGTTTCTTCGAGAACATGGTTGGAGGATCAATTTACCAAAAAGTTCATTGATTCCTCAGACAAGGGTAACCTTTTTAGGTTTCCAGATAGATTCAGTGTCCATGACTCTGTCTTTGACAGACAAGAGACGTCAAAAATTGGTTTCAGCTTGTCAAAACCTTCAGTCTCAATCATTCCCTTCGGTAGCCTAATGCATGGAAATTCTAGGTCTTATGACTGCTGCATCGGACGCGATCCCCTTTACTCATTTTCACATGCGACCTCTTCAGCTCTGTATGCTGAACCAGTGGTGCAGGGATTATATAAAGATATCTCAATAAATATCTTTAAAACCGATTGTACGACACTCTCTGACGTGGTGGACAGACCACCATCATTTAGTTCAGGGGGCTTCTTTTGTTCTTCCGACCTGGACTGTGATTTCAACAGATGCAAGTCTGACAGGTTGGGGAGCTGTTTGGGGGTCTCTGACAGCACAAGGGGTTTGGGAATCTCAGGAGGTAAGATTACCAATCAACATTTTGGAACTCCGTGCAATTTTCAGAGCTCTTCAGTCATGGCCTCTTCTAAAGAGAGAGTCGTTCATTTGTTTTCAGACGGACAATGTCACAACCGTGGCATATGTCAATCATCAAGGAGGGACTCACAGTCCTCTGGCTATGAAAGAAGTATCTCGAATACTGGTATGGGCGGAATCCAGCTCCTGTCTAATTTCTGTGGTTCATATCACAGGTATAGACAATTGGGAAGCGGATTATCTCAGTCGCCAAACGTTACATCCGGGCAAATGGTCTCTTCACCCAGAGGTATTTCTTCAGATTGTTCAAATGTGGGGACTTCCAGAAATAGATCTGATGGCTTCTCATCTAAACAAGAAACTTCCCAGGTATCTGTCCAGATCCAGGGATCCTCATGCGGAGGTAGTGGATGCATTGTCACTTCCTTGGAAGTATCATCCTGCCTATATCTTTCCGCCTCTAGTTCTTCTTTCAAGAGGGATTTCCAAGATTCTAAAGGAGTGCTCGTTTGTTCTGCTGGTGGCTCCAGCATGGCCTCACAGGTTTTGGTATGCGGATCTTGTCCGGATGGCCACTTGCCAACCGTGGACTCTTCCGTTAAGACCAGACCTTCTATCGCAAGGTCCTTTTTTCCATCAGGATCTCAAATCCTTAAATTTGAAGATATGGAGATTGAACGCTTGATTCTCAGTCATAGAGGTTTCTCTGACTCTGTGATTAATACTATGTTACAGGCTCGTAAATCTGTATCTAGGAAGATGTATTATCGAGTCTGGAAGAGTTACATTTCTTGGTGTTTTTCTCATAATTTTTCCTGGCATTCTTTTAGAATTCCTAGAATTTTACAGTTTCTTCAGGATGGTTTGGATAAAGGTTTGTCTGCAAGTTCCTTGAAAGGACAAATCTCTGCTCTTTCTGTTCTTTTTCACAGAAAGATTGCTAGTCTTCCTGATATTCATTGTTTTGTACAGGCTTTGGTTCGTATAAAACCTGTTATTAAGTCAATTTCTCCTCCTTGGAGTTTGAATTTGTTTCTGTGGGCTCTTCAAGCTCCTCCGTTTGAACCTATGCATTCGCTGGACATTAAATTACTTTCTTGGAAAGTTTTGTTTCTTTTGGCCATCTCTTCTGCTAGAAGAGTTTCTGAATTATCTGCTCTTTCTTGTGAGTCTCCTTTTCTGATTTTTCATCAGGATAAGGCGGTGTTGCGAACTTCTTTTAAATTTTTACCTAAGGTTGTGAATTCTAACAACATTAGTAGAGAAATTGTGGTTCCTTCATTGTGTCCTAATCCTAAGAACTCTAAGGAAAGATTGTTGCATTCTTTGGATGTAGTTAGAGCTTTGAAATATTATGTTGAAGCTACTAAAAATTTCCGAAAGACTTCTAGTCTATTTGTTATCTTTTCTGGTTCTAGGAAAGGTCAGAAGGCCTCTGCCATTTCTTTGGCATCTTGGTTAAAGTCTTTGATTCATCATGCTTATGTCGAGTCAGGTAAAACTCCGCCTCAAAGGATTACAGCTCATTCTACTAGATCAGTTTCTACTTCCTGGGTGTTTAGGAATGAAGCTTCGGTTGATCAGATTTGCAAAGCAGCAACTTGGTCTTCTTTGCATACTTTTACTAAATTCTACCATTTTGATGTGTTTTCTTCTTCTGAAGCAGTTTTTGGTAGAAAAGTACTTCAGGCAGCTGTTTCAGTTTGATTCTTCTGCTTATAATTTCAGTTTTTTTCATTATAAGATTTAAACTTTGTTTTGGGTGTGGATTATTTTCAGCGGAATTGGCTGTCTTTATTTTATCCCTCCCTCTCTAGTGACTCTTGCGTGGAAGATCCACATCTTGGGTATTCATTATCCCATACGTTACTAGCTCATGGACTCTTGCTAATTACATGAAAGAAAACATAATTTATGTAAGAACTTACCTGATAAATTAATTTCTTTCATATTAGCAAGAGTCCATGAGGCCCACCCTTTTTTGTGGTGGTTATGATTTTTTTATATAAAGCACAATTATTCCAATTCCTTATTTTTTATGCTTTCGCACTTTTTTCTTATCACCCCACTTCTTGGCTATGCGTTAAACTGATTTGTGAGTGTGGTGAGGGGTGTATTTATAGGCATTTTGAGGTTTGGGAAACTTTGCCCCTCCTGGTAGGAATGTATATCCCATACGTCACTAGCTCATGGACTCTTGCTAATATGAAAGAAATGAATTTATCAGGTAAGTTCTTACATAAATTATGTTTTTATTACATTGATTTGACTAAAGAATTTAGCAAAAAACTATTTGAATTGCCATCCATCTGGGGCATCTGAAGGTTCAACCACCAATGAAAACTACTTTTACTTCCTTGATTGCCCAGTGTGTCTCCAAGGTTCATAAAATAGAACATTTTCTGGTTTCTGAAGGGCTCAGGTCACATTCTACAAGGGGTAATTTTTTTTCCTGGGCACTCTAAATGATGCTTCCCTTTTTAACAGTTGGCTGTATGGAAAATTCTCCTCACCTTTTTTGGTGCACTACAAATTGGTTGTTTTTCAGTCCACCTTTGTTAGATATGGCAGTACGATTCTAAACTCAGTTCTTTCAAAATAAAATCTTAATATTTTGCATTTCTATGCTTTTTGGCTTCTGTGTTTTCTTTTTTTGTGGCTCAGGTTTGTGAAGATAATTAAAAAATATTAGAAAATTTCCAGATCTTGGCCTTTTACTTAGCCATTGTTTATAAGGGTTACTATTCCTTAACTTCCATCCCATGATGGACCAGCTAGGAATGATGGTAGGAAACACAGGTGATGCATCTATAGGTAAAGGAGCTTGGTTTATTTGCAGTCAAATCCTTCTCCAGGAAGAGGTATCATATTGTAAATATTGGCTAGGTTATAGGTCAAAATACAGAAACTTTTTATAAAATAATCTCTAATTTTCTTGGCCCTCAAAGTAAGTTTTGCCATTTATTTAAGGCAAGACAATATTTATACCAACATCTTATAAGTATGCACACAATGTGGGGCTGATTTATCAAGGGCCAAATGAGCTTGCTGGAAACAGCAGTTATGAAGCTCCTTAACTGGTCTGCTGCCTCTGAGGCTGCGGACATCAATCCGCCCGATCCTATATGATCAGGTTGATTGACATCCTCTGCTAGCAGCCGATTGGCCACAAATCTGCAGGGGGCTGCATTGTTAAATGCCGTCAGAGTATGCTGTCGGCATTCAGCGATGTCTGACGGACATGATACGATACAGCGTATCATGTCGGATAGACATTGATAAATCGTCCCCTCTGTCTTTTCATTTGTTTATTAGACTGAGACTCTGTGTGTCTCCTTAATGCAGCTCAATATAATAAGTAGCCTGAGAATAATGTGAAGATGTAACTTGAAAAAAGCTTTGTAAAGCTGAAACATGTTGATGAGGGATTACAAATACAATGGGGCCTATCTATCAAGCTCCGAATGGAGCTTGATGCCCCGTGTTTCTGGAGAGCCTGCAGACTCGACCGAAACAGCAGTTATGAAGCAGCGGTCACAAAGACCGCTGCTCCATAACCTGTCCACCTGCTCTGAGCAGGCGGACAGACATCGCCGGAATTCAACCTGATTGAGTACGATCGGGTTGATTGACACCTCCCTGCTGGCGGCCCATTGGCTGCGAGTCTGCAGGGGGCGGCGTTGCACCAGCAGCTCTTGTGAGCTGCAGGTGCAATGCTGAATACAGAGTGCGTATTGCTCTCCGCATTCAGCAAGGTCTGGCGGACCTGATCTGCACTGTGGGATCAGGTCCGCCAGACTTTGATAAATATAGGCCAATGTCTGCATGAGAATATCAGAGCGCTCTGAGTAAAATTAATCTTTTGGATTCATGCGAAGTACACAGACAGCAGCCGGTAATCCGCTTTTCTTTCATGTAATTAGCAAGAGTCCATGAGCTAGTGAGGGGCAAAGTTTCCCAAACCTCAAAATGCCTATAAATACACCCCTCACCACACCCACAATTCAGTTTTACAAACTTTGCCTCCGATGGAGGTGGTGAAGTAAGTTTGTGCTAGATTCTACGTGGATATGCGCTCCGCAGCAAGTTGGAGCCCGGTTTTCCTCTCAGCGTGCAGTGAATGTCAGAGGGATGTGAGGAGAGTATTGCCTATTTGAATACAGTGATCTCCTTCTACGGGGTCTATTTCATAGGTTCTCTGTTATCGGTCGTAGAGATTCATCTCTTACCTCCCTTTTCAGATCGACGATATACTCTTATATATACCATTACCTCTGCTGATTCTCGTTTCAGTACTGGTTTGGCTATCTGCTATATGTAGATGAGTGTCCTGGGGTAAGTAAGTCTTATTTTCTGTGACACTCCAAGCTATGGTTGGGCACTTTGTTTATAAAGTTCTAAATATATGTATTCAAACATTTATTTGCCTTGACTCAGAATGTTCAACTTTCCTTATTTTCAGACAGTCAGTTTCATATTTGGGATAATGCATTTTGATTTATTCATTTTTTCTTACCTTCAAAAATTTGACTCTTCCCTGTGGGCTGTTAGGCTCGCGGGGGCTGAAAATGCTTCATTTTATTGCGTCATTCTTGGCGCGGACTTTTTTGGCGCAAAAATTCTATTTCCGTTTCCGGCGTCATACGTGTCGCCGGAAGTTGCGTCATTTTTTGACGTTATTTCGCGCCAAAAATGTCGGCGTTCCGGATGTGGCGTCATTTTTGGCGCCAAAAAGCATTTAGGCGCCAAATAATGTGGGCGTCTTATTTGGCGCGAAAAAATATGGGCGTCGCTTTTGTCTCCACATTATTTCAGTCTCATTATTTATTGCTTCTGGTTGCTAGAAGCTTGTTCTTTGGCATTTTTTCCCATTCCTGAAACTGTCATTTAAGGAATTTGATCAATTTTGCTTTATATATATGTTGTTTTTTCTCTTACATATTGCAAGATGTCTCACGTTGCATCTGAGTCAGAAGATACTACAGGAAAATCGCTGTCAAGTGCTGAATCTACCAAAGCTAAGTGTATCTGCTGTAAACTTTTGGTAGCTATTTCTCCAGCTGTTGTTTGTATTGATTGTCATGACAAACTTGTTAAAGCAGATAATATTTCCTTTAGTAAAGTACCATTGCCTGTTGCAGTTCCCTCAACATCTAAGGTGCAGAATGTTCCTGATAATATAAGAGATTTTGTTTCTGAATCCATAAAGAAGGCTATGTCTGTTATTTCTCCTTCTAGTAAACGTAAAAAATCTTTTAAAACTTCTCTCCCTACAGATGAATTTTTAAATGAACATCATCATTCTGATTCTGATGACTCCTCTGGTTCAGAGGATTCTGTCTCTGAGGTTGATGCTGATAAATCTTCATATTTATTTAAAATGGAATTTATTCGTTCTTTACTTAAAGAAGTTCTAATTGCTTTAGAAATAGAGGATTCTGGTCCTCTTGATACTAATTCTAAACGTTTGGATAAGGTATTTAAAGCTCCTGTGGTTATTCCAGAAGTTTTTCCTGTTCCTAATGCTATTTCTGCAGTAATTTCCAAAGAATGGGATAAATTGGGTAATTCATTTACTCCTTCTAAACGTTTTAAGCATTTATATCCTGTGCCGTCTGACAGATTAGAATTTTGGGACAAAATCCCTAAAGTTGATGGGGCTATTTCTACCCTTGCTAAACGTACTACTATTCCTACGTCAGATGGTACTTCGTTTAAGGATCCTCTAGATAGGAAAATTGAGTCCTTTCTAAGAAAAGCTTATCTGTGTTCAGGTAATCTTCTTAGACCTGCTATATCTTTGGCTGATGTTGCTGCAGCTTCAACTTTTTGGTTGGAAACTTTAGCGCAACAAGTAACACATCGTGATTCTCATGACATTATTATTCTTCTTCAGCATGCTAATAATTTTATCTGTGATGCCATTTTTGATATTATCAGAGTTGATGTCAGGTTTATGTCTCTAGCTATTTTAGCTAGAAGAGCTTTATGGCTTAAAACTTGGAATGCTGATATGGCTTCTAAATCAACTTTACTTTCTATTTCTTTCCAGGGTAACAAATTATTTGGTTCTCAGTTGGATTCCATCATTTCAACTGTTACTGGTGGGAAAGGAACTTTTTTACCACAGGATAAAAAATCTAAAGGTAAAAGCAGGGCTAATAATCGTTTTCGTTCCTTTCGTTTCAACAAAGAACAAAAGCCTGATCCTTCATCCTCAGGAGCAGTTTCAGTTTGGAAACCATCTCCAGTCTGGAATAAATCCAAGCCAGCTAGAAAGGCAAAGCCTGCTTCTAAGTCCACATGAAGGTGCGGCCCTCATTCCAGCTCAGCTGGTAGGGGGCAGGTTACGTTTTTTCAAGGAAATTTGGATCAATTCTGTTCACAATCTTTGGATTCAGAACATTGTTTCAGAAGGGTACAGAATTGGTTTCAAGATGAGACCTCCTGCAAAGAGATTTTTTCTTTCCCGTGTCCCAGTAAATCCAGTAAAAGCTCAAGCATTTCTGAAATGTGTTTCAGATCTAGAGTTGACTGGAGTAATTATGTCAGTTCCAGTTCAGGAACAGGGGATGGGGTTTTATTCAAATCTCTTCATTGTACCAAAGAAGGAGAATTCCTTCAGACCAGTTCTGGATCTAAAAATATTGAATCGTTATGTAAGGATACCAACGTTCAAAATGGTAACTGTAAGGACTATCTTGCCTTTTGTTCAGCAAGGGAATTATATGTCCACAATAGATTTACAGGATGCATATCTGCATATTCCGATTCATCCAGATCATTATCAGTTCCTGAGATTCTCTTTTCTGGACAAGCATTACCAGTTTGTGGCTCTACCGTTTGGCCTAGCTACAGCTCCAAGAATTTTTACAAAGGTTCTCGGTGCCCTTCTGTCTGTAATCAGAGAACAGGGTATTGTGGTATTTCCTTATTTGGACGATATCTTGGTACTTGCTCAGTCTTTACATTTAGCAGAATCTCATACGAATCGACTTGTGTTGTTTCTTCAAGATCATGGTTGGAGGATCAATTTACCAAAAAGTTCTTTGACTCCTCAGACAAGGGTAACCTTTCTGGGTTTCCAGATGGATTCAGTGTCCATGACTCTGTCTTTAACAGACAAGAGACGTCTAAAATTGATTGCAGCTTGTCGAAACCTTCAGTCACAATCATTCCCTTCGGTAGCCTTATGCATGGAAATTCTAGGTCTTATGACTGCTGCATCGGACGCGATCCCCTTTGCTCGTTTTCACATGCGACCTCTTCAGCTCTGTATGCTGAAGCAATGGTGCAAGGATTACACGAAGATATCTCAAACAATATCTTTAAAACCGATTGTTCGACACTCTCTAACATGGTGGACAGATCACCATCGTTTAATTCAGGGGGCTTCTTTTGTGCTTCCGACCTGGACTGTAATTTCAACAGATGCAAGTCTTACGGGTTGGGGAGCTGTGTGGGGATCTCTGACGGCACAAGGAGTTTGGGAATCTCAGGAGGTGAGATTACCGATCAATATTTTGGAACTCCGTGCAATTTTCAGAGCTCTTCAGTTTTGGCCTCTTCTGAAGAGAGAATCGTTCATTTGTTTTCAGACAGACAATGTCACAACTGTGGCATACATCAATCATCAAGGAGGGACTCACAGTCCTCTGGCTATGAAAGAAGTATCTCGAATTTTGGTTTGGGCGGAATCCAGCTCCTGTCTAATCTCTGCGGTCCATATCCCAGGTATAGACAATTGGGAAGCGGATTATCTCAGTCGCCAAACGTTGCATCCGGGCGAATGGTCTCTTCACCCAGAGGTATTTCTTCAGATTGTTCAAATGTGGGAACTTCCAGAAATAGATCTGATGGCGTCCCATCTAAACAAGAAACTTCCCAGGTATCTGTCCAGATCCCGGGATCCTCAGGCGGAGGCAGTGGATGCATTATCACTTCCTTGGAAGTATCATCCTGCCTATATCTTTCCGCCTCTAGTTCTTCTTCCAAGAGTAATCTCCAAGATTCTGAAGGAATGCTCGTTTGTTCTGCTGGTAGCTCCGGCATGGCCTCACAGGTTTTGGTATGCGGATCTTGTCCGGATGGCCTCTTGCCAACCGTGGACTCTTCCGTTAAGACCAGACCTTCTGTCACAAGGTCCTTTTTTCCATCAGGATCTGAAATCCTTAAATTTAAAGGTATGGAGATTGAACGCTTGATTCTTGGTCAAAGAGGTTTCTCTGACTCTGTGATTAATACTATGTTACAGGCTCGTAAATCTGTATCTCGAGAGATATATTATAGAGTCTGGAAGACTTATATTTCTTGGTGTCTTTCTCATCATTTTTCTTGGCATTCTTTTAGAATACCGAGAATTTTACAGTTTCTTCAGGATGGTTTAGATAAGGGTTTGTCCGCAAGTTCTTTGAAAGGACAAATCTCTGCTCTTTCTGTTCTTTTTCACAGAAAGATTGCTATTCTTCCTGATATTCATTGTTTTGTACAAGCTTTGGTTCGTATAAAACCTGTCATTAAGTCAATTTCTCCTCCTTGGAGTTTGAATTTGGTTCTGGGAGCTCTTCAAGCTCCTCCGTTTGAACCTATGCATTCATTGGACATTAAATTACTTTCTTGGAAAGTTTTGTTCCTTTTGGCCATCTCTTCTGCCAGAAGAGTTTCTGAATTATCTGCTCTTTCTTGTGAGTCTCCTTTTCTGATTTTTCATCAGGATAAGGCGGTGTTTTGCGAACCTCTTTTGAATTTTTACCTAAAGTTGTGAATTCCAACAACATTAGTAGAGAAATTGTGGTTCCTTCATTATGTCCTAATCCTAAGAATTCTAAGGAGAAATCGTTGCATTCTTTGGATGTTGTTAGAGCTTTGAAATATTATGTTGAAGCTACGAAATCTTTCCGTAAGACTTCTAGTCTATTTGTTATCTTTTCCGGTTCTAGAAAAGGCCAGAAAGCTTCTGCCATTTCTTTGGCATCTTGGTTGAAATCTTTAATTCATCTTGCCTATGTTGAGTCGGGTAAAACTCCGCCTCAGAGAATTACAGCTCATTCTACTAGGTTAGTTTCTACTTCCTGGGCGTTTAGGAATGAAGCTTCGGTTGACCAGATCTGCAAAGCAGCAACTTGGTCCTCTTTGCATACTTTTACTAAATTCTACCATTTTGATGTATTTTCTTCTTCTGAAGCAGTTTTTGGTAGAAAAGTACTTCAGGCAGCGGTTTCAGTTTAAATCTTCTGCTTATGTTTTTCGTTAAACTTTATTTTGGGTGTGGATTATTTTCAGCAGGAATTGGCTGTCTTTATTTTATCCCTCCCTCTCTAGTGACTCTTGTGTGGAAAGATCCACATCTTGGGTAGTCATTATCCCATACGTCACTAGCTCATGGACTCTTGCTAATTACATGAAAGAAAACATAATTTATGTAAGAACTTACCTGATAAATTCATTTCTTTCATATTAGCAAGAGTCCATGAGGCCCGCCCTTTTTTTGTGGTGGTTATGATTTTGTATAAAGCACAATTATTCCAATTCCTTATTTTATATGCTTTCGCACTTTTTTATCACCCCACTTCTTGGCTATTCGTTAAACTGAATTGTGGGTGTGGTGAGGGGTGTATTTATAGGCATTTTGAGGTTTGGGAAACTTTGCCCCTCCTGGTAGGAATGTATATCCCATACGTCACTAGCTCATGGACTCTTGCTAATATGAAAGAAATGAATTTATCAGGTAAGTTCTTACATAAATTATGTTATTTGATTCTTGGTTTTATTCATGTTCACCACCGGTGGTTTTTATATATTTTTAATAATTTGTGTCTATAAATATATGTGAATATTAAATTGTAAATTTGATAAGTTGTTACTTTTTAGTATCTTTGTTCTTAGAATATTAGCCTGACCGAATAGGGTGCTGCCTATATTTCTGTTATTTGTGTATACCACTATGTTATAACTTAGTATTCTCCTTATCTTATTAGCATATAAGTATGTTGAGGACAGTTAGGGACAGTTCTAAATGAGCTTGTACATTAGAAGATTACATCACGAGGAGGGGCTTTCTGAGGTTCTAAGTAGAACACAGGGATATGTGCTTGTTACAGATGAAGCAGGATCATTATGGCACATTTTTAAACTAAGTAAAGGTTTGATCCCATGTGAAGTGTTTGCTAGAGTGGAACTTTCATATAACGAGAGTGACTTTTTAAAAAATATTTTAATTTCTTTGAACTTTTAACATGGTGAATATATGTATCCAATAAATTATTTATAAAGTACATTCCTGCTATCAAGATAAATTCTTATTGAGACTAACACATAAAACTATTTGTAGCTACTAGAAGTGTGAGTACCCTGTGTGGGGAATTATACCAAACAGTATCACACTATGTTTTTGTATTTACAGACACAGACACAGATAATTTATAAGTGCTTTATTTATGTATTTTCTTTTTTATTATATATTGTCACAATATATAACTTTATACATTTTACACTTTTTTAACTTTTTTAGTTTAGATTAGAAAAAAATGTTCACTGCTGCCCACTCTTAATTATAATGAATAAATGGATTTAAAATAAGCTCTTACAAAATACATCAATTAAAATAGGTAAGTGTGAAATTATATGCATATTTGAACAAAGTAATTAGTGCACATATAGGCCTAGATTTGGAGTTTGGCGGTAGCCGTGAAAACCAGCGTTAGAGGCTCCTAACGCTGGTTTTAGGCTACCGCCAGTATTTGGAGTCATTCAAAAAAGGGTCTAACGCTCACTTTTCAGCCGCGACTTTTCCATACCGCAGATCCCCTTACGTCAATTGCGTATCCTATCTTTTCAATGGGATCTTTCTAACTCCGGTATTTAGAGTCCTGTCTGAAGTGAGCGTTAGAAATCTAACGACAAAACTCCAGCCGCAGAAAAAAGTCAGTAGTTAAGAGCTTTCTGGGCTAACGCCGGTTTATAAAGCTCTTAACTACTGTGCTCTAAAGTACACTAACACCCATAAACTACCTATGTACCCCATAACCGAGGCCCCCCCCACATCGCCGACACTCGATTACATTTTTTTAACCCCTAATTTGCCGACCGCCACCTACGTTATACTTATGTACCCCTAATCTGCTGCCCCTAACACCGCGACCCCTATATTATATTTATTAACCCCTAACCTGCCCCCCACAACGTCGCAGCCAGCTACCTACAATAATTAACCCCTAATCTGCCGACCGCAAAGAGCCGCCACCTACATTATAGCTATGTACCCCTAATCTGCTGCCCCTAACACCGCCGACCCCTATATTATATTTATCAACCCCTAATCTGCCCCCCTCAACGTCGCCTCCACCTGCCTACACTTATTAACCCCTAATCTGCCGAGCAGACCGCACCGCTACTATAATAAAGTTATTAACCCCTAATCCGCCTCACTAACCCTATAATAAATAGTATTAACCCCTAATCTGCCCTCTCTAACATCGCCGACACCTAACTTCAATTATTAACCCCTAATCTGCCGACTGGAGCTCACCGCTATTCTAATAAATGTATTAACCCCTAAATCTAAGTCTAACCCTAACACTAACACCCCCCTAAATTAAATATAATTTTAATCTAACGAAATTAATTAACTCTTCTTAAATAAATTGTTCCTATTTAAAGCTAAATACTTACCTGTAAAATAAATCCTAATATAGCTACAATATAAATTATATTTATATTATAGCTATTTTAGGATTAATATTTATTTTACAGGTAACTTTGTATTTATTTTAACCAGGTACAATTGCTATTAAATAGTTAAGAACTATTTAATAGCTAAAATAGTTAAAATAATTACAAATTTACCTGTAAAATAAATCCTAACCTAAGTTACAATTAAACCTAACACTACACTATCAATAAATTAATTAAATAAAATACCTATAATTATCTACAATTAAACCTAACACTACACTATCAATAAATAAATTAAATACAATTCCTACAAATAAATACAATGAAATAAAATAAGTAAAGTACAAAAAATAAAAAAGAACTAAGTTACAAAAAATAAAAAAATATTTACAAACATTAGAAAAATATTACAACAATTTTAAACTAATTACACCTACTCTAAGCCCCCTAATAAAATAACAAAGACCCCCAAAATAAAAAAATGCCCTACCCTATTCTAAATTACTAAAGTTCAAAGCTCTTTTACCTTACCAGCCCTGAACAGGGCCCTTTGCGGGGCATGCCCCAAGAAATTCAGCTCTTTTGCCTGTAAAAAAAAACATACAATACCCCCCCCCGACATTACAACCCACCACCCACATACCCCTAATCTAACCCAACCCCCCCTTAAATAAACCTAACACTAAGCCCCTGAAGATCTCCCTACCTTGAGTCGTCTTCACCCAGCCGAGCCAAATTCTTCATCCAAGCGGAGCAAGAAGAGGTCCTCCATCCGGTAGAAGTCTTCATCCAAGCGGGGCAAGACGAGGTCCTCCATCCGGTAGAAGTCTTCATCCAAGCGGGGCAGAAGAGGTCTTCCATCCGATTGAAGTCTTCATCCAAGCGGCATCTTCTATCGTCATCCATCCGGAGCGGAGCGGCAGCATCCTGAAGAGCTCCGACGCAGAACATCCATCCTGGCCAACGACTGAACGACGAATGACGGTTCCTTTAAATGACGTCATCCAAGATGGCGTCCCTCAAATTCCGATTGGAACAGCCAATAGAATGCGAGCTCAATCTGATTGGCTGATTGGATCAGCCATTCGGATTGAACTTGATTCTGATTGGCTGACTCCATCAGCCAATCAGAATTTTCCTACCTTAATTCCGATTGGCTGATAGAATCCTATCAGCCAATCGGAATTCGAGGGACGCCATCTTGGATGACGTCATTTAAAGGAACCGTCATTCGTCGTTCAGTCGTCGGCCAGGATGGATGTTCCGCGTCGGAGGTCTTCAGGATGCTGCCGCTCCGCTCCGGATGGATGACGATAGAAGATGCCGCTTGGATGAAGACTTCAATCGGATGGAAGACCTCTTCTGCCCTGCTTGGATGAAGACTTCTACCAGATGAAGGACCTCTTCTTAGAAGAAAGGGGGAAGTGATACAAAGATTCTACACTCAGACTCCTTGCTGATCCCGAAGGTGGTGTAACCTCTAAACACTGACACCTAAATGTAATATAGAAGAAAGAGAAGGGGGGTTGGGATAGCGCTTAAACAGCTTGAGTCTTGTGAAATAAGTGAAAGTATGTGATCTTAGATTAGTCAGTGACTACAGAAATGAGGGTATCCCTGATTTTTATTCTCGATTGTGAGGCTAGCTGCCTAGGTATATTAAATGGGAGTATCTGTTTTTTGTGTTTTTTTTGTCATGTGACCAGAGTTTATGCAGATAGTTCTTATATCTCAGATAGTGCCTATATCTCAAAAAATGTAAACTAACCTTATATCTTACGATTTTATATTATACATATGTGGTAAACTATATTTATCGTATTGTGTTTTTATAAAAAACCAAAGAGAGGAGTATTGTATTTACAAAAAAGTTTTATTCTAATACAGATGAGAGTCCTAACGTAAATAGAGAAACAATAAAATCTAACATTTGGATGCCGGCATCTGATTCTATTTCTTAAAACATCGCTAAAATTACAGTGGCATTAAAAATAAATTAAATTCCTATATATATATAAAATTGCTGCTATTCTCTGGCAACAATTACAATTTCTAAGAAGCGACTTATGCTTGTATACAAATCTTATGGTTACTTTATCTAGTACACATGTATCATAAGATCTTAATTGTATCTTTCTATCGGTATCCTTTGTGTATCGTTACGGATACAGGTTAGCAATATATTTGCTTGGTGTATATTTGTGCTTATTTGTGCTCATAACATAGATGTTCCAGGTCTACGGTGGTTATCACAGTTGCAAATAGTTGTGAAAAAAAGAGTGTCTCTTATTTTAAAAAAGTGTCTCTTATTATAAAAACCTTGATTTATTGTCCATATTCTGGGTTCCTCATTAAAGTGGTGACCGGCCGGTCTTTTGTTTGTGAAGTGGTTCCTTGTATTCTCCTTTGCTGTTTTTCTCAGGGTTTTAGATCCGGGTCCTTAAAGTTTTCCAGAAATGTTGTTGTAATTCTCTTCTTGTCTATGTAACCCTTAGCTAGGTGATTGGGGCTGGAACGACTACTGGGTCCTGGGGCAGGGATTAAACATATAGAGTCTGTCCCTGAGAAGTGGGATATGGCTCAATGTACCTGCCCTAGCCAGTTCGAACTCAAAAGAAGCCTCTCAACCTGCTGGGTTCTGGTTCTTGTATATCCGGTAACTGTCAGCAATCTCTACGTGTTTCAGCCTGGGGCCTTTATCAAGATGAGAGGAGGACCTCTTCTTGCCCCGCTTGGATGAAGACTTCTACCGGATGGAGGACCTCTTCTTGCTCCGCTTGGATGAAGAATTTGGCTTGGCTGGGTGAAGACGACTCAAGGTAGGGAGATCTTCAGGGGCTTAGTGTTTGGGTTAGATTAGGGGTATGTGGGTGGTGGGTTGTAATGTTGGGGGGGGGTATTGTATGTTTTTTTTACAGGCAAAAGAGCTGAACTTCTTGGGGCATGCCCCGCAAAGGGCCCTGTTCAGGGCTGGTAAGGTAAAAGAGCTTTGAACTTTAGTAATTTAGTAATTTAGAATAGGGTAGGGCATTTTTTTATTTTGGGGTGCTTTGTTATTTTATTAGGGGGCTTAGAGTAGGTGTAATTAGTTTAAAATTGTTGTAATATATTTCTAATGTTTGTAAATATTTTTTTATTTTTTGTAACTTAGTTCTTTTTTATTTTTTGTACTTTAGTTAGTTTATTTCATTGTATTTATTTGTAGGAATTGTATTTAATTTATTTATTGATAGTGTAGTGTTAGGTTTAATTGTAGATAATTATAGGTATTTTATTTAATTTATTTATTGATAGTGTAGTGTTAGGTTTAATTGTAACTTAGGTTAGGATTTATTTTACAGGTAAATTTGTAATTATTTTAACTATTTTAGCTATTAAATAGTTCTTAACTATTTAATAGCTATTGTACCTGGTTAAAATATATACAAAGTTACCTGTAAAATAAATATTAATCCTAAAATAGCTATAATATCATTATAATTTATATTGTAGCTATATTAGGATTTATTTTACAGGTAAGTATTTAGCTTTAAATAGGAATAATTTATTTAATAAGAGTTAATTAATTTCGTTAGATTTAAATTATATTTAAGTTAGGGGGGTGTTAGGGTTAGACTTAGCTTTAGGGGTTAATACATTTATTAGAATAGCGGTGAGCTCCAGTCGGCAGATTAGGGGTTAATAATTGAAGTTAGGTGTCGGCGATGTTAGGGAGGGCAGATTAGGGGTTAATACTATTTATTATAGGGTTAGTGAGGCGGATTACGGGTTAATAACTTTATAATAATAGCGGTGCAGTCCGCTCGGCAGATTAGGGGTTAATAAGTGTAGGCAGGTGGAGGCGACGTTGTGGGGGGCAGATTAGGGGTTAATAAATATAATATAGGGGTCGGCGGTGTTAGGGGCAGCAGATTAGGGGTACATAAGGATAATGTAAGTAGCGGCGGTTTACGGAGCGGCAGATTAGGGGTTAAAAATAATACACAGGGGTCAGCGATAGCGGGGGCGGCAGAATAGGGGATAAGTGTAAGGTTAGGGGTGTTTAGACTCAGGGTACATGTTAGAGTGTTAGGTGCCGACGTAGGAAGTGTTTCCCCATAGGAAACAATGGGGCTGCGTTAGGAGCTGAACGCGGCTTTTTTGCAGGGTTTTTTTTCAGCTCAAACAGCCCCATTGTTTCCTATGGGGGAATCGTGCACGAGCACGTTTTTGAGGCTGGCCGCGTCCGTAAGCAACTCTGGTATCGAGAGTTGAAGTTGCGTTAAATATGCTATACGCTCCTTTTTTGGAGCCTAACGCAGCCATTCTGTGGACTCTCAATACCAGAGTTATTTTAAAGGTGCGGCCAGAAAAAAGCCAGCGTTAGATACGCGGGTCGTTACCGACAAAACTCTAAATCTAGCCGATATTATTTTAAAAAATAATTAACCTCTTAAGGACATATGACGGACTTTTTCCGTCATAAAACAATTGAGCAAACTGAAAGCTGTGTCCTTAAAGGGTTAAGCATAGATTACAAGTAGAGTGCAATTTTTAGTGCAGGGTGCATTATCTTTGTGTAACTTTGCACAAAGAATAACTCACAATATGGTATTACAAGTGTATAGGTACATATTTTATGAAAGCATCTTATAATTAGTGATGTCGCAAACCTAAAAATTTGGGTTCGCGAACTGCGAACGCGAACTCCCGCAAAGTTCGCCAATTCGGCGAACCCCCATTGACTTCAATGGGCAGGCGAATTTTATAACCCACAGGGACTCTTTCTGGCCACAATAGTGATGGGAAAGTTGTTTCAAGGGGACTAACACCTGGACTGTGGCATGCCGGAGGGGGATCCATGGCAAAACTCCCACAGAAAACTACATAGTTGATGCAGAGTCTGGTTTTAATCCATAAAGGGCATAAATCACCTAACATTCCTAAATTGTTTGGAATAACGTGCTAAAACATCAGGTATGACAAGATACGAGTGGTGGCACTGGGCAAGTTGGCACAGTATACGCTGTGAGCCTGACACAAAAAAGCCGACTGATGTTTCAGTCAAAAAAGTTTTTATTTTTTTAAATGTACACTTACACTACTATTAAACAAGATATGAGTGATGGCACTGGGCAAGTGGGCCAGGCACACATGCTGGCAGGCAGGCAGGCGACTGCAATTAGATTACACTAGCAGACTGATGTTTCACAGTCAAAAAAGTTTTTTTTTTAATTTACACTACTGTTACACCAGATATGAGTGGTGGCACTGGGCAAGTGGGCCTGGCACACACGCTGGCAGGCAGGCAACTGCAATTAGATTACATAAGCAGACTGATGTTTCACAGTCAAAAAAGTTTTTTTTTTTAAATTTACACTACTGTTATACCAGATATAAGTGGTGGCACTGGGCAAGTGGGCCTGGCACACATGCTGGCAGGCAACTGCAATTAGATTACACTAGCAGACTGATGTTTCACAGTCAAAAAAGTTTTTTTTTTTTAAATTTACACTACTGTTGCACCAGATATGAGTGGTGGCACTGGGCAAGTGGGCCTGGCACACACGCTGGCAGGCAGGCAACTGCAATTAGATTACATAAGCAGACTGATGTTTCACAGTCAAAAAAGTTTTTTTTAAAATTTACACTACTGTTACACCAGATATGAGTGGTGGCACTGGGCAAGTGGGCCTGGCACACATGCTGGCAGGCAGTCAACTGCAATTAGATTACACTAGCAGACTGATGTTTCACAGTCAAAAAATTATTTTTTTATTTAATTTAAACTACTGTTACACCAGATATGAGTGGTGGCACTGGGCAAGTGGGCCTGGCACACACGCTGGCAGGCAGGCAGGCAGGCAGGCAACTGCAATTAGATTACACAGGGGGAAAAAAATTATGTTCTAGCCCTAAAAAGCTCTTTTTGGGGCGCTGTCCTTACAGCAGAGATCAGATGAGTCCTTCAGGACTGTAGTGGACACTGAATACACTAGCCTAGCTATCAATTTCCCTATTAAATCACCAGCAGCTACACTGTCCCTCCTCTCACTAAGAATGCAGCTTCCAAATGAATCTAAAATGGATTCTGTCCAGGTGGTAGGAGGGTCTGGGAGGGAGTGTCTGCTGCTGATTGGCTGGAATGTGTCTGCAGACTGTGAGATACAGGGTCAAAGTTTACTCAATGATGATGAATAGGGGGCGGATCGAACATTGCATATGTTCGCGCCGCAGCGAACGCGAACATGCTATGTTCGCCGGGAACTATTCGCCAGCAAACTATTCGCAACATCACTACTTATAATGACTGAAACATTTTTAGCACCATATACTTTTAAGGATAGCCTAGGGAGTACTATTAGCACACTCATTGTGGTGAGTTAAGTGTTGCACTCAAGAGCAATCCAAAATAATTCTGTAAAAAGTAGTGCTTTTTAAGACCATAAGTAAAGCATTATTAATGTTATAGCCAGAACTACATAAAGAACTCCACTGCTTACTCACCATTGATATTGCCTATCCTTGTCTTAGAGGTCAAAGGATTTCCAACATTCGCCTAGATTGCATTATTTCACTCTCCATATCGCTGCCATTGCAAGTTACTGAAAAGACTCCTTGTGCTTTGTGTTATGGTGCATTAAGCTCCATACCGCACAAAAGCCAAGGGCTAAGTTTACGTGCTTGTGCACTATTTCACCCATAGACATCAATGGGGAGAAAGTGTTAGAAAAAAATAACACCTGAAGTGCGGAATGGCGATCACCGTAGCCCAACTCCATTGATGTCTATGGGGAAAAGAAAGTTACATGTAAACCTAACACCCTAACATAAACCCCTAGTCTAAACACCCCTAATCCACTGCCCCGACATAGCCGACACTAATAAAAGCTATTAACCCCTAAACCTCTGCTCCCTGACATCGCCACCACTAAAGATATTAATCCCTAATCCGCCGCTCCCTGACATTGCAGACACCTAAATAAAAGCTATTAACCCCTAATCCTCCGCTCTCCAACATTGAAGCCATTAATAAAAGCTATTAACCCCTATTCCTCCGCTCCCCGACATCGCCACCACTAAATAAAGTTATTAACCCCTAATTCGCCACTCTCCGACATCATCGCTACTAAATAGTTATTAACCCCTAATCTGCTGCTCCCCGACATTGCTGACACCTAAAAAAACCTATTAACCCCTAAACCGCCACCTCCCACATTGCAAAACACTAAATTAAACTATTAACCCCTAAACCTAACACCCCCTAACTTTAAATTAAAATTACAATATAACTATCTTAAAATAAATAAAAACCTGTGAAATAAAAAAAACTAAGTTTAAACTATAAATTAACCTAACATTACTATTCTAATAAAATAAAACAATCTACCAACTAAAAAAGCTAAATTACAAATTTAAAAAAACCTAACACTACAAAAACAATTAAAAAATCTAAAATTACAAAAAATAATAAACACTAAATTACGAAAAATAAAAAAACACTAAGATTACAAAAAATAATATACAAAATAATCAAAAATAAAAACAGTAACACCTAATAGCCCTATAAAAATAAAAAAGCCCCCCCAAAATAAAAACTCCCCCTAACCTAGAATAAACTACCAATAGCTCTTAAAAGGGCCTTTTGTAGGGCATTGCCCTAAGTTAAACAGCTGTTTTACCTGTAAAAAAAAATACAAAGTCCCCCCGACAGTAAAACCCTCCACCCAACCAACCCCCCAAAATAAAAACCTAACTCTAAAAAAAACCTAAGCTACCCATTGCCCCTAAAGGGGCATTTCTATGGGCATTGCCCTTAAAAGGGCACTCAGCTCTTTTTCACTGCTCTTAAAAGGGCATTCAGCTTTTAAAATTTGCCAACAGCCCTTATCTGGAAAAAAACCACCCCAAAAAATAAAAAAATACCTAACACTAACCACAGAATATCTATTCACGGTTCTGGAAGTCCGGACATCCATCTCCATCCAGGCAGCGAGAAGTCTTCATCCAGGCAGCGAGAAGTCTTCATCTAGGCAGTGACATCTTCATCTATCGTGGGGGAATCTTCTATCTTCATCCCGTGGTGCAGAGCGGAGCCATCCTGGACCGGCGATGACATCCTGCGCGGAGCGTCCTCTTCCTATGGTCACCACCGTACACTGAAGTTGAATGCAAGGTACCAGTTTCAAAATGGCGTACCTTGCATTCCTATTGGCTGATTTAATTCTTTAAATTCAAATCAGCCAATAGGATGAGAGCTACTGTTCAAATCAGCCAGTAGGATTTCAGTAGCTCTTATCCTATTGGCTGTTTTGAACAGCCAATATGATTTTAAAAGCTATTGGAAGTTTATTGTAGGCTATATATGTAGATAATCTCAGGGCAACTACATTATGCTCTCCAGTTTTCCAGTTGCTTAAAAAAAAACACAATTTGACATTTAACAGCAATGGAAATAAATAATTATTGTTCATTTCAATATATATATATATATTAAAAAAATATATATACTGTATATATGAAAGAATGAGGGGTAAGTTTCAAGCGCTGTCTATAGCCTGGAAGGGATATTCCTGGCTGGAAATTATGGGATACCTTTGAGCTGCTAGGTTCTAAAGGGTATACTTGAAACCACTAACAAGTATGGTAAATAAATAGTATTGGAAGGAATAGAACAAGTGATGTAGGTCCTACAGCGCTTGTTCTATTACTTCCAATATAAATATATATATACTGTATATATATATATATATATATATATATACTGTGTATATATATATATATATATATATATATATATATTTATATATATATATATACTGTATATATATATATATATATATATTGTGACAGGGTCAGAGATCATTATTATCTTAGCAGGAGAATGGAGCTCTCTCTTTATCCAGAATAAAAACTTAAATTCCAGGTGCTCTCAGCTTGTGCAATTAGCTAGCTAGCAAAAGGCTGCTTTGAGAGCAAAGCTCTCTCTTCCTCCTGTGAGGAGGAAATCACCTGACAGACTGTCTGTAAGCACAGAGACACAGAGGGAGACAAAGCAGGTACTTTAAAACTATTGTTTTTCTGTGAAGCAGTTGATTACTGGGGACAGTTTAGATGCCTCAGTATATAGTTAGGAATCCCTTAAAGTTTAGTTAGCCTCCTGAGTTAGGAGTAGGTGTTTGTTTTGGTGTGTTTGTTTTGTGAAACCTGCTGTGAAACAAATAAATAGTTTGTTTCTTAATCAAATGAACTGTTCCTTCTTGCTAAAGCCAAAAGCTTGGTCACCTTACCACAGTGGTGGCAGCGGTGGGATTGGTCTAGTACTGGGAGATTTAAAGTACAAAGCCCACTAAAAGAAAAATATATAGAAGTTTGTGTTTGCAAAAATGGAGGAGATTGTAAAAGCCCTGTTACAGGCCACTGCAGTGCGGCAGGGAACCAACAAAGCTCAGCATGAAAGTAACCATTTACTATCTTTGCAACTTGAAACAGTAATAGAGGCGCAAAACACTGACCGCATTATGCTTAAAAGGATAGTGGACCATCTCTCAAATGTCAGCAAAGGATAGACCAGCAGTTATACCAGGACTATCCAAGCAAGTCAGTATCTGCAAAAGATGATACCGCAAGATGATGTGGAAGCATATCTCCTTGCTTTTAAAAAGACTTCCACTAGGGAGCAGTGGTCACATGCAAAGTATGCTGGAATTCTTGCACCATTTCTCTTAGGAGAGGCCCAAAGGGCTCACTTTAATCTGGAAGAGGAGGAAGCAAATGACTAGGACAGTCTTAAAGCAGATATCTTGGCCAGGGCTGGTATATCCCCTGCATGTATGCCCAGAGATATCAAGAATATATCAGGAGCAGAAGGCCCCAAGAGCCCAGTTGTTTGACTTGATACATTTGGCAAAGAAATGGCTGACCCCAGAAAACTCTACATCAGCACAAATTATAGAGACCCTGGTGTTGGACCGGTTTGTGTGAGCTTTACCAAATGGACTACTCTAGTGGGCATGGCAAGGTAACAATACTACCTATGATGATATGGTGCCTATGGTGGAGCGTTATACTGCTGTGAGCAACCTTAAATCTTCTTCTCCATCTGCAAGAAGCCCAAAGGTGAAATAACACCTGGATCTAAAGGACTGGAGAATTAGTGAACCTCAGAAAATGGTAAACTGGACCATGTGACCTAAAGGAACTCAATTTGGCTCAAAGAATAATGAGCCCCAGAAAGGACTGCAGAATGATACTGTTCCAATTACCTGTTATGAGTGTGGGCAATTAGGACACATCAAAGCTCATTGTACACAACTGCAGGAAGCCATGGAATTTAAATATGCTTCTGTAGATAAAAGCTTTTGTGGCCTTGTGTGTTTAATAGGGAAACAAGTGTTTTCAGTGTACTTGTACAGCTAAATGGAATGGCCATACTGGCCCTAGTAGACTCAGACAGTGATATTAATTTAGTTTCGGAGAGTCTAGTCACACCTTTAGAAGTACTACCTGGGAAAACAGTGGGTGTACTTTGTGTCCATGGCACTAAAGTAGAATATGCTACTGTTGCTATTGAAATAAAACACCTTGGTAGGCCTATAAAAATGTGGGCGACTGTAGTCCCAGGTTCCCCTATTCTCTGGTATTGGGACGTAATTTTCCAAGTTTCAGCAGTCTTATACAAACTGAGCTAACCACAGTAAAAAATCCAGAGCCTACAGCTGAAAACCTCTCAGATGTATTCCCTTTTATTCACTCTGATATAATTTCAAAAGGTGGTAAACCACAGAAATGAAAGAGAGAGAGAGAAGGGCATATAAGTACAGGGATTAACGGTGACACCCACTCTTGTCCCTGAGGTGCATGTGTCTACTAACCTTATGCCAGAACAACAAAAAGAAGTTAAATAAATATTAAAAAGAAATGCTGATATATTTTCTAATACACCAGGTAGAACCAGGGATGTCCATGATATTGTTACGGAGCCAGGATTAATTGTAAAAGTAAAACCCTACAGGGTACCGGAAGTAAAAAGAGAGGCAATTCAGGCAGAAGTATTACAAATATTACAACTAGGGGTTATTGAAGAATCTAATAGTCAGTGGTCAAGTCCTATAGTCCTAGTGCCAAGGCCAGATGGGTCTCTGCGGTTCTGTAATGATTTCAGGAAACTCAATGAGTGCTCTAAATTTGATGCATACCCTATGCCTTGGATACATGAGCTTACTGAAAATTTGGCACCAGCCAGATTTCTAACTTGGTTGACCTTACAAAAGGCTATTGACAAATACCTCTGTCTAAGGAAGCTAAAGAGAAATCAGCATCTGCAACCCCTGGGGGCCTTTACCAATATACCGTTTTGCCCTTTGGGTTACATGGGGCCCCAACGTCATTTCAACGGTTAATGAATAAGTTGTTGAAGCCACATGCCCAGTATGCCTCAGCTTATCTAGATGATCTGTTATTCATAGCTAGGACTGGGAGTTCCATTTGCATAGAGTAGAAGCTGTTTAGACACTTTGAGAGAAGCTGGTCTCACAGTCAATCCTACTAAATGTATAATAGGCTGCTTAGAGGCCAAATATCTGGGCTATACTATAGGAAGAGGTATGGTAAACCCCCAAGTTAGTAAGATAGCGACCATTGAAAGCTGGCCCAGGCCCTTAAGAAATAAACAAGTAAGAATTTTTCTTGGAATAGTAGGGTATTATAGAAGGTTTTGCTACCAGGGCTTCCCCACTAACAGATTTGACGAAAGCAAGGGCGCCTGATGTTGTGAAATGGACTGAGGTGGCAGACCATTCATTTGCTGATTTGAAAACGGCTTTATGCAGTCATCCGGTCTTAATAGCCCCTGATTTCTCTATGAAGTTCTTTCAGCAGACGGATGCTTCCGAAGTCGGCCTGGGAGCGGTACTTAGGGTTGCCACCCGTCCCTTAAAATACAGAACACTTATAAGTTACACATGCTGCAGGGTGTGCAGGGAGGAATCTGTAGAGTGCATATAAATAGTGCTGTCCAGAAACACAATACCTGTTCCTCCCTGCACACCCTGCAGCATGTGTAACTCATAAGTGTCCAGGAAAACATGGCTGAGGTGGCAACCCTAGCGGTACTGTCTCAATATATAGCAGGTGAAGAACACCCTGTACTCTACTTGAGTCGTAAATTACTGCCAAGAGAGCAAAAATATACTGTAGTAGAAAAAGAATGCTTGGCTATCAAGTGGGCCACTGAAAGCTGGCCCAGCTGGACCTTAAGGTTAGGCTGGGCAAAGCTCTCTCTCTCTCTTCCTCCTGTGAGGAGGAAATCACATGACATGTAATTACAGAGACACAGAGGAAGACAAAGCAGATACTTTAAAAACTATTGTTTTTCTGTGAAGCAGTTGTTTACTTGGGACAGTTTAGATGCCCCAGTAATATAGTTAGGAATCCTTTAAAGTTTATTTAGCCTCCTGAGTTAGGAGTAGGTGTTTGTTTTGTTTTGTCAAACCTGCTGTGAAACAAATAAATAGTTTGTTTCTGAATCAAATGAACTGTTCCTTCTTGCTAAAGCTAAAAGCTTGGATACCTTACCACAATATATTATTTACTATGTTTCATTAACTATTTTGTGAAGCAGTTAGACTTCTTTACAGTTAAAAAAAACTGTTTTCTAGTACAGGTATACCTCACTTTACAGCGCTTCACTTTACAGCGCTTCGCTAATACAGCGCTTTGTGGAGCTGAAGTTCAACCTCCAAGGATTTTAGAACAGTGCTGTAATCTTCGTGAGATTGCAAGAAAAGTGACTGGCACCATTTTATTATGCTTAGTTCACTCTGTTTACATCATTACAGTGCAATCTGTGTCTCAGTCCTATACTCTGGCAAATTGTACTACAGTGATTGTCACTATTTTACAGGTACAGTATTTATTGAATACTGTGCTGTGCGAGTGTTAAACTATACTTAACTCTATTGTACACCTAATATAAGTTAGTTAAAACATGTTTTTAAGTTTTTAAACACACTTGTAAGTGAAAAGAAAGCTAAAACTGCCTTGTTTCACTTTAAGGCGGTTTTCACTTTACAGCAGGGCTCCGGTCCCTAACCCGCTGTATGAGCGGGGTATACCTGTACTGTTGCTAAAAAAAGTTTCGGAAACAAATGTATTGTTTTGCAAAGTAGTTTATATTTGGTCCTTAGAAATGTAGTCAGTTTCTATATATAGAACATACAAACTGTACATTTGTTTTTATTTTAGACTTACAAACGGTGAATTTTAATTTATTGCACTGCTATTTTTTGTACTGAAGAACAACCAGTTAAAGTGAATGCAAGAAGAAGAAACTAATTTTTAACTTGTTTTAATAAATGGTTTGATACGGTGCAAGCCAATTCTTGCACATGCCGCTTACCTGCTGCAAGATAAAGTATAACAGATTATTGTTTGGGTAAAACCTGTCTAACTTGAAAGTACATTATAGGGACACAATATTATAACAGTAAAATGCGTTTTACTATATCACGACTCCTTATACCTCTATGGGATTGATCATATTCCTTTAGAAAAGCTTCTCACATGATTTTCAACAGAAAAAAAATCTCTGGGGAGTTTTGTAGATAAATTATTTTAGTTTTCCTAAAGGATTTTGATCGACCCATATGTGTTTAACTCCTCTATTGCTGAGCTGAACACTGGTTAGTAATTGACTGCTGTTCACTTATGTTGCCTCTGATTTGCTTACAGGCTATGCCTGGCTTAGAGAAAAGTAGTGTATGACCTCTCTGGAGCAAACTCTAGTTATTTATGTATTAACCTGTGTGTGATAGTAAAATGCTCTAGCACTTTAGATAATTTTACAATTACACATCCCTTTAATCTCAAAATTCTATTCTCCACAATATGTATTCATGCATATTAAAAAAAAAATGTTTTAATGTACTTTTATTAGTAAATATGATGCCTTCTTTTCCAGAGAATTAAGTATGAAATATTGTTTTTCTTATTGACCCTAAAGAAGCTATAGAGAACCTTGCAATACTCTACACTGTGATTACTTAATCAAAACAGAAACACATTTATAATTGTTAATTACTGTCTGCCGCAAAGGAAATAAGATAAAGCTTAAAAATAGAAAAAGACAACAAAATAATGCATTCCCAGATAATGTTGGCAACATTTCTTTTTTTGTGGGCTCTATACTTCTAACGGATAGGCTCAGGGTGCATTATCATCTCTCATATTACAAGTATTGAGTTATGTGTTGCACTCAAGAGCAACACTTAAGAGAGCTGAAACATTTAGCTCGACTGGAGACCTGAGGTAAAGTGTTAGCACTAGAATATATGCATAACAAAATACAAGTATAATATGTTAACATTATTTCACACATACATACACACGCATACAGTGAGGGAAAAATTATTTGATCCACTGCTGATTTTGTACGTTTGCACACTGTCAAAGAAATGATCAGTCTATAATTTTAATGGTAGGTTTATTTGAACAGCGAGATAAATAATAACAACAAAAAAATTCAGAAAAACAGATTTCAAAAAAGTTATAAATTAATTTGCATTTTAATGAGTGAAATAAGTATTTGATCCCCTATCAATCAGCAAGATTTCTGTCTGCCAGGTGTCTTTTTATACAGGTAACAAGCTGAGATTAGGAGCATTTCCTTTAAGAGAGTGCTCCTAAACTCAGCTTGTTTATAAAAGACACCTGTCCACAGAAAGAATTAATCAATAAGATTCCAAACTCTCCACCATGGCTAAGGCCATCCGGCTTACTTTGGAAAGGACACAGACCCGACAAGCTCCCAGGACCGCAGAGCCAGAACCCAGTTAACTAACCCAGGTACTGAGCGAAAGCGGTAGGAGCATTTTCTCAAGGAAGTGTGCACACTTTGAAGCAATACTTGGTTTCTAAATTCATGTGAAGGCGTTATCGAGTGGGAAAGGAACATTACAGGTGAGCGGAGTAAAGAGGTCCGCCCCTAAAACCGGAGCTCCGGGTGAGTGCCTATAACTGACTGTGTTACTTGAAAGACCCTCACGAGTGGGGGTGAAGACTCTCAGTTTTTAGCTTGAACTGTATCATAAGGACTATATTGTTGAGCTCAAGTTTTCCTTAATCAAAAGACTATTCATCGATACTAGCACACAGTGCCTACCTGAATCTAACAACTAGCAATTATAATCATTCATACAGGTTTATGTAACCCGGGTTCTTAACAGCTTATTGTGTAATTAATTAGCTTAACGTGTAGCTTTTTAAACAATTTTAGCATTTAGAGGTCACTAAATTGTTATTTAAATTGTCATTTTAATGATTAGTGCTTCTCAATTTTTAGATACTAGTATCAGATGGTTTCATGAACATATTGAAATGTATTAAATACTATTCTAACAGAAATGTATTAGCAGTTTTACTATTTATTGCATTAATAAATTGAATTTGTTTATTTTAATCAGTGGATTGCCTTCTTACCACGAAAGTGTTTATTACACTTTGAGTCACATTTTTATATATATATGGTCTTAGACATTTTTATTTCTCCTTACTCTTTTTTCTGAAGTACATTTTGATATTTCTTAAATTCAATTATTCTCCACCAGATAGCCTTTCGGCGCCATCTCCAACCCTTGTTTTGATTTCCGTTAGAATTGATTGCATGAATTGTGAGAAGTGCAATTAGGAGATAGGCCATTCTGGTTTAGCTTAGTAACAGCTTACACACCCTTTTGACTTTTTAAGCTGACCAAGTATGTCAGGGACAAGATTTTAGACCTACACATGGCTGGAATGGGCTACAAGACCATCGCCAAGCAGCTTGGTGAGAAGGTGACAACAGTTGATGCGATAATTCACAAATGTAAGAAACACAAAATAACTGTCAATCTCCCTCGGTCTGGGGCTCCATGCAAGATCTCACCTCATGGAGTTTCAATGATCATGAGAGCGGTGAGGAATCAGCCCAGAACTACACGGCAAAATCTTGTCAATGATCTCAAGGCAGCTGGGACAATAGTCACCAAGAAAACCATTAGTAGCACACTTCGCTGTGAAGGACTGAAATCCTGCAGCACCCGCAAGGTCTGAAGTTTGCCAATGAACATCTGAATGATTCAGAGGAGAACTGGGTGAAAGTGTTGTGGTCAGATGAGACCAAAATCGAGCTCTTTGGCATCAACTCAATTCACCCTGTTTGGAGGACAAGGAATGCTGCCTATGACCCCAAGAACACCATCCTCACCCTTAAACATGGAGGTTTAAACATTATGCTTTGGGGTGTTTTTCTGCTAAGGGGACAGGGCAACTTCACTGCATCAAAGGGACAATGGACGGGGCCATGTACAGTCAAATCTTGGGTGAGAACCTCCTTCCTTCAGCCAGGGCATTGAAAATGGGTCGTGGATGGGTATTCCAGCATGACAACGACCCAAAACACACGGCCAAGGCAACAAAGGAGTGTCTCAAGAAAAAGCACATTAAGGTACTGGAGTGGCCTAGCCAGTCTCCAGGCCTTAATCCCATAGAAAATCTGTGGAGGGAGCTGAAGGTTAGAGTTGCCAAATGTCAGCCTTGAAACCTTAAAGGGACACTGAACCCAAAATGTTTCTTTCGTGATTCAGATAGAGCATGAAGTTTTAAGCAACTTTCTAATTTACTCCTATTATCAAATTTTCTTCATTCTCTTGGTATCTTTATTTGAAATGCAAAAATGTAAGTTTTGATGCTGGCCCATTTTTTGTTAACAACCTGGGTTGTTCTTTCTGTGGATAAATTCATCTACCAATAAAAAAGTGCTATCCAGAGTTCTGAACCAAAAAATAAACCCTTAGATGCACGCTTTTTCAAATAAAGATAGCAAAAAAACGAATAAAAATTGATAATAGTAGTAAATTAGAAAATTGCTTAAAATTGCATTCTCTATCTGAATCATGAAAGAAAAATTTGGGTGCAGTGTCCCTTTAATGACTTGGAGAGGATTTGCAAAGAAGAGTGGGACAAAATTCCTCCTGAGATGTGTGAAAACCTGGTGGCCAACTACAAGAAACGTCTTACCTCTGTGATTGCCAACAAGGGTTTTGCCACCAAGTACTAAGTCATGTTTTGCAAAGGGGTCAAATATTTATTTCGCTCATTAAAATGCAAATCAATTTATAACTTTTTTGAAATGCATTTTTCTGGATTTTTTGTTGTTATTCTGTCTCTCACTGTTCAAATAAACCTACCATTAAAATTATAGACTGACCATTTCTTTGTCAGTGGGCAAACATACAAAATCGGCATGGGATCAAATAATGGTGTGGAGGTTGACCTGCCTCCAAGTAAGCCTTGTGAATCAAAAGTTTCAACCAAGAGGGAGCATAAACTTTCTGACCTTTTATAGGACCAGAAAAGTAAATGAAAAGATTAGAAGTTTGTCTAAAGTCCTCAATGGCATCAATGTAATATTTCAATAACCTAAGAATGTCCAAAGTATGCAAAAATCCCTCTGAAGCATTTTTGTGATTAGGACACAAAGATGGAACAACAATCACTCTGCTAAAGTTGTCTGAAGAAACAACCTTAGGCAAAAAGTAAAAAAGAAGTCCATTAAACTAAATAACACTTTCCAAGAAATCAGTTTAATATCCACCTATGCATAGTTTCAAAAGGACGAGCATTCCAAACCTTTAACACCAAGTGAAGATTCCATGGAGGAAAAATTACAGGTTTAATACAGACCAGAGCCTGAATACAACCATAAATATCAGGAAGATTAGCAATCTTCCTATGGCACAAAACTGAGAGAGCAGAAATCTGCCCCTTCAGAGAACTTGCAGATAGGCCTTATCCAGACTATCCTGTAAGAACTACAAAATCCTAAGTATTTTGAAAGAATGGCAGGAAGAAACATAATAAACACATCAAGAAATGAATGCCTTCCATACCTTATGAGAGATTTTCCTAGTTACAGGCTTACAAGCCTGAATTAAGGTTAACCACAGAATCAGAGAAACCACTATGTGTAAGCACTAAATGTTCAATTTCCATGCCATCAAGTTCAGAGACTTGACATGCAGATGGAAAAATGGAGCTTGAGATAGGTCTGACTGCAGAGGCCAAGGATGACTGCTGGATGTTTGAACCAGATCTGCATACCAACGCTGGGGCAATTAGGTCCTGTGCACCTCTCTTGTACACTGTAGTGTGTTTTTCATATAAACTGCCTCTCTGTTTTAAGAAATATTTACACGCCTCAATACCCAATTTAGGTGGTATTGAGGAGTATAGCGACTCCACATAAATAGCAACCAATAATGTATGTTTATTTACAGAAACATCGTCCAGTTTTTTTGAGTACATCTATAGTGTCCTTAGTATATGATGGTAAATTTAGTAGGAATGGTCTTAGGCAAAAATCTACGTATTGGGAAATATTCTCAGTTAATGAACCCAGTCCGGAGACTATTGGTCTACCGGGTGGTGGAATTTTCCCTTTATGTATCTTGGGAATTGTGTAGAGTTGGTATAATAGCAAATTTATCTTTTAAAAATTCAAATTCATTTTTATTTATTATATTATCCTCTAATGCTCTGGAGAGCATTGTAAGCAGTATGTTATTATATCTATCTGTGGAATCAGATGTAAGTGGTTTATACTGATTTGTGTCCTTAAGTTGTCTTGTACACTCCTCTACATATTCAATGGTGTTAAGAATCACCACATTTCCCCCTTATCTGATGGCTTAGTTGTTATGGTTGGGTCATCTATTAGATCCCTTACTGCTTTTCTTTGTTCCTGACTTAAATTATCCAGAAATCCACTATTGGTATCTAAAAAATTAAAGGACCAGTAAACACAGTAGATGTGCATAATCAACAAATGCAAGATAGCAAGACAATACAATAGCATTTACTCTGAATTTCAAATGAGTAGTAGATTTTTTTCTAACAAATTTCAAACTTGTATATTTCCACTCCCCCTGTACCATGTGATAGCAATCAGCCAATCACAAATGCATATACGTATAGTTTGTGAATTCTTGCACATGCTCAGTAGAAGCTGGTGACTCAAAAAGTGTAAATATAAAAGAATGTGTACATTTTTTTTAATGGAAGTAAATTGAAAAGTTGTTTAAAATTACATGCTGTCCACTTTTTTTTCCGGGGGTTCTGTGTTTTTCTTTTCCCTTTTTTTTTTTTTTTTTTCCTTCCGCCCGGTTCTCTCGTCCCTCCTCAATCCACCAATACCACTTTCCTCTATACATAGAGAAATATGACGTTTAATCCTGATAATTTTAAAATTGTGTCGTGGAACGTTGGAGGAATTTCCTCCCCCATCAAACGTAAAGCAATCTTATCACATTTGCGGAAGGTTCAGGCGGATATTGGCCTAATACAGGAAACTCATTTAGGTTTAGAGGAGTCATTAAAACTAAAATCATCCTGGGTAAAAGAGGTCTATGTAGCACCGAGTCAAGGGAAGAAAAGGGGAGTTGCAATACTTATAGGCAAAAAAATTCAAGCAGAGATTCTGTACTCTGAGGCCGATCCCGGGGGGAGATATGTAGTAGTCAAAGTAAAAATAGGCCAGATAAAATATACAATTTGTAATGTCTATGGCCCGAATAAAACTGACCCGGAATTCTGGGACTTATTACAAACTAAACTTCTTTCCTGTGTGGAAGGCCATTTAATTCTGGGGGGGGGGACTTTAATATGGCCCCCCAATGCCCTATAGACAGACTTAGAAAAGATTCTAAGCCTCTGAAACAGAAGAAGGATAATCTTGATTTTAAGTTGGTCAAAAAGATTAAACAAATTCTTTCCCTGCGAGATATTTGGAGATATCAGAATCCTGACACACAAGATTTTACTTGCCTATCCAAGGCTCACAAAACTTTGTCCAGGATCGACTTATTCTTGATTAGTGATCATTTGAGTTCATTAAAGATTAAATCTCAGATAATGCCAATTTTTCTATCGGACCACGGGCCTATCTCTCTTGAATTTAACTGGGTACAATCCAAATCAAAGACCCTTCGATTTTTCTTTCCTTATTTTCTTTTTACTGACTTGAAGTTTAAACAGTGGCTCAGGAATCGATTCACGGAATATGCGCAATTTAATATCAACTATGTGGACCGCTCAGATATCTTCTGGGAAACTGCTAAGGCAGTCCTCAGAGGAGAAATCACAGCATATTCCATCATCCAAAATAAAAAAAAAAAAGCAAGGGAAAAGGAAGTCTATAATTCTCTGGTTAACGACTACAACACTTACTTATTAGAGAGAACTCCTCTAAACTGGGCAAAGTACATACGAACTAAAGTAGCAAGAGATACCTTTTTTCTAGCTCAGGAAACACATAACGAGATTAGATTGCAAGCTAAATTACACAAATTCGGTAATAGGTCTGGTAAAATGCTATCTAAACTAATTAAAAGTGAGAACAAAAAATCTAACATTGATAAAATCCAACATAATGAGAAATATCTCTCTAGCTCTGATGAAATCACAAATTTGTTTCACCAATACTACCAACAACTTTATACTAATACAGACTTTGACATAGATAAAGCAGCCGAATTCTACAGTAATATTATCTTTCCTAGGATTACCTCTGAGGAGGCCGCTAGACTTAACGCCCCTATTAGGCGGGAAGAAATTGGAAAAATAATCTCTAAACTCCCCTTGAACAAGGCAGCTGGACCGGATGGATTGCCCAATGAGCTCTATAAAATCTTATCATCGGAGATAGTCCCTTATTTTTTTTTATACTCTTTATTTTATGCCAGCCAGACCATGTACATTCAACAACAATTAATTAAAAAACAAAAGAAAAGCAGATCAAGTATAAATCCATTATACAATTTGTTTGAACATTGCATCATGTCAACCAAAAACAAAGTAAAAAATAGTCAAACATTAACACAGATAAGGCATATCATTATCCTCTTAACGCTATGTACATTGAAATCAAAAAGAGCAAACCATATTAGTTCCACTTATCTAATATTGAAGTTGATTCGGCTGGTAATTTCCTAATTTCTCTAATAGCCCAAAATAAAACAACTAACCTATAAAACAAAACCAAAAACAGAAAAAAAAAAACAAAAAAAAAAAACCCACAGCAAATCACCCTATTTCTTAAGGCAACATGTCTTCCATCCAATTAATAACTAATGTGATGTCCCTAAATGGGTATAGAATCTGCTCCTGTTGTGTTCTAGCAAAAGATCTTATCAAGGGACCCCATTTTATAAGAAACAATTTTACTTCATTTTCTTTAGAAGCTTGTGTTGCATATTGTTCTAATATCATCTGTTTCATTAAAAAGTTCTTCCATTCTACAAAACTAAGTTTTTTTTTATTTTTCCAATTTTTAAATATGATATTTCTAGCAGTTAGTACCACTATATTTCCCAATTTGATGTCTTGTGTCTGATCTTCATAGATCAGGAAGATAATTTGTTCTATATTAAAATAGATCTGCCTATCCAAAACTTTAGATAGCCAAAATTCAATCTTTCTCCAAAATTGTTTGGTAATTGGACACTCCCAGACCATATGTATAAGGTCTGCTGCTTTCATTTTACACTTGGGACACTTATCAAACTCTCTATATCCCCAATCTGACCCTTTTTTGGGAGTGTAATAGGTTTTGTAGAGTAGTTTTATATGCGCCTCCCTCCAAGTCTCGGATACCGTTATTTTAGTTACACTCTGTATTGATTTTTTTAGGTAATCTGAATCTATCTGGAAATGGGGACTCCATTTTCCAGCTATATGCTCTAAGTTGGCCATTCCTTCTTGTATTGATAACATTTTATACCATGGTGATATGGAATAAATACCGTGTTTAACCATTCCTATCCAGGATTCTAATCTCTCCCAATCCCACTCGTATCCATTGTTTCTAACTAATTTATCTGTGTAATGCTTAATTTGTAGGTAGGCAAAAAAATCTTTATTAATCAGGCCGAATTCTTCTTTTAACATTTCAAAGGACTTCACAAATTTTCTGTCTAGATTTATAATTTGATGTATATATTTAAGACCTTTTCTTTCCCAATTTTTAAATAATGCAGAGTTTATGCCTTCAGGAAAAGCCGGATTATTCAGAATTTCCAAATGTTTGGATATTCTAAATGTCACCTTAAGTTTTCCACATATTTTTTGCCACGCCCAGATAGGATAATATAATGTTTTTAACCTTCTCAGTTCGCTTGGTAATTCCGTTCTAGATAAATGCAAAAAGTTTATCATTTTAATTGGAAAGAATAGATTTAATTCTATTTCAGGTATTGTGTAATATGCTACTTCAGTAAACCATTCTACTACTATCCTACTCAAAACTATCCAGTTATAATATTCTAGATTCGGGAGGGCAAATCCCCCATTTTCCCTCGATAGAGATATTTTTTTCATTGAGATTCTAGATTTCTTTCCATTCCAAATAAACTTTTGAATATCTAGTTGCAATTTTTTTAAGTCTTTTTTAGAAATTGGTATTGGAATATTTTGCATGATATAGAGTATTTTGGGAAAGGATATCATTTTGTATAAATTTATTCTTCCCAAGATAGAGAGAGGCAATTTTGACCAGAATTTAAGGTCTTCACTTATTTTTTTAAATAACGGAGTAAAATTCATACTATACCACCTGTCTTCCGATCTAGATATGTATATTCCTAAATATCTTATACCTTCTGGTGAATTTTTAAAGTATTCCTTAGTTTTTGTTCCGGTTTGACCATTAATCATCATTAATTCTGACTTGCTGGTATTTATTTTATATCCAGAAAACGTACTAAAATTATTTATTACTTCCATTATTATAGGAATGTTTTTTTCCAAGTTACTTACAAATAGAAGCAAATCATCTGCATATAGGGCAATCTTGCATTCGTATTTTGTCATTTTAATTCCCTCTATCTTTTCTCTCAAGACACATGCTAAAGGTTCTATAACAATGTCAAATAATAAGGGTGACAGAGGGCACCCTTGTCTAGTACCTCTCTTTAAAATTATTTCACCCGAAATTTGACCATTGACTAATAGTGCTGTACGAGGAAAATTGTAAAGTTTTTCAATCAGACTAATTATCTTTTCATGGAAACCAAACTGCTTTAGAGAAGTGTATAAATGATTCCATTCTATGGAGTCGAAGGCTTTGTGGGCGTCTAATGAGATAATCGCTGCATCAGGTTCTTTAATTTGTATCCTCCCAACATTCTGCTTCTTAAAATGGTCTAAAACAAGAAAAACTTTCCTAATATTAGATGCAGAATTTCTACCTTTCAGAAACCCAGTTTGGTCTTTATGTATTATATGTTTGAGTATCACTTGAAATCTCTCTGCCATTATACCAGTTAATAACTTATAGTCTACATTTAGGAGAGATATGGGTCTATATGAGTCCATTTGATCACTTTTTTTGTTTGGTTTTAATATTAAGGAAGTCCAAGAAGATGTAAAACTACTTGACATATCTTTTCCATCGCAAAAATAAGAGTTAAATAGAGACTTAAGATTAGGTATTATATGGTCAGAGAGAATTTTATAATACTCATTAGGCAAGAAATCTGGGCCAGGAGACTTGTTATTCTTAAGGTTTTTTATCGCCTTTTCAATTTCTTTCTCTGTGATAGGTTCTATTATTTTATTCATCTCACCCTTATCTATCCTTGGGAGTTTTACATTAGACCAGAATTTTTCCTTATTAGCAAGATTTAAATTTTCGGCACTATATACCTTTTGGTAATATTCTTCTAAAGCTTTCATAATCTCCTCAGTTTTGTTCAATTTTACTCCTTCTTTATTCAGTACAGAGATAAAGTTATGACCCCTAGCTTTATTAGCCAATTTCGCAAGTAATTTTCCGGATTTGTTCCCATATCTAAAATATTTTGAACTAGCTTTAATCTCTTGTTGTGCGGTGTTATTTAACAACCATATATCTCTTGCTTCTTTGGCCTCTCTATATTTCTTCCAGTTGAATTCGGAAGAATCATTTATCACTCTATTATATGTTTGCGTAAGCCTTCTAGTAATTTCCTTCTCTCTGTTTTTTTTTTTTTTTTTTGATCATACATAGGTATGCTATGATTTCTCCTCTTATTACAGTTTTAGATGCTTCCCAGAAGAGTTCAGGTCTATTAGAATGTTCAGAGTTATTAAGCGCGTAATCCTGCCACTTTGTCACTAAGAATGTTTTAAACTTCACGTTCTCCAATAAATATGTTGGAAAACGGAACTTTTTAATTATTGACTTATACATCTTTATCTTCAAATTTAGTGTTATAGGAGCATGATCTGATAGGGTCACGTCTCTTATAGTGGTATCAACCTCAACATCAAACAATTTTTCGGAAATCAGAAACATATCTATTCTAGATAGGGTCTTGTGTGTTTTTGACATACATGTATAATCTTTACTCACAGGATTATTTTCCCTCCATATATCTTTAACATTCAGATTACTCATGAGTTTTTTAAGAAGTCTGGATTCTAGATTATCCCTTTTAATTTTTTTAATATTTTCCCCTTCTCTGAACCTATCTATTGGTACTTGACATACCATGTTAAAATCTCCCCCTAATATTAATAAACCCTCTGCCTCAACCAATATGTGTGTCTGAAGATCTGCCCAGAACTTAGGGGCATGTTCATTTGGACCATATACATTGCAAATTGTAATAATTTTCCCCAGCATTTCTATTTTTAAAAGTATGTATCTCTCATTTGGGTCTAAAAAACAAGTTTTTATCTTAAATTCTAAGTTTTTCTTTATTAGGATAGCTACTCCTCGTTTTCTACTTTTACAGGGAGTACCCACCATTGTGCCAACCCAATTAGTTTTCAATTTTTCCAACTCTTTCTTGTTTAAGTGGGTCTCCTGTAGTAGGGCTATATCAGTTCCTAATATTTTAAGCTGTTTAAGGATTGCTTTCCTTTTTAGGGGGGAGGTAATTCCACCTACATTCCACGAGGTGAATTTAATACAACCTAGCATAGCTTATATACAAAAGAGATAGGGTGATTTAAAAGCAAACAACAACAAAAACAAAAAAAAACACAAACGACCCCCCCACCACCCCCCATAAATTTAAAATTCTACATGGTGCGCGGACGAGTGGAAACATCCGTAAGATTTCAAAATTCTTTTTAGTCAAACCTAACAACTGAATTCTCATTTATAACCAGTACACCTTAGTTTACTTTGTACCCTTCATAAATAATTCAGCTTCATTTGTATTTTCAAGTATTTTTATGCCCTTTGCCTCCTGGATACGGATCTTAGCAGGATAAATTAAAGTAGCGCTCACTCCCTTATTTATTAATTGGGTACATATTGGTGCCATCTCTCTGCGTTTATTTGAAACTTCTGCAGAATAATCTTGGAAGATTAAAATTTTTCTCTCTTCAATGATCACTTCCCTTTTTTTCCTATAGTAATGAAGCAACTTTAGTTTATCTTGGAAGTTGAGGAATTTGACGATTATGGGCCTCGGCCTATCATTGCTCCTATCTTCTTTTAATGGTCCTATCCTATGACTTCTCTCAATTAGAAAAGGTAATTCATTAACAGGGATTCCCAACATCTCCGGTAAAATAACAGATACAAATTTATTTAAATCCTTGTATTGTGTTTTTTCAGAAAGACCTATTATTTTGAGATTATTTCGTCTGGCCCTGTTTTCTAAGTCATCTGTTTTATTCTGTAAATCCCTTATGCTTTTTTCCATTTTAGTTATTTTAGACTCATTTATAGTACTGTTATCTTCTATATTGGAGATCCTCTGTTCTACTTCTGACAGCCTTCTAGAGAATTGCCTAACTTCAGTTGCTAATCCTGATATTTCTGCTCTGACCTGGTCAAACTGGGGAATAAAGATCTCTGATATATTTTTAATCAGTGTCTGGGTGTCTATCTGGTTAAAACTCTCGTTATTTATCTCAGCTATTGTTTCACTTTGTCCTTTGTTGTTTTTTTTCCCTATTCCTGGCTGCCATTGCTGGAGATTTGTTCTTTGTCTGTGTCATAAATTTATCCATATATGTGAATGTAACACTTATTCCCCTCTAAAAAAGGGTTATTTTGTGCAGAGAAAAAGAAAAGAGAAAAGCCTAGTACAATGAAGTGCTCCTGGTGTGAAAAATCAAAGGAAAAAAAAACTTCCTACAGTGAAAAAGTGTTCCCCCCTCCCCCCGTAGCCCCCTTTTTTTTTTTTTTTTTTTTTAATTAAAGTGAAGTGAATTCGTTATTAGTAATAATTCAGTGAAAAAATAAGGCCAGCCTCTGTTAGCCAGATAGGGAAACTTAAATTTACCTTAAGCAAACAGTCCTGACTAGCTAATTTCCCTCTTGTCATTGACTTATCATATATTCCCCTTTTCTAATACACCTCATCCAAATCAGAAAACATTCTGAAACCATATAGAAGTCACAGTACAACAGAGAAGAAAAAAAAAAAAAAAAAAAAAGGGTTTTCAAATGTTTCCTCACAAAATCAGAAAAAAGAAAAAAAGAAAATGGAGAAATGAAAAAAATATTTTCTCCCTGTTTGCCAAGATTCTGTTTTACATTTTCAGCCTGTCCAGTGTGGTGAACACAACCCTTAGTAAAGTATATTTGCAAACACTTTCTGCCCGAAAGCAGTCAGCTATATAAAAATCCGGATTCTTAAGTTATCCCAGTCAAAGTTCTGTGTATTTCAAATCAGTCCTTTTTAATTTTCTTTTTAGCCACCTTCCTCACACTTTTCCTCTCCCTGTCTCTCCCCTTAGCAGTCCTCCTTTATCTCAGGTTTAAGTATACAGGGGGAGACAGGAGACACAAATGGGGCACTCGTTCTGTACAACTATCCCGTCTAAGTCCAGCCAACAAGAAAAAGAAATAGTCTTAAACTCCACAGTGTGGGCTTACCGTATCTCTCATGATCTTCACCGTGGTATCCCTGTTTGTTAGAGGAGGACCCACTCCTAGCTCTCCCTCTACAACAGACGAGGCAAGCCACACACTGGGATCTTCACCGGACTGAAGCGAGAGAGGCGGCGGTGAGTGATGACGTAATCCGCTATCTTCCCTTCCTCCAGCCGGGGGTCGACACACTCCGCGTACACCTGAGGCCACAATAAGCAGAAGGGGAAAGGCAGAAGACCCCGGCACTCCGGTCACCAAGCACCCGCTCCAACCCAGAACCAGGCGGGTTTTTCGCAGGTAAGTCCTTTCTTTATCTAAGCCCACAGTCTTCAGCTTAGAGATGCGGCAAGCAGGCAGGTAGGCAAGCGGTATCTACATCAGCCGTCCTTCAATTAGGAAAACACTTTTGATGTTTGGCGTCCTGTAATACTTCTGCTTCTTAGGCGTACCTATAACCTTGCTAAGCTGCCATATTCTCAGCCGATGCTTTATATATATCCTTTGATTGCTAGTAACAGGGAGCCGGCTGTTCAAACTCCCGATATCCAGCAGAGCATACACCGCTAACTGTCAGGTGTAAGATGTCCGTAGGTTTTTTTTTTTTCTTTTCCACTGTCCATCCAGTGAATCCGTTGTCCCGGATTCAAGCCCCAATTCTGGGCTATGGCTATAGCATTTGAGGGGGAAGGGTATGGTTCCCTTCTAGCTGAAGCCAACACGGAGCAGCAGCGCACCTTCACCTGCTAGCTCCTCCCCTCCGCAACACCTGATCCGCTCTTAAGGTCATCTTGAGAGGTGTTAATCTCCGATAGTCCCTTATTTAGCAAACCTTTATAATGATATCTTTATTTCTCATAAACAACCCACATCTTCCTTCGCGTCTTCTTTAACTACTTTGATCTTAAAAGAAGGGAAGGACCCTACATGTAAGGAGTCTTATAGACCAATTGCATTGTTAAACTCAGACTATAAAATACTCTCCTCCATTTTAGCATCTAGGCTCCAGCCCATTCTATCTACAGTAATCCATCCGGACCAAGCTGGTTTTCTCAATAATCGTAACTCGTCTGCAAAGATTAGGGAATTACTGGTGACTATGGAATATATTCAGGGAGAGACCCTACAGGGGGCGGGGGGAGAGGACTCCCCGGACTTGGCCATTTTGTCACTTGATGCGGAAAAAGCTTTTGACTTGGTAGTTCATAAACATCTAACTCTCTCATTAGCAAGGTTCGGGATTGTAGGGAATTTCCCTAAATTCGTGGAGAGCCTCTATAGTCACTCTTCCACAAGATTGATTATTAACGATGATATCTCCCCACCAATTGCATTAAAAAGGGGCACTCGCCAGGGCTGTCCTCTCTCCCCGCTCCTTTTTGACCTAGCCATAGAACCCTTAGCAATTAGAATTAGGAACTCACTGGAGGGCATAAAAATTAGGAGGCATGAAATGAAAGTCGGACTATATGCGGATGACCTACTTATATACATATCTAATACAGCGCAAAATATTCCAAAACTATTGCAAATTACTGACCATTTCGGGGTATTCTCAGGATACAAAGTAAATGCGATAAAATCGGAACTAATGTGGCTCAGGAAAAATAAAACTGGTGCGACAGACTTACCCTTTAGAGTAGTAACAGACTCATTGAAATACTTGGGAATCAAAATACCAATTAATTTAAAAGATCTATATAAGATGAACATAACCCCAATGTTAAGCTTTATCAAAGAAAGGCTTAAGGCCTGGCAAAATTTACCACTTTCAATATCCGGCCGTTCAGCCTTAGTTAAAATGATCCTGCTCCCAAAACTGCTTTATATTTTACAGAATGTCCCTTTAGTTTTATTTGAGAGAGACATACGCTCAATGAATTCATCAATCGGGCAGTTCGTATGGCAGGGGAAGAGGCCTAAAATAGCTCTTGCTAAACTAATGGTGCCAAGGGAACTGGGAGGATTGGCACTTCCGAATTTAAGATTTTATAATCTTTGCTTTTTGGCCCGCATAATAGCAGATTGGTTTTCTACTAAGAACTATGTCTTAAATAATGACCTTGAATTTAATATATGTGACCCATATTCTCCAATAGCTCTGGCACATACGAGCCCTAAAGATCTCCCCAGAAATATAAAGGAGCTTAAATCTATTTCAAACCCGATTAAAGCTTGGTTCAAAATATCTAAATCTCTCTCTATAAGCCCTATGGGGTCAAAACATCTTCCCCTAACTAGAAACCCGAACTTCCAACCAGGATTGGATTCAGTTATCTTTAATAGATGGCATAACAAGGGGCTGGACAGGGTTATTCACTTTGTCAATCAGGAGAGAAAATGTATTAAATCTTTTGAGGAGTTGAGACATGAATTCAATCTATTAAATAAAGATTTCTATGCATATTTACAGATAAGACATTATATTACAGAGCTTGTACATAAGATTGGATGGAACTGGACCTTGGGAAGCTTATAAACCTGGTTAATGATAACTAAAAATTCTTCCATGTCTATTGCCCCATGTTATTACTTATTGAACCTTACTAAAGCAACCCCGATATTGGAAAAACTGGCTGGGTCCTGGGATACTTTAATCCCACACAGTAATATTGACTCAGAAATTATCTAATTGTCAATTAATAAAGTAACAAAAACAACATCCTCCTCCAATTGGCGTGATGCTCATTTAAAACTCTTGCATAGGGCATACTTCACCCCGGAAAGAGGCCTCAGAGTCCGTAATCATCAATTTAATAAATGCCCCAAATGTTCTAATTTTGCTGCTGACATAGTTCATATGTTCTGGCAATGTCCTAGAGTGAGCAATGTTTGGAGCAAGCTGGAATATTGGCTTAAAAGTAAACTTAAAATTGAACAAATATCTCTCTCCCTGTTCCAGATTGTATTCTGTCTGAAATCTGGAATAGGGCGACAGCCTAATGAGAAACTAGTTAATCTATCTATCTTAGCCACCAGATATCTGCTCTGCCAGAAATGGAAGATGAGGTCGGTGCCAACCATTGTTGAAATCAGGGATCATTTAAAGAAACAATATGTTTTAGAACAGAAAAATACTAACATAGACAATGAACCTGATGTAAAGAAATTTTTTGACAAATGGGCACCATTTATTAAGATCTTCCCTGAGAGAGAAATCGATTACTAAATCTCCCCATTTAAGAACTCGGAATTAGTGGTGTTGGGTATGTGGTGAGTTGGGGAGGGAATGAGAGATCCGGGATTTTCTTTTCTCCTTTTTTTTTTTTCCTTTTCCCTCTTCTTTTTTCCTTAATTTTTTATAAATAAAACACTCCAACAATGAGTAATAAAAGGATAGGCAGACGGCTTAGGTTTTATCAATTGTGCATATGATGGGTAATATGTAACTTTGGTTAATAATCATTATTTTCTCTTCATTGTTTTTTTCTTTTTTCTGTTGGTTGTTTATGAATTCTAAAATCATGGCTTCTTGTTTTCATGGAACCTGTACTCATTGTTGGATATAAATAAATGGTTTAAAAAAAAAAAAATTACATGCTGTATCTGAATCATTAAAATTAAATTTTTACCTGAGTGTCCCTTTAATGTCTTTTTCGACCATTTTAACAAAATTATGTACCATAGGTGGTTGACAGTGCAGGCATGTATTGTGATTTTGGTTTTAAGTTACTAAAACCTATTTTTCCTGATTCATCTACAATACCTTGTGTATTGTCATTTGATATGCTGTCTTTCTCTAGGGATTCTTAATTTCAAAGTGATTGTATTGTGATGCATATTCCATGGTTGAATTTTGTCACTATGTAAGTGTTGTTTCTTCAAAATTACTTTTCTTGCGAACAGGTTTAGATCTTTAACTAGTGTGAATTTGTCACACTTGGCTATTGGGGAGAAAGTTAGGCCATTACTTACCACATTTATTTGTTCTTTTTCTCTTTCTGTGGGTATCTGGTTTGGTAATGTCTCCTCCCTCTCTTGTTTCCTATGTTTCCTCGCCCCCTTCTCCTTTTATAGTTGACTTGGGATCTAAAAAACCTTTCTTGTTATCCCTATATGTTTGATTTGTTTTCTGTTGTTCATCACCATTTGAACTTTCAGCTTCTGAGCTGCTTGTAAAATCTATGGTTTAATCATATATTTTATTTTCATTGTAGTCTGTCCAATCTCTCTGAAATTTTCTTTTTTTTCCATTTTTCTAAATTTGATGGAATCTTGTACTTTCCTTATTTCCATTTTTACTATTCTCAATTGCCTTTCATATTCCTCATTTTCCTTCCATTTCTCTACATTATCTTTTGTTACTTTTCATTAATTCTATGTTTGGGTTAGTCTTCATTTATTTTCTTGAACCATTAGTCTCATCCATTAATTTTTTTTTATTTTTTTTTAAATTTTTATTGAGGTTGAAAAAAAACAATCCCAGGCATACAAGGAAAAAGTATACATTGAAATGTCACAATAAGATCAATTGAGAACTAACAATATATTACTTAGCAGTGAACAAATACAATATCTTAGTGTTCATGTAATCTGCCTAATGTGTGCTATACCTCCCTGTAAATATAGGTGGCCACTCTTGGACCTCCAGTAAGACTAATCAAGGTATGGAAGGTGTCTCTATTAAAGAGATCACTTTTGGACCTCTATTATCAAACCTCATTTTTTCTAATTTTTAACTCAAGCTTTATTAACTATCTACAATTGTATAGGTAACTAGAATGATTAGGAAAAACTTTTTGGGTTCTCAACGTGGAGGAACAGGTAATATATAATACAGGAACTTATATACTTCCTTGACGGGAAATAGAATCTATAATGAGACACTAGGACTAACATCTCAAGAGAGGCAACCAAAAGTTGTATTAATCTTATATAGCTAGTCGACAGGTAATAATGATCAGTCCTGCTGACCTAGATAGGGCATATAGATTCATCTCTATAAGGCTATGTAGGAATATGTATTGAGGAAATAGTTGAGAACCGTAGGTAGGGTGCGGTATAGATAAGATAAACCGCCTAGTTGGTGATCCTTAAATAGGGGGCTCTTTATTATGGGGGGGGAGGTGGGAGCTGAGGTTAATTCAATAAGGACGTTTGATATCAAAGAGCTATATACAAAGAAATGCAGGCAGCAACTTCCAAAAAAGCATACTGGCTACAAATAAACAGCATCATGTGTTGAGTGCTAAATAACAGATGTTATTCTACACGGCTCCAATGGGCTAGAAAAATGAATTTACTATGCCATATGGGAAAATAAAAGGCTGGTATATTCTAGGCCTAACCAGGCCAAGCAATTGGGCATGTACAAGGGATTGGGATTAGTTCACTAGGGCTATATATGGGAGTGCATTGATATAGCTAGAAGGCCTTGTGGTCAAAGTTCAAGAACACAATTTATATACATGTAAATAATATTCCTAGTAATAATTGTATATGCAAGGAATTACAGTTGGGACAACTACTGGAGTACCAGTGCTCTCCTGCAACTTTTTAACCTGCCAGCCTAGATTTAGTTTGCCAAAGTAAAAAAACCCAAGTAAGGCATTATGAAAAGCCTACCATATAAGCTCTAACTTTTAAATGAAAGATGCGGATAATGCAATAGTTTATACACTAAACCTGGATATATGACAGCCAGAGTACTATCTAGTATTCAAGAAGGGTGAGCAAAATACAGGTAACAGTCCCTAATATAATTAATCATTGTTTGGTACTGAGGGATAGGGTATTATGCATGTTATAAAAGTTTGAAACAAAATAGTTAGGTAAATGCGAAACTAATCAATTGAGCAATTGAATATCTTCTCCTGCAGCACAGAAATATCTCCCAGATGTGGGCCCACCATCCAGGAACAAATAGGTCATATATAATTAATACCAAGGGAGAGGAGATTATGACAACCTATATTATGATATAGTTTAAAGTTAATACGTGTATATGACACCCTATCTGAAATGGGTAAAATTGCAAAGTGGGGACATCCTCAGACCAAACATCAACCCTCAGGACTATGCGAGGAAACTAGCAGTGCATAATAGAGTTGATCTCAAATGATATAATTCAGGATCTTAATAGATAAGCACGATGTTAAGTTTAAAAATAGCAAAACATATTAGATAGCTTATTAAGCACGATATTAAAATGTTCAATTAAACAGCTACATTAGGGGCCAAAATTAAATCTAAACTCATATATGAACAGCAAAGGATTATGTTTCTAAAAGAAAAAGTAAATTGTAAAACACATAATGAACATATATCAATGGAACCTCTAGGAGCCCTATAGTATAAAACTCAGGCTAGCATGTATAATGCAAACAATGACCTTAACCAAAAGTGCATGTATGAAACATAAAGATGAGAAAATTGTCTTTATCTAGAATGCTGTCTATTATCTCATAGGCAAAATAATTGTAATGAAATTGGGTATTATAAGCATACCATTGCAGTTGTTTATACTGTAAAATAACATGATAGAAGAAAACACAGACATATTAAGCACACCAAACTAAGAAAGAATTTGACCCTCTCTAAATATGTCCTCTTAAACAGATAACTTTTTAGGAACTTTGTGTTTAATTATCTCGACCTGATGTTATAAAAAGTTCACAAGATGTATATATATCACCGCACTCCAAGGCTGTAGATGACTTGAGACCAAGCATTAAGGTCTGAAATTATTCGTATCAGTCCCAGGATGAGAGTAAGTGGTTTCTCTTTGGAAGCAATAATGTCTACTATATTGGGGAAAGACACAGGTACAACTCTTATAGGAGACTTCAACCAGCCAGCTCTATGCGAGGAAACATGTTGTATGTCAGCGAGCTCACCAAATGTCAAAGTGCCCTGTATCAGGGGCCCCTCAGGGGCCAACAATCCATCTACATTCTGAGCCATCGGTAGATATCGTAAAGGAGGGCTCACTACAACTATCGTCTCCTCCTGACCGGAGCATAGTGAATCCAAATACGGACCGTTTGGGATAGTCTCCCTTTCCCCTTGAGGTGAACCTGCAGATACGGCACCATCATCCTCGTCCTGCTGGGAGAGTAAGGTAGTTGTAGTCTGCAGCGGCCGTAGTATTATAGCAGAAACCCACGAGGTAAGGTGCATCTCAAGGTTCTGAAAATGCTCATCAATGAGCTGCCGCATATGTTGTTCCCAGGCCTCCATATCAGTGCTGCGTCACAAGTGCAATAAGTGAGTTACTTGCTAAGGGAACCACCGCTGCCTTCAATGATGTAGAGTGATCGTGGCTAAGTTGTCCTGTGTACCTGGGTAGGATGTATATTGTAATTCCCTGGTTCCTCAAGCTAAATTTGTCAGCTCAGCAGTTAAAGTGGCAGTGTTCACCACATGGCAAAGTTGAAGAGCCAAAATTTTGTGTGCAACCTCTGCATAGAGCTCTTGTTTATCTTATGACCTGAAGTGAGTGCCTCCTATCGCTAGGATAGTAAAATAAAGAAATTGGAGCTTATAATTTTTAGATATATTCCATACTTTAGTCCATATGCCAGGAGCTCTGCTCAGGCACGTCTGGTCTCTACGGCAGTTAGCTCCACCCCCTCATCCATTTTTTTGAACATTCACTAGCATATTGTTCCCACTTTGTTTGGAAATTATCTAGGAGTGGATCATTTAAATTGGAGCATAGTCTTTTTCTTATTCCTAGTCCTCTCTGTATCATTTTTTATTCTAAATATTTATTTTAGCCTTTGTTCTTTAAGCAGTTTGTTTTTCTAATCTTTACAAGTTTTATATATACTAGATTATCTGCTGTTGTAGTGGCTATACTTCCTCCTTATGTGGGTATGGTGAATGTTTCATCTACATTGTACGTCCATTCATTTTCATTTAGTTCTGCCATATGGAAATGTATGCAGATATTTTAACAGAAACACATAAGCTCACCACTGGGTTCCCAAGAGTGCCTCCAAGCCTTAATGAACTAGTGTGTGCTTGGTACTGGAAAGACCACTCACTAGGTCAGAAATTAAAATTACAAATAAGTACCAGCACTACTCTAAATAAATCTATATAGCCCTTAGGTTGACGGTATAGGTAAACATAATTGTTACCGCCTTCCAGTGCACGGAGAGTCAAATAAATAATATTGCAAAGAAAAAAGAAATACATTAGTGACTCTTAAACCAGCACTCGAGTATCATAAGGAATTAATTAGCAAGGCTGAAGGATCCCAAAGGCAAACCAGGTGTGCTGATAAAATGAAACTTTTATGTGTGTTCAATATAACAAGTATACAATGATACAGACAGTGGCAACTATACAATAGTAATGAGTCCCAAATGTATATAGGAACACTTATATGAGCAGAGTCCTATAAATTACACCCTTAGAGGCCTCTAAAAATCGGGTCACAAAAATCTATAAATCCATAGGTTGAAATAATAGTAAATGTTTGCCATTCGATGTTCCGTAATGATTTAAGGCACTTAGTGGTCACCCACGCCTTACCGCTCTCCACTATTTACTCTGTTGTGGACCTTTTAGGGCTCGATTTTCCTGGGGCTCAGAACATAAACGGAGAAGGTCAGCTGTCACCCCTCCGACAAACATACAGCTAGGCGTGTTTCACCCATAGGTAAGCGGGCTTCTTCCGGCTGAGTTGTGATTCATTGCAGACACCATCTGACTTAAGTCTGCCTGAAAACTCCTCCTCTTTTGTTATTTTATACCCGGGTTGAATTGTTTCCGTACAATTATTAACTAAGTTGCCACTTTGAGTTATTATTTACATTGTATCTTTTCCCACCCTTTGACAATCTTATGCTGCATGTAAAAATGACAGAATAGACTAGAAACATATGTACTTCTATTATATTATCATTCACAAAAGACAATGCTTATGCAGTTCATTATCCAAAGTCTGCAATTTTATGTACCTCTTTGTTTGTAATTTTCTTGTATTTATGGAAAAGAGACTAATACGTTATTAAGATATTTATGCCTAGATTTAGAGTTCTGCGTTAGCCGTCAAAACCAGCATTAGGGGGTCCTAACGCTGGTTTTTACCGCCCGCTGGTATTTAGAGTCAGTCAGGAAAGGGTCTAACGCTCACTTTCCAGCCGCGACTTTTCCATACCGCAGATCCCCCTACGCCAATTGCGTATCCTATCTTTTCAATGGAATCTTTTTAACGCCGGTATTTAGAGTCTTGGCTGAAGTGAGCGTTAGAAATCTAACGACAAGACTCCAGCCGCAGAGAAAAGCCAGGAGTTAAGAGCTTTCTGGGCTAACGCCGGTTCATAAAGCTCTTAACTACTGTGCTCTAAAGTACACTAACACCCATAAACTACCTATGTACCCCTAAACCGAGGCCCCCCCACATCGCCGCCACTCTATTAATTTTTTTAACCCCTTATCTGCCGCTCCGTACACCGCCGCCACCTACATTATCGCTATGTACCCCTAATCTGCTGCCCCTAACATCGCCGACCCCTACATAATATTTATTAACCCCTAATCTGCCCCCCCCAACGTCGCCACTACCTACCTACAATTATTAACCCCTAATCTGCCGACCGGACCTCACCGCTACTATAATAAATGTATTAACCCCTAATCCGCCTCACTCCCGCCTCAAAAACCCTATAATAAATAGTATTAACCCCTAATCTGCCCTCCCTAACATCGCCGACACCTAACTTTAAGTATTAACCCCTAATCTTCCGACCGGACCTCACCGCTACTCTAATAAATGTATTAACCCCTAAAGCTAATTCTAACCCTAACCCTAACACCCCCTAAATTAAATATAATTTAAATCTAACAAAATAAAATAAATCTTATTAAATAAATTATTCCTATTTATAGCTAAATACTTACCTGTAAAATAAACCCTAATATAGCTACAATATAAATAATAATTATATTGTAGCTATTTTAGGATTAATATTTATTTTACATGCAACTTTGTATTTATTTTAGCCCGGTACAATAGCTATTAAATAGTTAATAACTATTTAATAGTTACCTATTTAAAATAATTACAAAATTACCTGTAAAATAAATCCTAACCTAAGTTACAATTAAACCTAACACTACACTATCAATAAATAAATTTAATAAACTATCTACAATTATCTACAATTATATCAACTAAACTAAATTACAAATAAAACAAACACTAAATTACAAAAACAAACAAACACTAAATAACAAAAAATAAAAAAAGATTACAAGAATTTTAAACTAATTACACCTACTCTAAGCCCCCTAAAAAAATAACAAAGCCCCCCAAAATAAAAAAATGCCCTACCCTATTCTAAAATAAAAATTGTAAAGCTCTTTTACCTTACCAGCCCTTAAAAGGGCCTTTTGCCGGGCATGCCCCAAAGAATTCTGCTCTTTAGCCTGTAAAAAAAAACATACAATACCCCCCCAACATTACAACCCACCACCCACATACCCCTAATCTAACCCAAACCCCCCTTAAATAAACCTAACACTAAGCCCCTGAAGATCTCCTTACCTTGTCTTCACCACGCCGGGTATCAACGATCCGTCCAGAAGAGGGTCCGAAATCTTCATCCTATACGGCAAGAAGAGCTCCTCCAGAGGGTCCAAAGTCTTCATCCTATCCAGGCAGAAGAGGACATCCGGACCGGCAGACATCTTCATCCAGGCGGCATCTTCTATCTTCTTCCATCCGGCGCGGAGCGGGACCATCTTCAAGCAGCCGATGCGGAGCCATCCTTCTTCACCAACGGACTAACGACGAATGAAGGTTCCTTTAAGGGACGTCATCCAAGATGGCGTCCCTCGAATTCCGATTGGCTGATAGGATTCTATCAGCCAATCGGAATTAAGGTAGGAAAAATCTGATTGGCTGATTGAATCAGCCAATCAGATTCAAGTTCAATCCGATTGGCTGATCCAATCAGCCAATCCGATTGAGCTTGCATTCTATTGGCTGATCGGAACAGCCAATAGAATGCGAGCTCAATCTGATTGGCTGATTGGATCAGCCAATCGGATAGAACTTGAATCTGATTGGCTGATTCAATCAGCCAATCAGATTTTTCCTACCTTAATTCCGACTGGCTGATAGAATCCTATCAGCCAATCGGAATTCGAGGGACGCCATCTTGGATGACGTCCCTTAAAGGAACCTTCATCCGTCTGGATGAAGATGTCTGCCGGTCCGGATGTCCTCCTCCGCCGGCCGGATAGGATGAAGACTTTGGACCCTCTGGAGGAGCTCTTCTTGCCAGATAGGATGAAGACTTCAGACCCTCTTCTGGACGGATTGATGATACCCGGTGTGGTGAAGACAAGGTAGGGAGATCTTCAGGGGCTTAGTGTTAGGTTTATTTAAGGGGGGTTTGGGTTAGATTAGGGGTATGTGGGTGGTGGGTTGTAATGTTGGGGGGGTATTGTATGTTTTTTTTTTACAGGCAAAAGAGCAGAATTCTTTGGGGCATGCCCCGCAAAAGGCCCTTTTAAGGGCTGGTAAGGTAAAAGAGCTTTACAATTTTTATTTTAGAATAGGATAGGGCATTTTTTATTTTGGGGGCTTTGTTATTTTATTAGGGGGCTTAGAGTAGGTGTAATTAGTTTAAAATTGTTGTAATATTTTTCTAATGTTTGTAAATATTTTTTTATTTTTTGTAACTTAGTTCTTTTTTATTTTTTGTACTTTAGTTAGTTTATTTAATTGTATTTATTTGTAGGTATTGTATTTAATTAATTTATTGATAGTGTAGTGTTAGGTTTAATTGTATTTAATTGTAGGTATTTTATTTAATTAATTTATTGATAGTGTAGTGTTAGGTTTAATTGTAACTTAGGTTAGGATTTATTTTACAGGTAATTTTGTAATTATTTTAACTAGGTAACTATTAAATAGTTATTAACTATTTAATAGCTATTGTACCTGGTTAAAATAAATACAAAGTTGCCTGTAAAATAAATATTAATCCTAAAATAGCTACAATATAATTATAATTTAATGTGGGGGGACCTCGGTTTAGGGGTACATAGGTAGTTTATGGGTGTTAGTGTACTTTAGAGCACAGTAGTTAAGAGCTTTATGAACCGGCGTTAGCCCAAAAAGCTCTTAACTTCTGACTTTTTTCTGCCGCTGGAGTTTTGTCGTTAGAGTTCTAACTCTCACTCCAGCCAAGACTCTAAATACCGGCGTTAGAAAGATCCCATTGAAAAGATAGGATACGCAATTGGCGTAGGGGGATCTGCGGTATGGAAAAGTCGCAGCTGGAAAGTGAGCGTTAGACCCTTTCCTGACTGACTCCAAATACCAGCGGGCGGTAAAAACCAGCGTTAGGAGCCTCTAACGCTGGTTTTGACGGCTACTGCCAAACTCTAAATCTAGGCGTTAGAATCCCATTGTGTTAATTGAATGAAAGGCTATTGTAAATAGGCAAGTTTTAAAGGTAAACTTTTCTGGGCTTTGTAAGAAGTATAGCATATCTTAATAGTTTTTAAACATATATAATATTGACTCATATTCTAGTATTGCAAATATATTCCAATATGTTCATAGATATTAACTAATAAAAATAATTCAGATATTTATATTAATTTTATGGTTTCTAGTAGATGCACATTGATTGAGGGTTTACGTTTTAAAGGATAATTATTAAATGTATTATTGTATTATAGCCCTGCCATAGACTGATAAATTATTTGGAGAGCACTACTGAAGATTCTTATAAATATACTGACATATTGTATGGAGGCACTTGCATGAGATTTATTAATATTTATCATATTGATATAATATATTTGTAGTAAATATTATTTTTTCATATTTCAAAATTCATAAAAATATTAATTTTTCATATTTCAAAATTAATATTCATTTTTTTTTAAAAAATATAATTTTTTTTCTTCTCTATTTTTATTAGTAAAAATTGTATTAGCATTTTAATTTAACTAAATACTAAACCAATTTAATAATGTCTATCACTAGGAGTGACTCATTTAATTATGTACATAGCGTTGAAAATGGTCCCATCATAATACCCATTACTAGAGGTCAGGTGCTTAAGAAAGACATTATAAGTCACATTAAAGAGAAGTTCAATATTGCGGGTGAATTAAATGATTTTATGGATATGCTTTAAATTAGGGCTAAAAATATTACCGTTAATAATAATATGTGGAATGAAAACAAAGAATTTTTCCAAGAATTATTAATGATTAATCAATGCAAGACTCTCAAAAAGCGAGACTAGCTAATACTAAAATCTTGGCCCCTTGTGATATGGATTATTGACGAAATGTCGCTTTGTGTCATAGGCTAGAAAATAGTATTCGTTCCTCACGCAGATGCGAAGAGGATTTAAAAATAGCCAAAAATAAAATGGATGAATTTTCCCAATACCTAACCGCCTTAGATAAGCATAACATAGACTTACTAGCACAGATACAAGAATTAAATAAACAGCTTGCGCAAAGCCAGAGAGAATTAAGTGATTTAAAAAGGTCATATCGCCATAATGAAACCCCCTATATTAACAGTGACAATAATGCTGATAATGCTAACTCCCTTAGAGAACGCGTCAGGGAAGAGGTACAGAAATATATGGAAGAGTATAGACAAATGACCCCTATTGGTTCAGAAATAGATTTCCAAAATAGACAATCACCTCATGATGTAAATCCAGAGAACTGCTGTAACTCAGCTGGTGAGGGTGAGATAAACTCTATTAGAGAATCCCAAAGTAAGTCTAAGAAAGTATATGACTCCCATAAAATAGTTACTTTCATAAAGGGTGCCGTACCTGTATTCTCCAACAAGGGAACAAACTCCATAATTGATCACTTAGAGGTCTTTGAAAATGCATTAGCTATAATGAATGTTACAAGTGAGAAATTAAAAATTGAACTTCTGCCCTGGGTATTTGACGGTAAACATCACAAATTCTTTACTTCACTAAAGTATATGAATATTCATTCTTAGAGTGAAATAAAACGACAATGCAGAAAAGAATTCTGGCAACATCGCACTAAAACTGCAGCGAAAATAGCAGTATATGGTTTAAAATGTAGTGCGAATCAAAGTCCCATCAAGTTCCTTTCTGAATTGAAAAATGCGTATAGTATGGCTGAAGATAATCCCAGATTTGATTGCTCAGAATTTGTAAATTTATTTTTTGAAGCACTGCCTACACCCATCAAAATTAATTTAGCTAGAGATTTTGATGAGGACTGCTCATTGGAATGGCTGATCAAAGAGAGTACAAAGTTATACTCTATTCAGCAGTCCAGTGAGCAGAGGGTTAAAAAGGAATCAAAACCCATAATTGTGACAGAAGCTAGGGTGTCACCTAGACCCCTCAATTTGGAGTCTAAAAAGAAAACTATGACTATGGGGGACATAATCAGGTAAATAATTACTCACAAAGAGAGTTAGTCACAGTTCGCGAACCCAAATTGTTAGGTTCGCGACATTACTAATGATTATATACTGGATGTTTGTGAAAGTCTAAACACAGCTCTGAAAATATAACAGATGTATAAATGCTATTAATTTTGGAATAATTAGCAATATAGTTGTTTTGATATGGTATGGTGTTGAGGGAATACTGTGTTTCATGTCAAATTGATCAGAATAAATAATGTGATACAATACAGTACATATAAATATATTACTTATTAATGTAAAGAAATTATGGCAGTTATTACATATTTTAAAGAAATATTTTCTTTCACTGTCTAGAAATGGTTAAATGGAATCTGTTTTGTGTTGTCATGCTGCTACCCGAGGGCCAAAATCCAGTATGACAGTTAAGGGATTTAACTGTTAAAAGATGCATTTCCATAGTGACCATGCTTATCTCCGTAAGGGCCAATCTGATTAGATATTCCAGATACCCAATCAGCAGGGACAAGCACAAGGGCCACCCATATCCTCACCTGTGATGGTAAACTTATATAAGCTTAAGGCAAGATAAAGAAGGACAGATTCTGCGGAGCTCATTTGTAACTGGGTGCTGAGCGTGAGATACCATTTTACTTTGGCAAAGCTGATCTACCCTTTTCTCATTGATTCCAATATAAACTTATTGGTATTTCTGAGGTGAGATTAAAACCTGCTGAAAGATATAGGATATCGACTGGTGATCATCCTGGTAACGTATTAAAAGATTGTGGTAGATTGAACAGAGCAAATTGTACTTTTAAACTGTATTTCATAGCCTTGAATAGCTCTTAGATTGCCTTTTGTATGCAAAACATTTTAAAGCAAACATTCCTTGTTGCTGTATATAGCAGATTTAAAGAAATAGTTTGGATTTCAAGTTAATATTTCATAGCCTGTGTATTGTTAAACATATATCATTGATGCTAAGTAAATTATCTGTGAAAATTCTGAGGTTTTAAAGAAGAATTGTGTTAGAATAAAGCGTGGGTAAATAGCTGAGTATTTTACTTAGAATCTCATTGTGTTAATTGAATGAAAGGCTATTGTAAATAGGCTAGTTTTAAAGGTAAACTTTTCTGGGCTTTGTAGGAAGTATAGCATATCTTAATAGTTTTTAAACATATATAATATTGACTCATATTCTAGTATTGCAAATATATTCCAATATGTTAATAGAAATTAACTAATAAAAATAATTCAGATATTTATATTAATTTTATGGTTTCTAGTAGATGCACATTGATTGAGGGTTTATATTTTAAAGAATAATTATTAAATGTATTATTGTATTATAGCCCTGCCATAGACTGATAAATTATTTGGAGAGCACTACAGAAGATTCTTATAAATATACTGACAATCTGATCCCACAGAAAGATATAATGACATACTGCTTACAATACTCTCCAGAGCATTAGAGGATAATATAATAAATAAAAATAAATTTGAATTTTTAAAAGTTTAATTTCCTATTATACCAACTTTCTACACAATTCCCAAGCTACATAAAGGGAAAATTCCACCACCCGGTAGACCAATAGTTTCCGGACTGGGTTCATTAACTGAGAAGATTTCCCAATGCGTAGATTTTTGCCTAAGACCATTCCTACTAAATTTTCCATCATATACTAAGGACACTATAGATGTACTTACAAAACTGGATGATGTTTCTGTAAATAAACATACATTATTGGTTGCTATTCATGTGGAGTCGCTATACTCCTTATTACCACATAAATTGGGTATTGAGGCGTGTAAATATTTCTTAAAACAGAGAGGCAGTTTATATGAAACACACTAAATGTGTACTGGAGTTATTGACTTTTATCTTAGAGCACAATTATTTTATATTTAATGGCAAATTTTATGAGCAAAAATTGGGAACTGCAATAGGGACATGCTGTGCCCCGACATATGCCTGTCTGTACTTGGGAAAATAGGAACAGGATTTTGCATTTTGGATTGTGAATTTAATAGAGAGAATTTCATTAGCCTATGGCTAAGATTTATAGATGATATATTTCTAATTTGGGAAGATTCGGAGGAGAAATTGATAAAATTCATGAATAACTTGAATACCAACAATTGGAATTAAAATTCACATTTTCCCAAAAGTACAGACAGCATATCCTTTCTGGATTTGAATATCAAAAGATTAGATAACAAAATAGAAACATCCACACATAGGAAACCCACAGCAAGCAATAACTTGCTAGCATATAGCAGTCATCATCCCCAAAATGTATTAAATAATATACCCTATGGCCAATATTTACATTTAAAAAGAAATTGTTCAGAGGAAACACAATTTAAAAGGGAATATAGGGAATTAAAGGAGAGATTTAATGAAAGAGGATATCCTAAAAACATTCTTAAGAAAGCATAGAATAGATCTAAAAGTAAACTAGAGATACTCTGCTATATGGTAGCAAGGAAAGTTAAACATCAGACACAAGCACCGTCAGATTCATAACAACCTACGATAATAAATGAAAAGAGACTAGGCAAATTTTAGAGAAACATTGGCACATCCTTCAAGCCGAACCATCTATAGCAGAAATAATGGGGACAGGGCCTTTTATGACCCTGAGAAAAGCCCCTACTTGAAAGATAACCTAGTGAGGAGTCATTTAAATGTTAAACCTAATACTATCTGGCTAGACAAATGGAGAGAGAAAAGTGGCAATTACAAATGTAGCCATTGTCCAGTCTGTCAAAATATGGCAACAGATAACAATTTTATTGACAAGCATGGAACCAAACACAAAGTAAAAGGTCACGTATCTTGTGGCAGTGAGGGTATAGTGTATATGCTATTTTGCAATTTCCCAATGTATTACGTAGGGAAAACCTATAGGGAACTTAGGGAGTGTATAAAAGAACACTAAAGAGACATGCAAAATGTTAATATCAAGAATAGTGCAATAGCAAGACATTTTCTAGAGTTCCATAACAGCAATAAGAAATGACTGCACTTTAGAGGTCTGGAAGCCATAAATATGCAAGGTAGGGGTGGAAATTTAGATCAGAAATTGCTCCAAACAGCATGTAAATGGATTTTTTTTACTTAAAATCATTAAAACCCATAGGCCTCAATGAGGAGATAAACTTTGCCCCATTTTTGTAAGTAAAATAGATTAAAAGTTAAATATTAGAACCTTGATGTACGTTTAGGCTAGTATTTGCTAAATATCTTAATAACTTATTAGTCTCTTTTCCATAAATACAAGAAAATTACAAACAAAGAGGTACATAAAATTGCAGACTTTGAGTAATGAACTGCATAAGCATTGTCTTTTGTGAATGATAATATAATAGAAGTACATATGTTTCTAGTCAATTCTGTGTTTTTTACATGCATCATAAGATTGTCAAAGGGTGGAAAAAGATACAATGTAAATAATAATTCAAAGTGGCAACTTAGTTAATAATTGTATGGACACAATTCAACCCGGGTATAAAGTAACAAAAGAGGAGAAGTTTTCAGGCAGACTTAAAGGGACACTGTACCCAAATTTTTTCTTTTGTAATTCAGAAAGAGCATGCAATTTTAAGCAACTTTCTAATTTACTCCTATTATCAATTTTTCTTCATTCTCTTGCTATCATTATATGAAAAAGAAGGCATCTAAGCTTTTTTTTTTGGTTTCAGTACTCTGGACAGCACTTTTTATTGGTGGATGAATTTATCCACCAATCAGCAAGGACAACCCAGGTTGTTCACCAAAAATGGGCCAGCATCTAAACTTACATTCTTGCATTTCAAATAAAGATACCAAGAGAATGAAGAAAATTTGATAATAGGAGTAAATTAGAAAGCTGCTTAAAATTTCATTCTCAATCTGAATCACGAAAGAATTTTTTTGGGTACAGTGTCCCTTTAAGTTGGATGACTTGCAATTATAGTCTGAATCACTGAAGGGATTAAGACTAGAAGAATGCACTTATATAGCACTTCTGATACCCCTTAAAAATTGGGCATCAGACTGTACGAACAGGGCCAAAAGGTTGAATACTCAAATTAAAACATAACTTTTATTACTACAAAGGTTAAATAAAATCACTGTGTGAATGTGTGCAATTTAAAAACACATAGAAACTCGAAATAGAATAATTCTGGCTATAATAAAGCCTTTGAGTATATGGGCATAATTTGAGGGCAGTCAGGATGTATAGTGTTGATACAGTGAATATTTATTACTGATTATCACGTCTAAAGTTGTAGGGTAATTAGGTAGCTCACATATTGAATACTACAGATTGGTGTGCCTAATCTAAAATTATATCATAAGGTGTTAAGTATTCAAACAACAGAGATGGTAAGTGTGCCCAATAAGAAAAGTGTCTATATTTACAACTTTATTTTGAGCACAGTAATGATTGTACCTATGTGCTCTTATATCTTTAAGAGGTTAAATGAATTTCACCACTAGGTGTATACATAAACACACTGATCTCTACTGTAATATTGCAATACAGTTGCTTGATTCAGGAATGAAGCTTGCTCTTATTTTTGCTAACCTATAGTATTTATGTAATAAATGTCACTGTTTATACAGAGACCATTAAACTCCTATATAGTAAAACTGGTGTTAGTGTTTTGTATTTATTACTCTAAAAAGTGTTATAATCGCCGATTTTGCCTGTGTAGAAGACACTCAGTCATTGGATATTCGGTGGTTATAGTTTATGCTGATGTACACACTTGTGATGTGCTGTCTCAGCTCTTTTATATAGATCTGAAGATTATTAGACTTTTATTTAATTATTCGCATCCTTCACTTCATATTTGATATTGTTATTAAATATGGCTGGTTCTTAGTGGGCTTTATTGTGGACAATAATGTATTATATTTCTTATAAACAATCTTTACACAATTACAGTAACTAGAGCCTTCAGTAGTGTATATATCAACTCAAATTTCGGTTCTCAGACAATGAAGGTGTTAATCAAATGTGCAGTATAATCAGACTTCCTGTGAAAATGCAGGGAGCCTTATTGTAACATGAGGCTATTCAATTGAATAAAAAAATGCTGTGATATCGTAATTTACATAAGTATTGCTGAGTGAGCTGGACTAAATAGCCTTTAATAGTCTTTGCTATATTGTTCACACCTTCCACTTAACGTTAGGTACTGTAATTCAATATGATTAGGTCTTTATAAGCTATCTGTGTTAACAGTAATATATAGTTTTTATAATAAGAAATTCCACAGACTTGGTTACTTCAGCCTACTTTTGTAATGTGTCTACTTAAATTCAAGTTTTCCCACCATTGGACAGTTAATCGATTATGCACTCGATTATATACAAAAACCTGGCTGATTGTCACATTACTGGGAGCCTTATTTTCGTATAAAGAAATTGGATTGTTTAAAGGTGCTATAAAATTATGGCTCGCACATAGGTGCCGCTACATAAGCTGTGCTTGTTAGCACTTCTACCTTTAAATATGTCAATAGCGTGTGCTAACCCCAGAATTGATAATGCCCATAATTATACTAAGTTTAACTCTATTAGAACGAGTTTATATGCAATTAAAAACGGCAAACAGGGTATTTAAACAATACCCCTCCCTAACATGTTTCACCGATACAGTCTCAGCTTTTTCAAAGGTGACGCGCGCCGGCGTCTGAGGGTATTTATGGAGATTAGTTCAAGCCTATTGGCCTGATTCAGCCAATCGTTGGCCTTCAAAGGTGAGGTGTGTCACATATGCTAATGACATCACCAAGTGGGGCGTCTCTTATCCGCCAATCGTTAGCCTTCACTAATATGGTGTGTCACATATGCGGATGACATCACAGGGTGGGACAGCTCTTATCCTCCTATTGATCTCACACGGGGATACAATGACAGTTTGTTTTACTATTTACATTACGTTCAGATCTTACAAGGATCGTATCATCGCGATCCCATATAGTACATGTACGCTGTGTTTTTTGATCAATTGGAACCGGATATATAAAATTGGCACATCGCTCTCTTTGGAGCCAATCATTCAGTGTTCATCATTTTTAATAGAGTTCTAAATGGTACTGTAAATACAAAGGTGTGATGAATGCGCTAATGCACAAAAAGTTGGGTAAAGTGTTGTTGGTGTCAGTGCTAATTATAAATTTGTATACAATATATACTACAAACATTTTAAGCGTTTTAAAAAAAATATGAAACCCGATTATTATCAGGATTTAGGTGTATAAAATAAATAACAATAGAAAAATTATTTTGTTTCTTGTTTTCTCATCAATATGAGTGAATCAAATTCGAATGATAAAGTGCTAGTGTAATTATAGTGTCTGAGTCAGAGGCATTATAAATTACATTAATAAATAGCACGTGAATTGTGTAATTAAGTGAGATAGAAAAAGAGAAAATCAATTAACTAAAATGACAAATAATAATAATAAATAATATAATAGTGCAAAGACTATAATGGAACCTAATGGTGACAAGCAATAATAAGAATTATTGTAGTCATACCAATATAGATCCGCGGACATTTACATTGGAGAGCATATATTACTCCAGTAGTATTGCAGCTGATATAACTTTTGATTTGGTGGTGTTTTCCAAATCTGTCTAGAATGGACTTTTTCTTGATCATATTGCTGCATGATGAGCAGTTACCACAAGAAAAGGATCCTTGTTCTATTGGTCTAGTTTTTCTTGTTTTGTGTACATAATGACTAGGACTAAGGATCTCTTTTAAATTTCTACTTCTTCTGTAACTCAATTGTACTTTGTCTCCGATTAACTCTTTGAGGTAGGGGTCAGCTTGAAGTATGTGCCAATTTTTTTGAATTATATTGACAATTTGCTGAGTATGTTCATTGTAGGTTAACACCAGTCTGGTTTTATTATCACAGTTTTTGGATTTGACTTTTAGAAATTCTGATCTTTTAGTTTTTAATGCTCTTGTTTTGGCCTTGAGGATAGATCTCTGGCTATATCCTCTTTGAAGTAACCGATTCTCTAATTCAACAGCTCTCTCTTTGAATGTTTTATCTTGTGAGCAATTTCTCCTTAATCTGAAGTAGACCAGCGTTTAAGACCATTTTAAACCCAGCGATCATCATAATTCGAAGATACAATGGAAGTGTTACAGATTATTAAAGATATTAACATACTAATCAACATACTCAGCAAATTGTCAATATAATTAAAAAAAATTGGCACATACTTCAAGCTGACCCCCACCTCAAAGAGTTAATCGGAGAGAAAGTGCAATTGAGTTACAAAAGAAGTAGAAATTTAAAAGAGATCCTTAGTCCTAGTCATTATGTACACAAAACAAGAAAAACTAGACCGATAGAACAAGGATCCTTTTCTTGTGGTAACTGCTCATCATGCAGCAATATGATCAAGAAAAAGTCCATTCTAGACAGATTTGGAAAACACCACAAAATCAAAAGTTATATCAGCTGCAATACTACTGGAGTAATATACACTCTCCAATGTAAATGTCCGCGGATCTATATTGGTATGACTACAAGAACACTGCATACCAGACTTATGGAACATATGCGAAATATTCAAAATGCTCCAAAAGATCTGTATAAAGATAGGAAAATCACGTCCGTAGCTTCTCATTTTCTCAGACATCACCAATCTAAGACTTCTGAACTGAAGTGTCATGGAATTCAAAAGATATCCTTGGGTTTAAGAGGCGGCGATCTTGAAAACACTTTACTTAAAGCAGAAACCAGATGGATATACCTAATGGACAGTGTATATCCAAAAGGCCTCAATGAACAGAACAACTATTCTATGTTCCTATAAAAAGAAAATCTGGTAGTGTTTCACTGTGAACTCTATCAATTGGAATACCAAAATTAGGCACAGGATTAATTCTTAGTGAATTTTAGTAATTAGTATCCAATAAATCCAGTCTCAATATATATATATAAAAATCATTAAGAATAACAGTCGCTGCTTTGGTCAGTAGACATTATTCTATCTACTCTAGTCCATTTGGAATACAGTCCACCTTTTCACATTCCTTTTTACACCCTATTTTACCCACATCACTGTCATGGATACACTTATTTATACGCACTGTTATTTGTCACTTACTGTGCTTTCTCTGTAATATCAATTTTAGATATTTTGACACGCTTTACAACCCATTATCCCATTTCATTTGTCCATTTTACTTTCCTTACCCTGTCCCGTTCCAGTCCCCTTCCCTCTCCCCTCTTCCCATCCCCTCCCCTTTACTTCTATTCTCCAACTGTGTTCTACACATACAACTATAATAGACAAACTTATTATAATCACGTAAAGACTTAGTGCTATCAGTCTTCTATCCCTATTATGCCCATTTGTAGTATTATGTGTAGTTTAATTCTTATTATTTCTTGTCACCATTAGGTTCCATTATAGTCTTATATAAGACTATATAATTATATTATTTATTATTATTTATTATTATTATTGTGCCAATTTTATATATCCGGTTCCAATTGATAAAAAAACACAGCGTACATGTACTATATGGGATCGCGATTATACGATCCTTGTAAGATCTGAACGTAATGTATATAGTAAAACAAACTGTCATTGTATCCCCGTGTGAGATCAATAGGAGGAAAAGAGCCGTCCCACCCGGTGATGTCCTCCGCATATGTGACACACCATATTAGTGAAGGCTAATGATTGGCGGATAAGAGACGCCCCACTTGGTGATGTCATTAGCATATGTGACACACCTCACCTTTGAAGGCCAACGATTGGCTGAATCAGGCCAATAGGCTTGAACTAATCCCCATAAATACCCTCAGACGCCGGCGCGTCACCTTTGAAAAAGCCGAGACTGTATCAGCGAAACATGTTAGGGAGGGGTATTGTTTAAATACCCTGTTTGCTGTTTTTAATTGCATATAAACTCGTTCTAATAGAGTTAAACTTAGTATAATTATGGGCATTATCAATTCTGGGATTAGCACACGCTATTGACATATTTAAAGGTAGAAGTGCTAACAAGAACAGCTTATGTAGCGGCACCTATGTGCGAGCCGTAATATTATAGCACCTTTAAACAATCCAATTTCTTTATGCCAAAATAAGGCTCCCAGTAATGTGACAATCAGCCAGGTTTTTGTATATAATCGAGTGCATAATCGTCCTATGGTGGGAAAACTTGAATTTAAGTAGACACATTACAAAAGTAGGCTGAAGTAACCAAGTCTGTGGAATTTCTTATTATAAAAACTATATATTACTGTTAACACAGATAGCTTATAAAGACCTAATCATATTGAATTACAGTACCTAACTTTAAGTGGAAGGTGTGAACAATATAGCAAAGACTATTAAAGGCTATTTAGTCCAGCTCACTCTGCAATACTTATGTAAATTACGATATCACATAATTTTTTTATTGAATTGAATAGCCTCATGTTACAATAAGGCTCCCTGCATTTTCACAGGTAGTCTGATTATACTGCACATTTGATTAACACCTTCATGGTCTGAGAACCGAAATTTGATTTGATATATACACTACTGAAGGCTCTAGTTACTGTAATTGTGTAAAGATTGTTTATAAGAAATATAATACATTATTGTCCACAATAAAGCCCACTAAGAACCAGCCATATTTAATAACAATATCAAATATGAAGTGAAGGATGCGAATAATTAAATAAAGGTCTAATAACCTTCAGATCTATATAAAAGAGCTGAGACAGCACATCACAAGTGTGTACATCAGCATAAACTATAACCACCGAATATCCAATGACTGAGTGTCTTCTACACAGGCAAAATCGGCGATTATAACACTTTTTAGAGTAATAAATACAAAACACTAACGCCAGTTTTACTATAAGGGGTATCAGAAGTGCTATATAAGTGCATTCTTTAATCCCTTCAGTGATTCATACTATAATTGCAAGTTGTTTCTTTGTACAAGCACTCTAGCTCATAAGGTATATATATTATTAGAACCAGACAGAGCACCCCATTCTATTTATGTAGTGCTAATGCTATTCTTTTTCAAACACATTAAGTCGGATGACGTCTGCAATGAATCACAACTCAGCCGGAAGAAGCCCACTTACCTATGGGGAAATGCGCATAGCTGTATGTTTGTAGGAGGGGTGACAGCTGACCTCCTCCGTTTATGTTCTGAGCCCCAGGAAAATTGAGCCCTAAAAGGTCCACAACAGAGTAAATAGTGGAGAGCGGTAAGGCGTGGGTGACCACTAAGTGCCTTAAATCCTAACCAAACATCGACTTGGTAACTATGTAGAGTTTCAAGGGAAAAAACACATATAAATAATTGCTCACAGCTTTAATGAACACTAACATAAGGGAGGTTCATTTTCTTTGGAGTGCTACCCTGTTATACATAAGCTCTACTTTACATTTGTCAATGCGGTGATAGCTACTCCAGTTTATAATACAGGTTTACAGGGTTGTGCTCTGTTGCAAACTATTGCTGCGGATTGTTCATTAATTATAAGGTCCTTTATCTCAGGGCCACACTATGGCAATCATGTGCCCTTATTTCAACCTATGGATTTATAGGATTTTATGACTCGATTTTTAGAGACCTCTAAGGATGTAATTTATAGGACTCTGCTCATATAAGTGTTTCTATATATATTTGGGACTCATTACTATTGTATAGTTGCCACTGTCTGTATCATTGTATACTTGTTATATTGAACACACATAAAAGTTTCATTTTATCAGCACACCTGGTTTGCCTTTGGGATCCTTCAGCCTTGCTAATTAATTCCTTATGATACCCGAGTGCTGGTTTAAGAGTCTCTAATTTATTTCTTGTTTCTTTGCAATGTACATATATATATATACTGTATATATATATATATATATATATATATATATATATATATATATATATATATATATATATATATATATATATATATATATATATATATATATATATATATATATACACACACACACAAAGTTTAAAACTGTGAAGAACACTATTTCACCTTCAGCTTGGCACTTGAGTAAGAGTTAGGACATGTTATTCAGCATGCCCCAATTGTATTATGTGAGGGATTTAGTACAACTCCGCTATCTGACCATCAAATGTTAGTGCCCTAAGCTTTCTCTCAAGGGCTAATATTGTACTCTCATATGAGAGTAAAAATGGAAACGCTAAGGAATGTGCTCTAGTTATGTTAGCACACAATCGAGCTGACATGTTTATGCTCCACTTGTAATCTAGACCTTATTTTGTGTTGAGAAATCTACAATATAATGCTTAGATGTTGGTATATATAATATGTATGTACCTTTAAGGGCTCATACAACTCAAAGGAATTCAATGTTTTTGTGGAAGAGAATGATTACATGAGAAGTAAAGTAATAGAATGCAGACAGGGATTGGAAGTTGCAGGCGTTTGATATTGATCTAAATCAATACAATACAAATGTGTGGGAAAAGAAAATTATTATACTGCAAAGGTAATATATTCCTCTGCTGATTTTTAGTGCAAAGCGAATTCACTTTAGCATTAATCATTATGCTAGGCATTGTACATTAAACTGATCTACCCTTTAATGCATTCCCAGGTGTCCATATAAACTACTGGAGTGTATTGAACAGTTTACATATATATTCTTTACCTTTATTTTGTCGTTTAAAGGGACAGTCTAGGCCAAAATAAACTTTCATGATTCAGATAGAGCATGTCATTTTAAACAATTTTCCAATTTACTTTTATCACCAATTTTGTTTTGTTCTCTTGGTATTCTTAGTTGAAAGCTTAACCTAGGAGGTTAATATGCTAATTTCTTAGACCTTGAAGCCCACCTCTTTCAGATTGCATTTTAACAGTTTTTCACCACTAGAGGGTGTTAGTTCACATATTTCATATAGATAACACTGTGCTCGTGCACGAGAAGTTATCTGGGAGCAGGCACTGATTGGCTAGACTGCAAGTCTGTCAAAAGAACTGAAAAAAGGGGCAGTTTGCAGAGGCTTAGATACAAGATAATCACAGAGGTTAAAAGTATATTATTATAACTGTGTTAGTTATGCAAAACTGGGAAATGGGTAATAAAGGGATTATCTATCTTTTAAAACAATAAAAATTCTGGTGTAGACTGTCCCTTTAAGTATCTGCCTGTACTGAAAATGGGCAAACTGCAGTATTGGCTTTAGAAAAGCTATGTAGCAAGAGGCAACAGAAGAAATCATTCAACAGGTGAGGGTGTTAGAAAGTAGTGTTCCTCTGACTAATTTAAATAAAATTAACTCATCAGCTGTTTGTACATTGTCCCTTTATCTGACTACTGTCAGCACTTGTCCTAGAGTTAGGTGCAGTCTCCTTGGGTTTAAAAAGTATTTAAATAGGTACCTAAAAGCATTGGACAAGGTGGCTGATGAGTAAAGGCAGGACCAGCCACAGTAATGTTTCAAAAATGTCAGGAACCAGGAGTGCAGATCACCAAAAGGAATGATAGAGGAGAAGCAAGGCCAAAACAGAACACAGTTTGTGCCAACAGAGCATGATCTGGCAGCCAAGCAAGTTAAAGTTCCAAGCAAGGTCCAGGTCAGCAACGAAAATTCAATCAGCCAGGATAGAACAAAAGAGACAGGCATTGGGGACGATTTACCAATGTCTGGCGGACATGATCCACTGTAGCGTATCATGCCGCCCCCTGCAGATTGGCCGCTAGCAGGGGGTTTCAATCAACCCGATCATATAGGATCGGGCGGATTTATCTCCGCAGCCTCAGAGGCAGCGGTTCAGTTAAGGAGCAGCAGTCTTAAGAAAAAAGATTGAACACTTCAAAAAATAATGCTATAGGACTTCTCTCTCAGCAGAATATCACACAATGTGTAAATGCCTGAAAAAACAAACTGTGGAACCTGTGGCATAACATTCCTCTATCAGGGAATTCCCAGCTCTGGCCAGCTTGGCTTCACTCATGTAACACGCAGATCTGTTGCTCCTGTCATGGCCCCACTCACAAAACACCTGTAGGTCACTGACTACCAGTCCTCCTCACCTCCCTGTCCTGGAAAGCCTCTGGGAAATGTTGGGAGGTAGGCCACAGACTTTCACTTCTGCAGTGACCCAAACCTTAAAGGTGCTAGCAACCCTCAAATTTTAACATGTCCAGTGGTGCAAAGTAAGGAGGGAGGTAAAGGACAGAGAAGGGGAAATTTAAAAAAACCAAAATAAGTAATTGAATGTAGCAATAGGTAACCGAAGATGAGGTCGTTACCAATGCCCCCTGGCTCCTCGACATTAAACTTTTTTTTTTTTTTTTCCAAAACAAGCTTTATTGAATGTAAGCAATGTTGGTACACAAAGATAAACATTAACAATCAAAATCTGGAAAAGCCATACAATACAGTTTAGATGTCTACAAAAAGAGACAGGTGTAAGTGAGATTCATGTCTGTCCAGTGAAGGAGAGTGAACTACCAACTTAATTCAGGTATCTTGAGCTTGTGACCTCAAATTAATCTGAGGAAATTATATAATCAGACAAAACATAAACTTAGATGCTTGACAACAGGTTATAAAAACATGAATATGTAACCATTTACCTTCATAGGCTTGCTTCATACCTTTGAAGGTGGCATATGTCCTGAGGTCTACTCCCGTCCAGTTTGACAGGAGAGGAGAGGTCAGAATAAAGGGGGAATAAAGAAGAGAAAGGGGAGAAGAGAAAAAAAAAAGGGGGGGGGAAGGGGAGAGGAGGAGAGTGGGGTTGGGCAAGGAGGGGGAAGAGAGGTAGGGGGGGAGGAGGAGAGATAGGTAGGGGGGGGAGAGGGCCTCTGGGCAACATGCAGGAGACATAGTGATCAGAACTCCTTCCCCTCCCAAGTCAGTGTCATCATTTCATGTATAGCCAATTTTCCAGTTTTCAAAAAGTGATAACGCTCTAATCTAAGCAAATCCCCCACTCTGAGTTTCCACTCCGAGACTGTGGGAGTCTGTGGGCTCTTCCAGTGCAGTGGGATGAGCCCTTTGGCACAGTTTAGCATTAACATGAAAAGTAGGTGCTTGTCAGCTCCCAGGATTTTAGGCAGCTCATGGTATATCAGGTATGTTGGTTTAGGGTGGATAATAGTCCTCAGGACTCTGCTCATTTCCCCCAGCACCTCCTCCCAAAAAGGTTGGATGTGTGGACAGGTCCACCAGATGTGCAGGAGAGTCCCTTCTCCACCACATCCCCTCCAGCAGCACCCACTTGTGTTAGGGTAAATCTTACGCAACCTTTGAGGCGTAAGGTACCACCTGCTCACTAGTTTATAGTGCGATTCTTGAATATGCGCTGATATAGACGCTCTCTTTGTCTTCCGAAAGATCTTAAACCAATCTCTAGCGGATATATCTAATCCAAGCTCCGTTTGCCACACTGAGGCAAATGCCGGGAGGGCATTACCTCCTTTGCTCAGTAACAATCGGTAGATTTGGGAGATTAAGTGACTCGGAACCTGTTGCGCCACGCATAGGGATTCATAGGGCGTTCTGCGTCTTGTCAGTGCCCCACGATCCCCATGAGAGTCTAGGTAATGAGCGACCTGAGCCACTCTGAACCAAGACGTGAAGGTGGTCGGGTCCCATTCAAGCAATTCAGTCTGGGTTTTAAGCTTGGTATTTTGAAGTATATTAGAGAAAGCTGTCTCAGCAAGAGTGCTGAGTACAGGGACATTATGGTGTTTATAATGCCTGGACCAAATCCGAACTTTTCCAAAGTCAGTCGGATAAATGTCCAACTGACCCGGTCAAAAGCCTTCTCTGCGTCGGTAGTGACCAGAGAAAGTGGCAGATTATGGAGGTGTGCATGAGTTATCATCTGCTGTATTTTAAGAGTGTTGTCTCTAGCCTCCCGGGCCGGTATAAAGCCGACCTGGTCAGCAGAGACCAGATCAGGGAGTAGCCTGTTTAAACGCGCTGCCAGTACTTTTGCTAGGATCTTTACATCCGAATTCAACAGCGATATCGGCCTATAGTTCTCAGGTTTGTCAGTAGGTTTCCTGGGTTTGGGAATGACCGCTATATGGGCCTCAAGCATAGTTTTAGGGAGGTCAGGGGTGTTTGACAAGGTGGAGAAAAGGTCCGTTAACACGGGGACAAGGATCTCAGCGTATTTTTTATAATACTTGAGTCCAAACCCGTCGGGTCCTGCAGGCCCATCTATCAAAGCGTCAAATATGTTGCATTCGCGGGCGTCTATACGCTCGCTAAACTTCGGCAAACATCGCGGCTGCGAATCTTAATACGATCCTCAAATTTATGAAGAAAAAGGTTATAAACACGCGCGTCAAGTACGGCGCGATTAGCATCGTACTGGTTAGCGAATTTGCTGCGAATTACCAGTTTCTAAATTTTGACGACTATTTGTTATATGAAGCATTATTTTACTCTAATTATTTCAACTCTATACCTGACATCTGCACATATCTTATTTAATATAATCAGATATATCTATCTATATATATATATAGATATATATAGATATATATATAGATATATATATATATATAGATATATCTCTATATATATCTATATATATATCTATATCTATAAATATATATATATATAGATATATATATATAGATATATAGATATCGATATATAAATACAGATATAGTTAAAGATAGATATATAGATAAAAGTATATATATATATAATGAGAGAGAGAGAGAGAGAGAGAGACAGAGATAGACACTGTGGCCCCTATTTATCAAAGGTGTTGCGGACCTGATCCGACAATGCTGATCAGGTCTGCAACACCTCACTAAATGCGGAGAGTAATACGCTCTCCGCATTTAACATTGCACCAGCAGCTCACAAGAGCTGCTGGTGCAACGCCACCCCCTGCTGAATGGCGGCCAATTGGCCACCAGCAGGGGGGTGTCAATCAACCCAATTGTACTTGATCGGGTTGATTTACGGCAATTCCTGTCCGCCTGCTCAGAGCAGACGGACAGGGTTATGGAGCAGCGGTCTTTAGACCGCTGCTTCATAACTAGTGTTTCTGGCGAGTCTGAAGACTTGCCAGAAACAGGGGCCCACAAGCTCTGTTCGGAGCTTGATAAATGGGCCCCTGTATGTCTGTTTGTGTGTATATATATATATTTATATACCTGTTATGTCCAATTACTAAATTGTTTGATATGTTCATCAACATTGTAATTTTTTTAATAAATCAACATTGTTCTTCATATCTCATTATGTATTCATATGAATCATTTTTGATTGATGAAATATATTATCGATTGTATCAATAATATATTAAAAACATGTAATGTGAATTATTACTCAATTGAGTTTTATATTTAAAAAAAATGTCATTTCATATGTTAAAGGGACATCAAACTGATATATGTAATTTCATTTTGCCGATAGACAAAACCTTTTCAAGCAGCATTAATCATTTTCACTTCTATTATCCCTCAGATATTTTTATTTTTTAAAATAACAATGCACATGTGCAAGCCAATCACATAAGGCATCCGTATGTAGACATAATTGAGCAGCTATATGGTTTTGAAAAATATGTTTGACATCAAAGGATAGATATAAATTTATAACCAAATAATAATCTACCACATTGCATGCTATTTATAGATGATTAAACATATATTTTATGTTCATGTCCCTTTAAGATAATCCTTAAAATAATGGAGTGACACATGATATTATAAATATAAATTTTTAATTATTCATAAAATGATTGTTGTAAAACAAAGAAAAATATATACAATGAATTTCTTAAAGATTTTGAAGTGAATGCTCTAGTACTCTTGCAGCCTCTACAAAATTTCGCAGTGCCTGACGAAGGTCCCTGAATTGTGTAACTGAGGGCTCTGTTTGTGTCCCTATTTCAACCGCTGTAATAAAAACACAAAATTAGTTTTGTTACAACAATTCACTTTCCAGATATAAGTAAAAAAACATCATATGAAATATTCCTACTTTCTTTTTTTTCCACCTCATCCTCTGCTGTGGCTGCATATTCAGTGCCACTGTCTGTTTCAGCTGTCCGAGAATCACAAAAAATATATTGTTATTGATCTTGAATATGCGTCAAGGGGCCTACATTATACTCCACATTGTTTACAAAATAAAAAATATAGGGTCTACAAATTCAAAATAAATATAGCAGTGAAATAATATATGATAAATGCTTATGCTTACATTCACTTTCCGCCTCCTCCTCTTGTCTCTCCTCCGGACTTAGGGCTGATGTAGCATATGCATCACTGTCATCTGTTGGAGAAGAAACACAACCCCCCCCAGAAAAATCATTGTTATGGATGCAGAATTGTTGTCAAGGCCTAGATTATCCCCCACATTGTTCTAGAAAGCAAAAAGATACAAGTGTCTGCAGATTATTTCCAAATCAATGTGGAATTTTAACAAAAGAGAACACGATAGATTCCTACCTTCATTTTCAGGCTCATCTTCCTCCTCTGCCGCCACCAGTGTTGGACATGCTTCTGGGGAAATCTCCTCGGATGATGAGGATGATTCATCACTTTCATCTGTTGGAGAAGAAACACAACCCCCCCCGAAAAATCATTGTTATGGATGCAGAATTGGTGTCAAGGCCTAGATTATCCCCCACATTGTTCTAGAAAGCAAAAAGATACAAGTGTCTGCAGATTATTTCCAAATCAATGTGGAATTTTAACAAAAGAGAACATGATAGATTCCTACCTTCATTTTCAGGCTCATCTTCCTCCTCTGCCGTCACCAGTGTAGTACATGCTTCTGGGGAAATCTCCTCCTCGGATGATGAGGATGATTCATCACTTTCATCTGTTGGAGAAGAAACACAACCCCCCCCCGAAAAATCATTGTTATGGATGCAGAATTGGTGTCAAGGCCTAGATTATCCCCCACATTGTTCTAGAAAGCAAAAAGATACAAGTGTCTGCAGATTATTTCCAAATCAATGTGGAATTTTAACAAAAGAGAACACGATAGATTCCTACCTTCATTTTCAGGCTCATCTTCCTCCTCTGCCGCCACCAGTGTTGGACATGCTTCTGGGGAAATCTCCTCCTCGGATGATGAGGATGATTCATCACTTTCATCTGTTGGAGAAGAAACACAACCCCCCCCGAAAAATCATTGTTATGGATGCAGAATTGGTGTCAAGGCCTAGATTATCCCCCACATTGTTCTAGAAAGCAAAAAGATACAAGTGTCTGCAGATTATTTCCAAATCAATGTGGAATTGTAACAAAAGAGAACATGATAGATTCCTACCTTCATTTTCAGGCTCATCTTCCTCCTCTGCCGCCACCAGTGTTGGACATGCTTCTGGGGAAATCTCCTCCTCGGATGATGAGGATGATTCATCACTTTCATCTGTCCGAGAAGAAACACAAACACAAATGATTATTTGGTAGATGAATATGTTTAAAGTTATATGTTATGACCATCATTGCTGTTAGATGGTTGTGACAACCTCATGCTTTTAAAAAAGAAATATTACATATTAGCTATTCCATTCCGTTACCTGCTAAGACCTGCAATAACCACAAAGGTCACAGATGCACTTCAGCAGATAATGGGATACAGCATATTGTAACAATGTCTTGTCCTCCCTTATCACCTTTTGATGCTTAGCACTGTTCCAGTTTCTCGTGTGTAATGCTTTTCACACCAAATATTTAAGCAGTTAATTCAGCAAATCTTTTGAATTAGCAATGCCTATAAGCATTACTCATTGCGTGTGCCCTGTCTTCTCTACAGAATCATTCACATTATCAGTCACTGTACTATATGCTTGATTTTAGATAGAGGACAGTACAGATGTGATGCACATCCAAATTTTGATTCCCTATGCAAATAACGTGTGTGCCTAGGCCATAATACATCCCTGAGGAATCAGCATTACGAAATTTAAAACATTTTGATATCTCATTTTAATGTAAATAATGAGATCTTGTAACATTACCTTCATTTTCACTCATAGCTGAGGATGTCTGGGAGTCCTCATCCCCCTGAGGTTGGAGCAAAGTCAGTGGCAGTGGTGGTGATGACCTGTTGCTCACTGGGCTGCTGTGGGATACCGGCAGCAGATACCTAGGTATCCTCTCCCTTGGCCTTGATAGGTCTGCAATTATAAAGTATTCATGTCCACATTACAACTATTCACTTTATACTACTATGTCTAATGCTCATGCAGCTTCCAAAATTGGACATTGTACACTCCAGATTAAATTAATAATAACAACACATATATCATATATCATATATCTATATATTATACTATATTTTCTGAATTTCTATCATAAGTAAATGATTGTTTACCATTTATGCTTTCAACTATTTAAAGGTACAGTCTATGCACAAAAATAAATTCATGATTCAGATAGAGCATCTTTTTTTAAACAATTCTACAAATTACTATTATTTTATTTGGCTATTGGTATTCTTAGTTTAAATGTATTTCATATAGATAACACTGTGCTTGTGGAGATAAAGTTATCTGGTAGCAGGCACTGATTGGCTAAACTAAGTCTGTCAAAAGAAATAAAATAAAGGGGCATTTTGCAGAGGCCTAGATACAAGATAATGACAGAGGTTAAAAGTATATTATAGTAACTGTGTTGGTTATGCAAAACTGGGGAATGGCTAATAAAGGTATTCTCTAAATCTTTTAAAACAATAATAATTCTGATGTAGACTATCCCTTTAACAGTCAACATTTTACATGCTTTATTTTGGTGCGTCATATGTTTCGACAGAGATTAAACAGAAAACAAAAAAATAAAAACTTACATCTCCGAATGAGCGACCTCATGGCCGTATAGCGTTCTGGCTCTCTGCGTCTCAGGTCACTGAATCGTCTCAGACACTGTCGTCGCCTCCTATGTATACCTGAAACGCGTCTCATCCTGCGCATCATCTCATATATTATTTCATCCCGTCTCTCGTGCCTAATACCGCGCACACCACAGATTCTCCTCGGGAAATACCTGTTCATTCCGTAAACAAGTATAATAAGCTCCCCATCTGTGAAAATTGGTGTTCTCGACATACTTGTAAACTCACGGAAACAAAAATAACTTTTTTTTAAGGCGACAATAAATATACTAGGTATACAGCTGTCTCATTGGTTATTGAAAATATCAATTTTAGTTTTGCTTATTGATTGGAGGAACATCTGAATAATATTGTATGCAACAGCGAATCACTAAACATGATGAGCGTCATCTAAATATTAATTTTAAATGCGTCACCAATGTACGTTTTAAAAACCAATAGAAAATTATATTATCTGCGTCACAAACAAAAACAGAAATAGCGCATGAAAAACCTTATGGCCCCATAGGCCTGTTGATTAAAAAAAAACATCTTGTAAATTATATGATTAATGTTATTAATAGTGAACAAAATGAGAAATATAAAAAAATACATACCTATGGGGTGTTGAAATCAGAGATCCTCCAATTTATTCGACATAAAAATGGAGACACGAATGGCGCACAAAGTATATGGATTTATATAAACTTTTGGATGATTGTTGATTGATTACATTGCTTGCAATAGCATACTGATTGGCTGATTTAAATGATCACCTGGTTCATCGATTCCCAATAAATATCAAGAGAAAAGTCAATTGAATGTGTATGGTTCAGGAGATAGAATTGTCTGTTAACCATTACCTTTCAATTTGGCATAGACAATGGCATCTGCAGGGTCTGGAAAAACAAAATCAGGACGCAATATCCAATTCAATTTCCAGCAGAACCAGATTCTTGTTACTATGGTGCTGCAAAATTACGATTTTTTATTTGGTGCTAAAGCACAAAAAACAACTACCTCCAGGAAAAACGAAATATGGCGCTCAATATCAGAAAATGTATCTGCTGAGGGGAACAATGTTAAAACTGTAGATAATTGCAAAAAAAGATTCTCGGATATTAAGAGAATCTTGAAGGCAAAGATGGCCAGAGAAAAAAAGACAGCACGTCAGACAGGTGGTGGGAAGCCATATGTTGCAGAACTCTCAACATATGAAACTTTGTTAATGGAGAGATTGGGAGAAAATATGCTTCAGGGTCTAGAAGATTTTGACCACGACACTGACGCCTTAGCCGCACAAGGTACATTTATATATTTTAACGGCGTCATTTCTGACGCCGAATTTTAAAAAATGTTAATGGTATAAATGTTTAATATTGGATTTCAATTATATTAATACTTAATATTGATTTTAAACCTTAATCTATTACAGCATCTACTAGTAGAGCTTCTACTGTTGCTACACAGCCGTTACCTGTGGTTGATACTGGGCTGATTGATACGGACTCCAGCCACAGTTTTTCTTCAGCTACAACACAGCCAGACATAATGTGCAGCACCCCTGACCCAGGTGTTGGACAAACAACAGGTATGTAAGTTAATGTTAACTGTTGTATAATGTAAATCTGTAATTGTTAACTGTTTAAAGTAAATGTGTAATTGTTAATATTCAAGTTTAAATTATAATGCCATTTTTTATAATTGTAGTGGAAGTCAGAAGGGCTATGGGGCCAGCTCCTGCCTCTTCCATCTCCTCCTCCTCCTCAGGTAATACAATTAATGCAACACCTGAATGTTGTAAGTGTGAAAACTTAAACAGACACTGAATGCCATAATCATTAATTTGTGTGACCCTATGAAATCACAGTAAATATTTATTATTTTACTTTTTATTTAAAGATTGTAAGATAGCATATTGGATTTCATTCCAGAGTTTTATAAAACAAGTAAACAATATCAAAATTAAAATACTTTATCTTGTGATGCTGCATGTAATATAAAGGGTTAATAAGTATTAGGGCACATTGAAATGTTGTCAAATATAACTGTTGAAAATAAAAGGGGCGTTCAACCATTTATATGTGAAATCATTCTAAATGTATGTATTACCCAAAAATAATTTATTTATATTTTTGATTGCTCAACATTATATTGCTACATGCATGTGATGCATATCTAGAAATTATTTCCACAGCATATTAAACACTGCATCTCTTCAGAGCAAAAGAGGTGATTGTATCCTGTGAACTATTACATTTATTAATTAGAAGATTGTAGAAGCACCTCAGGCTCAGGCAATGAATGTTGTTGAAAATGCTGATGAAAAGTGCTTATTTAAAGGAACAGTCTACAAAACAATAGTTATTGTTCGAAAAGATAGATAATCCCTTTATTACCCATTCACCAGTTTTGCATAACAAACAAAGTTATATTAAAGGGACAGTCAAGTCCCAAACAAACTTTCAACAACTTTACAATTAACATTTAGCAAGAGATTTGCTTTGTTCTCTTGGTATTCTATTTGAAAGCAAACCTAGGAAGGATCATATGATTTTTATGCCCTTCAAGTCCGCCTATATTTTATTTACTTTTCAGAGCAGGGGAGAGCAAGCTCATGTAGGCCATATAGATAGCATTGTGATTACGCTCGTGGCTAGTGGCAGACACTGCACTAATTGGCTAAAATACAAGTTAATAGATAATAACAAAGTCATGTGATTAGGGGAGGTTAAAAGATGCTTAGATACCATTTAGTCACAAAAGTAAAAAGTGTATTAATATAACAGTGCTGCTTTTGCAAAAGTGGGAAATGGATAATAAAGCTATTTTCTCTCTTTTTAAAAAACAAAAAATGCTGGTGTTGACTGTGCCTTTAATATACTTTTTACCTCTGTGATTACCTTGTATCTAGGAACCTTCTTCCAGTCCCCTGATCACCTGAATTTTATGATTAAATTTGAATCAAATTTCAAATTTAATTGTAAGTCCAATCTGAATAATGAAAGCATAATTTAGACAAGACTGTGCCTTTAAATACAATTAATTTAAAATCCCTTACTTTGTATTCAAAGCATAGTTGTTAATAGTTGTATATAAAAGTTTTGGGTTTATATTACTGCATGAAATACATCCATATGCTTTCCTATTTTGTATGTAATATTCTTTTAATGGGACAGTAAATTATGAAAGCTAAAGAAATTAAAATAGAGCATGTAATGTTATAAACATTTCCATTTTAATTTTATTACCAATTCTGCTTTGTTCTCTTGATGTACTTATTTAAAAGATAAACATTCATTTGAACTGTGTTGGTTATGCAAAACCGAATGTTTAATAAAGGGATTATGTATTTTTTTTTTTTTAAAAAAAACATTGTTGGATGTCCCTTTAAAGGTGCATGTAATACAAACATTTTTATAGCATTTTTGCAATGCAGATTAAAATGTACAAAACCATGAAAAGTTCATTATATGACTGTTTTATTTAGGGCATATGTATTTTTCCATTAAATAATAATGTACATGTGTGATCTAGCTGCACGAGGCATATTATTTTTTAAATTTAATATTTTAATAATTTTTTATTTTTAATTCCAAAAATAATATATTTAAATAAAAAAAAAAATCACAAATATATTATGATTGGTGTGTTAAATGTCAACTGCAATGTATTATTATTAGTTGAATGGAAAAGGAGTGCAATCCTTGCAGATGGCTGTGACTTATATTAATGAAATTTACAGATGAATCTGTGCAGGCAACAACCATAATATATCTAACCCAAGTGTTGAATATGTGCTTATTTATCATTACTAAGAAATGAGATTACAAGAGAACAAATCGATATTAAAAATATTATTGTTTATCAATGTGTATTAAAAAGAGAATACATTGCACATTCATGCAACTTTAATTTTGATTATAATATTAGTTTATATTTACAATAGGTACCGAACGGTGTCATCAGCTGTCGGAGGAGCTTACAATTGTGGTTAGGCAGATACAGGAGAGTTTATATGACGAATCACAAGATCTGATTGGTAGCCTACTGAATGACGATACACAGATAGAAAGGTATCTTGAAGATTCAGCTGCTGCCGCCGCTGAACCTGCTGCACCAGGATCTGACCCTGCTGCTGCCGCACCTGCTGCCGCCCCTGCCGCCGCACCTGCTGCTGCCCCTGCCGCCGCACCTGCTGCTGCCCCTGCCGCCGCACCTGCCGCCGCCCCTGTTGCTGCCCCTGGCCATGATGATGATGGAGCAATAAATAATATGGTCAATCTGGGGAGGCAATATAGTGACAATCAACAGGAGTTGATTAGGACATTGGGTGTATATATTCAGCAACAGGGGCGTCAGGTGGAGATGCAAATGGAATTGCAAAGGGAGAGAATAGCTATAGATATACGTAGGGTAGCCATAGAGGAAAGGGAGTTGGTGCGAAGGGAGAGAGCAGATGAAGAGAACCGAAATTTTAATCGCAATTTATTTCTGTTGATGCAGGGTACCCTTCAAGAATTACTTTCTTCAAGAAGGGAAAGATCACCTCCACAATCTCCCACTGCCTCTAAGCGGTCTAAAGATTAGTTTTTTGATTTATTTTGTTTGTATTATGCATGAAGTAATGCTTGTTATAATTTAATAAAAGAAATTATTTTGATGATTATCTTTATTGTATTTTATTTGAAAACAATGATGTTTTTAATTACTATTCATTGGTCATATCTAATAAGTTATTAAAGGTACAATGTACACCAAAGTATTTTATATTTTTTAAAATAAATAACATTATTAAACATTGACCGGTTATGCAGAACCAACACAACTATATTAAATGGACATAAACACAATAATTATTAATGTTTATGTTAGAAAATAGAATGTTATTTCTAACTTTTCTAGTAACAACTTTAATTGTAGAATTTTAGTCATTCACTTGTTCTATATTGATGAAAGATGAATGTATGGAAGCTCATGAACAGGTAATAACCAATGTTTTTGATAAATAGAAATATATATATGTTTTCAACTCCTTAAAAATAATGTATATGCACTAAAGTGCCGTTACTCAGTGGGCATAATAATTACTGATATTGCACTACATAATATAATTTGAAGCCCGGGCTTAAGATTCAAAAATATCCTTAGCACCCCTAAGCTTGGGTGTGATGCCTTAACCCAGTGTTTGTCAAACAGTGTGCAATGGTACATTTGTGTACCATGAGAGATCCTCAGGTGTGCCACGGCAGACTGACAACATTGTGAGATATTTCTTTAATTTAGCTTTTTTTTTTACTCCCAGTGCAGGGGTGTCCCTCTTTCAAATATGTATATATTGGGAGGTATGTGACAGGCATCATGTACAACCATATACAGATAATAAGGGAGGCGCTAAGAAAAGCCAAAGGTATCAAGCACTTATAAAATTTAATAAAAACACATAAGCATACAATAACATACGTATAGGGGACGTCTCCCCAAAACGAAATACTAATACATAAAAACTAAAATACTAAAAGATCCACAGATTTAAAACCATACAATTTGTATAGAGCAGTCCCAATCAGTTCGTTTTAGTAGGGTGAGATAGAAATGTCTTTACTCCATATAAAATGTAACTGAGTCTGTGGTCAGCGTCTCACTAGTCAAATACCACCAAGCTGCCAAATTGATAAAGCAATAGCTGCCAAACAGTGTAAGTGGATAATAATATACTTGCAATTCCAAAGTTCTCTTACTGTGTAAGATATCACTTTAGCAGAACATTCAGCCGTGTACTTTACCAGATCCTTATCCGTGAAGTAGATGTCTTTTCCCCTCGCCCGGTATTCACCTCGAGCGGGGCCGACTGAAACTTTCCGGCGTCTGACGTCACTGAAAGATGTTCCGGTTAGGAGAAGAAGCCGATTCCTGCGCTTACTTCTATGACCTGTAGTCACGGTCCTCTCAGATGAGCCCTGCACTTAGCGCTTATAGCACGCAAGGGATTGGATACTGGGCAAAGTGAAGGATATCCCAGAAATGCTGCCAAACACAAGTCCTACAGATGATTTACTCCTATTTAGGAGAAGATAGTTCCAAAATGTATAACCCGGGTTATTAAGTAGGAATCAAAAGATATGTAGATTGTTGTCACAGAAATAAAAACAACAACACTGCCAACACATACGACACGTTTCGCCCTCCTATGGGCTTTATCAAGATAGTGGTGGCAAGTGTGAATGACCTTATTTAAAGGGGTATCATTCAGTCTGATTGGTGGTGGTTTCAATTAGCAGATTTGCTTTAAGGTGGTATTTGACTTTTAGTAGCAACTTCTTTTTAAGGTGGTATTTTTCTCTTCTGACCTTTTAAATGAAATCACACAATCTTGCTACTAAAGGGACCTCGCAGTTGTACCAGAAAAAGGACCGCAATAGAATAATAAATAGAATATTCATAAATATTTAACGGAGAATCTATATGTGATTAATAAGAGATATATAACAAATTTTTATTACATATATCACTACAAATTGGCTCAAAGGCTTCCTAATAAAAAACTGTGTAAATATATCAAATGTAAATACATGAGTATACCATAAAATGTGCTAACTGAATAAAATTACATAATTCTCATAATAAAGTGCAAAGTTAATATATAATCTTACAAGTGAAGAGAATAATCTAACAACTATACATGTGTAATAAAATTTAAAATAATTAATCATTCAAATAAAAAGGGAGAGAGATCTAATTCAGAATTTAATCCCTTAGGATATAGGGTGTCATACTTATAGATATATTCTGCTTCCCTTATAAGGAGGGTTTTTTCAATATTACCACCTCTCCAATGATTGTTTATTTTAAGAATACCCCAATATTTCAAATCCCTAGTATTACCATGGTGAACTTCCTTAAAGTGCTTATATAAATGTGTGTCCTCTTTTTCTTTTTCTATACAAAGAAGGTGTTCTCTTATTCTATCCCGGAGACTCCTCTTGGTTTCTCCGAAATAGAACAAGTTGCATGTGCATTTCAATACATATATGACATTCTTATGAGTGCATCTAATAATTCCCTTTATCGTGATATCTTCACCCAAACTATTGATTTTAAGATTCTTCAATTTTGAACTATGTGTGCATGCTTTACATGTGTAGCAGGGAAAGAAACCTGCTACACTTCTACCCTCCAGATCTAATTGTTTTTGGTCTCTTGTCTTCTTTCGTATTTCACTAGGGGCCAGAGTTGTTTTAAAATTCTTTGCCCTCTTAAAAATAAAGGTCGGTCTGTCCGCCAACTGATTCCCTATGATACTATCCTCTTTTAATAAGTGCCAGTTCCTTTTAATAATTTTTTTAATCAGATAATGGTCTGCGTTATAATCCGTTACAAATGGAACATTGATTTCGTCTCCTTTAATAATTTCCTTTGTTTTATAATTTAGAAGATCATCCCTATTCTTCATCTGTGCTTTTTTTATTGCCCCTGTAATCTTTTCCTCCTCATAACCCTTTACAGTGAATTTATCTGCTAGGACTACTACCTGTCTTTCAAAGTCCTCAATACGTGAGCAGTTTTTCCTTATCCGTAAGCTTTGGCCGAACGGGATATTGTCCTTCCACTGCTTCAAGTGGCAACTATCCGCATGTAGCAGATTGTTGCAATCTACCTCTTTAAAGTGAGTTTGTGTTTCCAATTTCTGGTCTATTACCATAATTTCTAAATCTAAAAACACCACTTTTTCTTTACTATATTGACTCACAAACTTAAGACCATTATTATTGTTGTTCATCTCTTCAAAGAGTTTTATCAAATCTTGCTCAGGACCCTTCCATATAATTAATAGGTCATCTATATAACGCTTATAGAGTACGAGGTTTGCACCGAGATCTCTACTATTAAAGAAATGCTCTTCCCAGACACCCATAAAGAGGTTGGCATAGCTCGGTGCAAACCTCGTACCCATCGCGGTCCCTTCTATCTGCAGAAAAATTTGTTGTCGAACGAAAAATAATTATGCTCCAATATATACCTGATATTATTTAAGATAAATTTTCTTTGTTCATCCCTCATATTAGAATCCTGTTCTAAATAGTGTCTGACAGCTTGTATACCTTGTTCGTGCTTAATTATGGTATATAATGACGACACATCACATGTCGCCATTATCATGTCACTACTCCATTCTATCGATTTAAGACAATTCAGCACTTGAGTGGAGTCTTTGAGATATGAATCCAAATTAGATACATAGGGCTGAAGAAATTTGTCAATATATTGGGACACATTTGCTGATATGGAGTTAATCCCAGACACTATTGGTCTCCCCGGGGGGTTAATCAGACACTTGTGGACCTTCGGTAGGAAATAAAAAATAGGGATTCTAGGGTGGTCCGATGTTAGATATGAAAATTCTTTATCATTCAGGATTCCTTTTTTATTTCCCTCTACTAGCATTTTATCAAGAATTATTTTGTATCTTTTTGTTGGGTCACTGGTTAACAATCTATATGTTTTCTAATCATTGAGGAGTCTGTAGGCTTCTGCCATATACTTTGTTGTGTCCATTATTACTACCCCTCCACCCTTGTCCGCCGGCTTTATGGTGATTTGATTATTAGTTTGTAACTCACTCAGAGTCTCTCTTTCTTTTTTGCTTATATTTTGTTTTCTTAATTTGGGGAGACTACATTTCCTTATATCATTGGTCACTATCTTTTCAAACGTTTCTAAAAAATTGCCTTTGGCAAAAGTGGGGTTAAATCTTGACTTTGACTTCAGACTAGTATGTCGAAAATTATCTGTTACTTCATGATCATTAATCGCTTGTTTCTCTAAAGGGGTTTTCATACGTATGTTATTGTATGCTTATGTGTTTTTATTAAATTTTATAAGTGCTTGATACCTTTGGCTTTTCTTAGCGCCTCCCTTATTATCTGTATATTTTCTCTCTTATTTTAGACAACTGTAGGGATATTTGTCTTTTTAAGGGGGTGTTTGGTTATCGATTTGGCCTAGCGCACCTTTCTCTCCCCTTTATTTTACATTAACTTTATATCCCTGTGATTGGTTGCTGCTTCAGGTCACACTTATTGTACTTTATAGGATAAAAAATCTCCTTATCTCTATATATATGGAGGATTTATTTGATTTCAGAGATAAAATTTATCTCGATATGGATGTTGAGAATTTTACAGGGGCAATACGGTGGGAAGTACATCCAATCTCTCAGACATTATGCATAGTTTAGAAATAGCGATGACAAAAGAGCTCAAACAAAAAATGGAATTAGTCTTTTTAAATAGATACACAACTAAAGGTCTAATACCAAAGGGTTTACAATTTAATAAAACCTGTACCTTTACTTTGAGCCAAAAATTACAATTGGAATGGTCTGATACACTAAATAAGGCATCTAATAGTCTCTTAGATATTTTAAAAAGATCACGTAAAGAATCCTTAGTATCAATTGAAAACGAAATACTTAGTTTAAAAGAACAACTAGAAGGATTGAAGGAGGATAGGGAATTTAAAGAGAAACAAAAAGTGATCATTAACAAACTAGACAATTTAAATAAAGATCTTTTAAAGTCTAAATGGGGCAAGATGGAGAGAGATATTAAGGAAAGTAATGAAAAAACAGAGGCTAGTAATGAACAAACAACTAAAAATAACAAAACCAGCACAAGAGTGCAGGGCACACATACACATAAAAATAAGCCAAATGTTGATTCTAACACCAGACCATTTTATAATCAAAGTAATAACTATCAGGAGGAAAATTTCCAAGAAAGAAATATTGGCTATAATTACAACCATAGTAGAGATAACTATAGAAACAACCATTACAATAGAGGTTATCACAACAATTACAATCACTATGGGTCTAACCAATACCATAATAGGCACTATTCCCAACATAGATATAATCATAATGATTATAATAATTTCAATCAAAGAGAGTATCAGCCAAGACATAATGAATGGGAATATCCCAGGAGGAGAAATACTGTGAGACATGATAATTTTAGACAGGAAAATTATAGACATGATTATAAGGAGAATGAAACACCAACGTACAATAGATTTGACCCTTTAAGAGCAGAACCTACTGTTTCCAAAACACTAACTACTGAAGAGAAATCTTTTTTAGACTACAGCCCTCCAAGAGAGGGCACATCAAGAGACACCCCAAGATTAAATCTAGACCAAACCCAAAGAAGAAAAAGAGGGCTTGAGGAAAGAGAGGAGGAGGAACACGTAAATGTAGCCAAAAGGGTAAGATAGTTAATAATGAAAAGAAAGGGATTTTTAATCTGAGCCAATTTAAGTTAAATAGTGAACAAGAGAAACTCCTGAATTTGGGATTATCCTATGCCCCTACTGTAAGGATGAACAAGTTTAATACCCATATTCATGTAAAGAAGTTCGTTAGAAATTTGACCATTAAAAGATTCTTTATGAAAACCCCTTTAGAGAAACAAGCGATTAATGATCATGAAGTAACAGATAATTTTCGACATACTAGTCTGAAGTCAAAGTCAAGATTTAACCCCACTTTTGCCAAAGGCAATTTTTTAGAAACGTTTGAAAAGATAGTGACCAATGATATAAGGAAATGTAGTCTCCCCAAATTAAGAAAACAAAATATAAGCAAAAAAGAAAGAGAGACTCTGAGTGAGTTACAAACTAATAATCAAATCACCATAAAGCCGGCGGACAAGGGTGGAGGGGTAGTAATAATGGACACAACAAAGTATATGGCAGAAGCCTACAGACTCCTCAATGATAAGAAAACATATAGATTGTTAACCAGTGACCCAACAAAAAGATACAAAATAATTCTTGATAAAATGCTAGTAGAGGGAAATAAAAAAGGAATCCTGAATGATAAAGAATTTTCATATCTAACATCGGACCACCCTAGAATCCCTATTTTTTATTTCCTACCGAAGGTCCACAAGTGTCTGATTAACCCCCCGGGGAGACCAATAGTGTCTGGGATTAACTCCATATCAGCAAATGTGTCCCAATATATTGACAAATTTCTTCAGCCCTATGTATCTAATTTGGATTCATATCTCAAAGACTCCACTCAAGTGCTGAATTGTCTTAAATCGATAGAATGGAGTAGTGACATGATAATGGCGACATGTGATGTGTCGTCATTATATACCATAATTAAGCACGAACAAGGTATACAAGCTGTCAGACACTATTTAGAACAGGATTCTAATATGAGGGATGAACAAAGAAAATTTATCTTAAATAATATCAGGTATATATTGGAGCATAATTATTTTTCGTTCGACAGCAAATTTTTCCTGCAGATAGAAGGGACCGCGATGGGTACGAGGTTTGCACCGAGCTATGCCAACCTCTTTATGGGTGTCTGGGAAGAGCATTTCTTTAATAGTAGAGATCTCGGTGCAAACCTCGTACTCTATAAGCGTTATATAGATGACCTATTAATTATATGGAAGGGTCCTGAGCAAGATTTGATAAAACTCTTTGAAGAGATGAACGACAATAATAATGGTCTTAAGTTTGTGAGTCAATATAGTAAAGAAAAAGTGGTGTTTTTAGATTTAGAAATTATGGTAATAGACCAGAAATTGGAAACACAAACTCACTTTAAAGAGGTAGATTGCAACAATCTGCTACATGCGGATAGTTGCCACTTGAAGCAATGGAAGGACAATATCCCGTTCGGCCAAAGCTTACGGATAAGGAAAAACTGCTCACGTATTGAGGACTTTGAAAGACAGGTAGTAGTCCTAGCAGATAAATTCACTGTAAAGGGTTATGAGGAGGAAAAGATTACAGGGGCAATAAAAAAAGCACAGATGAAGAATAGGGATGATCTTCTAAATTATAAAACAAAGGAAATTATTAAAGGAGACGAAATCAATGTTCCATTTGTAACGGATTATAACGCAGACCATTATCTGATTAAAAAAATTATTAAAAGGAACTGGCACTTATTAAAAGAGGATAGTATCATAGGGAATCAGTTGGCGGACAGACCGACCTTTATTTTTAAGAGAGCAAAGAATTTTAAAACAACTCTGGCCCCTAGTGAAATACGAAAGAAGACAAGAGACCAAAAACAATTAGATCTGGAGGGTAGAAGTGTAGCAGGTTTCTTTCCCTGCTACACATGTAAAGCATGCACACATAGTTCAAAATTGAAGAATCTTAAAATCAATAGTTTGGGTGAAGATATCACGATAAAGGGAATTATTAGATGCACTCATAAGAATGTCATATATGTATTGAAATGCACATGCAACTTGTTCTATTTCGGAGAAACCAAGAGGAGTCTCCGGGATAGAATAAGAGAACACCTTCTTTGTATAGAAAAAGAAAAAGAGGACACACATTTATATAAGCACTTTAAGGAAGTTCACCATGGTAATACTAGGGATTTGAAATATTGGGGTATTCTTAAAATAAACAATCATTGGAGAGGTGGTAATATTGAAAAAACCCTCCTTATAAGGGAAGCAGAATATATCTATAAGTATGACACCCTATATATTAAGGGATTAAATTCTGAATTAGATCTCTCTCCCTTTTTATTTGAATGATTAATTATTTTAAATTTTATTACACATGTATAGTTGTTAGATTATTCTCTTCACTTGTAAGATTATATATTAACTTTGCACTTTATTATGAGAATTATGTAATTTTATTCAGTTAGCACATTTTATGGTATACTCATGTATTTACATTTGATATATTTACACAGTTTTTTATTAGGAAGCCTTTGAGCCAATTTGTAGTGATATATGTAATAAAAATTTGTTATATATCTCTTATTAATCACATATAGATTCTCTGTTAAATATTTATGAATATTCTATTTATTATTCTATTGCGGTCCTTTTTCTGGTACAACTGCGAGGTCCCTTTAGTAGCAAGATTGTGTGATTTCATTTAAAAGGTCAGAAGAGAAAAATACCACCTTAAAAAGAAGTTGCTACTAAAAGTCAAATACCACCTTAAAGCAAATCTGCTAATTGAAACCACCACCAATCAGACTGAATGATACCCCTTTAAATAAGGTCATTCACACTTGCCACCACTATCTTGATAAAGCCCATAGGAGGGCGAAACGCGTCGTATGTGTTGGCAGTGTTGTTGTTTTTATTTCTGTGACAACAATCTACATATCTTTTGATTCCTACTTAATAACCCGGGTTATACATTTTGGAACTATCTTCTCCTAAATAGGAGTAAATCATCTGTAGGACTTGTGTTTGGCAGCATTTCTGGGATATCCTTCACTTTGCCCAGTATCCAATCCCTTGCGTGCTATAAGCACTAAGTGCAGGGCTCATCTGAGAGGACCGTGACTACAGGTCATAGAAGTAAGCGCAGGAATCGGCTTCTTCTCCTAACCGGAACATCTTTCAGTGATGTCAGACGCCGGAAAGTTTCAGTCGGCCCCGCTCGAGGTGAATACCGGGCGAGGGGAAAAGACATCTACTTCACGGATAAGGATCTGGTAAAGTACACGGCTGAATGTTCTGCTAAAGTGATATCTTACACAGTAAGAGAACTTTGGAATTGCAAGTATATTATTATCCACTTACACTGTTTGGCAGCTATTGCTTTATCAATTTGGCAGCTTGGTGGTATTTGACTAGTGAGACGCTGACCACAGACTCAGTTACATTTTATATGGAGTAAAGACATTTCTATCTGACCCTACTAAAACGAACTGATTGGGACTGCTCTATACAAATTGTATGGTTTTAAATCTGTGGAAGTTTTATCAATTGCATCTTTTAGTATTTTAGTTTTTATGTATTAGTATTTCGTTTTGGGGAGACGTCCCCTATACGTATGTTATTGTATGCTTATGTGTTTTTATTAAATTTTATAAGTGCTTGATACCTTTGGCTTTTCTTAGCGCCTCCCTTATTATCTGTATATTTTCTCTCTTATTTTAGACAACTGTAGGGATATTTGTCTTTTTAAGGGGGTGTTTGGTTATCGATTTGGCCTAGCGCACCTTTCTCTCCCCTTTATTTTATCATGTACAACCATGACATATTGCTATTCACTCACAGACATTCAGTATGATTGTTTGAGAATGAATGTCAATATGTCACGTATAGTTTGTAGGAGGCATGGCATCACAGCACAATACATATAGTGTGATGTGTGTATGTATATAATATATATATATACTCTATTAGGATACGTGTGATTTTTTACAATTTTTGAATGGTGGTGTGTCACAGTATTTTTTAATTGAAAAAAGTGTGCCATGAAAAATAAATAGGTTAAAAAATCAATGCTTTAACCAATGGAAAATGGTCAATCTCCATGATAATGTTTTAAGGCAAAATGTAAACATGTATCTACACATATAATAAGAGCAACAAAATATATATATTTGATTTGGGTGGATTTTTATTATTACAAGCTAATCAGGGAGACTAAACATCTGCCATTGGTTAAAGAACACCACCCAAGATCATGTGTTAAACCTGTATTGCATTGATGCTGATTCCAAAAATTATATACAAAGATGAGGAAAATAGAATATAATTTAATAATAAAAATTGCCTTCTCGATAAATCATGAAAGATGATGTTTAATGTACCTTGTATCTAAGCATTTTCTGAGAGCCCTATGATAACATGGTCTATCACTTATAATCTATTGAGTATTAATTAGAAATATTTCATTAAAAAAAGAGTCAGGTGTGAAATGAAGAACATTTATTTGAATACATATTAACAATTAAGTTAAACTAACATAAATAGCCTCTTTTGGGATAATTTTAAACATAAAGATATGATGAAACAAAAGAACATATGTACAATATATTTACATAATCATTGTTCAAATAGAGAATGGATGTAATCAGATCGAGCTTGTACTCCACTTGCATCAATTTGCTCTAAAGGTGCCACATTGTCATCATACTCTACTTGTAACATAGAAATATCAGCATCTGGCATGCGTAATGCTAGGTTGTGGAGCATGCAACATATGAGAAATATCAGGGATACTTTCTTTGGTTTGTATAGAAGTACTCCCCCAGAGAGGTCTAAACAACGAAACCTGCTTTTCAAAACGCCAAATGTGCGCTCTATAACACATCTTGTAGATGTATGAGCCTCATTGTAGCGCACTTGCGCGGGAGTTCTGGGGTTCAGCACAGGAGTGAAAAGCCATTGGAGACATGAATAGCCTGAATCTCCTGTGTGCAAAAAATAATTTGATTTTAGCAATATGAAATACATAATATTTTTATATCCATATATGACAATTAGTAAGAGATATTTACCTAGGATAATTCCCTCTGGCATTTGATGATTCTGAAACAGGTCATAAACATGCGAATTTCTCAGGATGAAAGAATCATGTGTTGAACCTGGGAATCCTGACCGGATGCTCATAATCTTCAATTTGGCATCAGAGATGACCTGTATATTTAAAGAATGGTTACGCTTGCGGTCACGATAGGGCAATTCTCCTAACTTTGGAGGCTGCACTAACACATGGGTACAGTCAATTGCACCCAAAATGTTTGTCATCCCAGCAATCCCATAGAACTGCACCTTCACACGATGCCAATCCTCTGGTGTTTCCGGAAAATGTACATAATTTACTATCCGTTGGTGTAAGGCTTTTAATACTACAGTTAGATGACTTGAAAAAGAAGCCTGGCTCATCCCCACAACTAAACTTGTTACAGCCTGAAATGATCCTGTGGCGAGGAAATAGAGGACAGCCAGCAGTTTTAACATTCCAGGGATTGCCTTTGTCCTATAAGTTATAGGTTCAATGGAGTCTTTGATCTCCAGATACAGATTCTCAATTAAACCTCTATTCAAACGGAATCTTCGAACAATTTCCCTGTCACTCAGGGTATGTAACCCTATTCTAGGTAAAAATAACCTTGGCCTTCTGCGTCGTTCATAACGCTGAACTAACTCCAAAAATCTCCTTCTTTTGCGTCTTTGTTGTATAGCAATGCAAAATAGATTGATCATCTCCATCCAGGGCCGCCACTAGAAATTTTGGGGCCCCCGACTCAACCATTGATCAGGGCCCCCCCCCCCTCCTTTGACATGTGCAATTTTTGACCAAGTGACTAAAATGTATATGCACTTTATTCTTAATTGTCTATTTAAACTTGGAAATGTTTGTAAAGGTAGTAACATACACACACACACAGACACTGAAACACACAAACACACTCACACATAAGGATTCACATATAGACACTCTAGCAGACACGCAAAGAAACACACTCAGACACAGAAACCCAAACAGACACTTAGCACTTGTTTACATTGACCTGACAAGTAATGAGGTAAACTACAGTTTTGTAAAAAAAAAGGAGATTTAGAAAACAAAATATGGAGTTCTGATTATCTTTTTGTAAAGGAAGATGACAACTAAATTATGACAACAGCATGCAGTGGCTGAAAGGAAGGGCCCTGAACTGCCTAAACAATAATTTAAAGGTTAAATGGTGGAGTGGTTACTTCCGGAAAGGTCTTGTTAGTCTCAAAGTCTGTAGAAAGATGTGAATAATTAGTAGTAAGGTCAAAATGCCCTAAAAAGGAACAGACAATGGACACACACACACAAACTCAAACTTGCACATACACCCAAGGAAACACCGACAGAGACAGCCTCAGAAAACACACAAAGACATATACACACATACACACACAGAGACACCCACAGAAAACACACACACACAGAGACAACCACATTAAAAACACAGAAAGACATACATACACACACCCTCACTGAGACATCCACAGAAAACACACAAAGACATACACACACCCTCACAGAGACACCCACAGAAAACACAGACATACATACATACACACAAACACCCTCACAGAAACACCAATAGAAAAAGCTCAAAGACATATGCACACACCCTCACAGATATCCACAGAAAATGCACAAAGACATACACACGGTAACACCCACCCTCACAGAGAGACCCACAGATAAAAAATACATACACACTCATAGAGACACAAACCAAAGCACAAAGACAAACACAGACACCCACAGAAACACTCACAGGAGGAAACATTTATGCACCTTGCATCCCCTAAATCAACAGTGTGTGACATGCATGATAAAAAAAAATGCAGAAATTAAGAGATCACTTTTTAAAGAATCATATTTGTAAATGTGCAAACAAAAATAATTCTGTGAATTCAAAATTGTACATTAATGAGCTGGGTAGATGGCTAGATGAAGAAAAGTACCTTTAAAAGGTTGACATATGTTTGTTTGTTTTTTTCCCATTTTCCCCAACCAAGAGCACCACTTCAAATATAGTGTACACATTTTCCCATCTGTCAGCTGTACTTATGGATTTTGAAAAATGCTGTACTCTATATGGTCTTGGTGGGACCATAAGCTGTGGTACTCATACCATTAGATCTGGTTAAATACAGGATTTAGGCTTGTTGGTATGTATTTCAAAACTAAGTCAGCTGTAGTGTAAACTGAACAGTTTTAAGTTAACCTGTCTCATTTCAAACACTGAGCAATCTTAGTCTGAGAGTATAAAATTTTATGCAGATGTAAAAATCTTAGCTAAAATGCCTCCTTGCATCTGGAAAGTTCTTGCATAAAGGGGCAGTGAACTGGAATGTAATATATATATATGTAAAATGCATATCTGCCAAAAGGGCATCTACCATTTGTGTATTGAGGAGGAAACATTTCTGCATGGTTTTAAATATAGAATTTCTACAGCATTGTCAAATAATCATAAATACACTGCTGCTAAAAAAATGTGTTTTTATGGACCCCTAGCCCAACCATACAACTACTACCACACTGAAGTTACAATCCAAAATTGCACAAAGAAATAAAAAACATTTGTTAAGTAAGTCCTACCTCCTCTTCAAATGAAAGTGATCTGCCGTCTGACTCAGGCACACACTGTACAAAGTGCCAAGTCTGTCTCACACTAAGCATAGTGGTTTAGTGCACACTAAGAAATCCTCTCAAATGCTAATACTTTACTCCTTGTTATAACATTTCCCATGCTCAATTAGCACTCTGCTATAGTACCCACTGGTGGCTGCCAAAATTTAAAAAAAAAAAAAAAAATTTTTTTTTTTTTTTTTTTTTTTAGTTCTTGCCTCATGGGGCCCCCCTGGCTCATTGGGCCCCTGACAAGAGTCACCCCTGTCACCCCCTGATGGCGGCCCTGTCTCCATCTTGGTAATGACTGCATACATCAAACTTTCTATGCTGTTAGACACTCCCTTTTATAATGAGCATTTCACCTGCTGAAAATGCAGGTGGAAGCAACATATTGATTGCTGCAAGTTTTGGAAGAGACAATTAAGGTATATGATGTTTTCGTATAGATATATTTATACATACTTTATAATTTATATATATTTTATACATAGATATTTATCTGAAAATATATAACAAATGATAAAAGGAACATAAATGTTTTTCATTAGAAATCATTTCTAATTCCGATTGAGTTCTATAGCATCCGCAAGCTCAGAGGTGGCGGATTGAGAAATAGGTACGCTGCGTCGGATGAGACGCGAACGTAATTGTTGAACTTTAGATAATTTCTGAACAGCTTCAAATTGTTTCGAATAGGAGAGCGAATGCAGAGGATTACGCTCAATTTACACATGATTTCAACTCGTATCGATCTGCGTCGAATAGAGAACGGTGGATCGTATGTTACGTCATAAAATTCTAATTATTGCGATCTTAAAGCTTTGATAAGTAAGGCGCATCCTCATCGCGCCATGTACGACGCGGAATTCGGGCGTATTGAAGGTTGACACTTTGATAGATGGGCCTGCTGGGCTTTTCCCTGCTGGGAGGTCTTTGACAGCCTTCTGGATTTCTTCCCTAGTAATCGGGGAGTCCAAGAGTTCTCTGTCCCTCTCCTCGAGTGTCGGGAGGTCAACGGACTCAAGGTAGACACGAGTCTCCTCCTCAAGTCGCTGCAATGAAAGTGGGGCGTTTGCGTCCCCGACCGGATTTCTCAAATTATAAAGAGACTCATAGTAACTCCGGAATATCTCTGCCACTGAGTTAGCGTCTGCTGCGGGCTTACCATCATGGCCGGTCATATGATGGACAAAGGCTTTGAGCTTTCTCCTATTTATTGCTCTAGCCAATAATCTTCCAGGTTTGTCACCCTGTTCAAAGTATAGCTGACGTAGGATAAGGGCCTGTTTTTGGTAGTCCTCCTGCAAAAAATGCAGCAAGTTGTTCCTAGCTAGCACTAACTGTGTCATCCCCGAGTCATCTCTTGGATGTTCTTTATGAAACAGTTCTGCTGTTTCTACTTGTGATAGTAGAGTGTTGTAACACTCTTTCCTCATTTTCCTGAGCCTTGCCTTCCTTTTGATTAGCAGGCCTCTCATGGTGCACTTATGTGCTTCCCAAACAGTGGACCTCTCCACTCCTACATTTGTGTTGAGACGGAAAAACTCAGCCATTTCTCTCCTTAAGTCGGCGTCAAACACCGGGTCATCAAGGAGGGTATCGTCAAGCTTCCAGATAAAAGGTGTACACTTGGCCATTGAATTGAGCAGCTCACCGGTGCATGATCGGACCAGGTGATCGCGTGAATTTTACTGGCCTTGGTGATAGTTAGGCCCATAGTATCCGTAAGTAAGTAGTCAATTCTGGAATACTTACGATGCAGGTAAGAGTAGAATGTGTAGTTACGATCGGCCGGGTGATGCGTGCGCCAAATGTCATGAAGTCCAAGCTCTGACAGGGAGGCAGTCATACGCTTAAGTGTTTTATGCGGAGTGCTGGAAAGGCCACTGGAGGTGTCGAGGATGGGGCTGAGGGGAGCATTCAGATCTCCCCCCAGGAACAGTACTCCAGTTTGCATTTCTAAAAGTTTCCGAGTGACTCTCTGAAGGAAGAGGTGCTGGGCCGCGTTGGGGCAGTATAAATTGGCCAGAGTGAGAGGCCTGCCGTGCAGGAAACCCGTGAGGATTAGGCATCTGCCCTCAGGGTCTGAATATTTTTGGGATAATTGGAACGGTGTGTCTGCGCTAAATAAGATTCCCACCCTGTTCTTTTTACCTGGTCCGGATGCAAAATGGGCGATTGGGTAGGATCGACTATACCATTTAGGTTCGTGACCTAGTGTGAAGTGTGTCTCTTGCACAAAGATTATGTTGCCTCCCCGCCTTTGCATATCTTTTAGCATGATGGAGCGCTTAGAAGGGCTATTGATTCCCTTTGCATTAATGGTTAGGAGTTCTATCGGGTGCGGTCTAGCTTTAAACCGCTGATTCACCATGTTTGTTGAGCAAGCTGTGTCTCACGTGCAAGGGTTTGGAATGTAAAGGGCGAGTGCCGGGGGGGAGGGGGGGGGGAAGAGGGAGAGACGGTGGGAAAAAAGGGTGAAGGGGAGGAGAGAAAAAAAAAAAAAAAAAAAAAAAAAGGGGGGGGGGGAGGGAGAACCAAGGAGGAGAGCTAAAGTAGAAACAGGAAAGATAAGGAATCAAAGAGTAGGGGGATCAAGAGAAAAGGAGAGAAGCGAGTATTGGCGTGAAAAACCAACTACGCCAATTGCGCTTTTCGCCTCTATCCCACTCTCGGTCACCTCCTTTAAAGGAAGGAAGAGGTTGTAAGTACTACCTTAACTATGGGGGGGTAGTTGTCCCCGTGTCTTTCTCTTAGATAAATAACATAAACAGTAAACATATAACTTTTCAAACAAGTAAATCCTAACAAACGAAACATGGATCATACATACGTAATCCCTACAGGCATTATTAGTATGGGAGTCGTGGCCCATGAAAGTCCCCCACCACCCGACTCGTCTAATGATGTCTAAGTGCAAATTACTTTATGTGATAGGTGAGGAAGCCGAAACGCTAGTAAGGCGCGGCATAGGGGATCTCCAGATGTAGTTATACAGGTATCTCCCAGACTAGGATTAAACCATGTAGGTTGGGTAAATTAAGTTTCTGGATGCTAATGGAGATCATAAAGGTATACTAGTACATCGTGACTATCAGGTGGGTGTGGGGCTGTGTCAAGGTCTAAGACCTACTACTCTTTGTAGATAAGTAAGTGTGACATTACACCACCCCGAGTATTTGTTCTAACACTAGGCATGATTAAGAACAATCGGTTGAAACAGATTATTAATTCAGCTGGTACCTGGAACAAGTAATATCAGTGCAAAATAATATATATAACACATAATTCTCGAGAAGAAAAAAAAAACAAAAAAAAAACCCTGTTCCAGCAAAGTTGGAATGCTTTGTATGGATACATAGTAGTTTCAATTCAAGGTGCATCAGAGCATTGTTAAGAGACATTGGGCCTTTATACCCATTATAAGTCCAATCCTGGAACAAGAAATATCAATGCAGTATAGTATATATAACATACAATCCTAAAAAAAAAAAAAAAAAAGGGGGGGGGGGGAACCACATATTATATATCTGTTTTAGCAATGTTGTAATGCATTGTATAAATACATAGTAATTACAAGGTGTGTCAGAGCAGTGGTAATAAACGTTAGGGCTTTATACACATTGTGAGTCCAAACCTGTGCATGGGTCAGTCTTCTAGGGGCTCCAAACGGGCCAAAACTCCCAGTGGAGAGTCAGGCACCTATAGAACCTTGCTCCATGTAAGGGGTTATTGATTTGTTCATTTAGGCTAAGTACCTAGTGGTAGATCAAAGGCAGAAGATTATCAGTTCGAGGCTACCGCCCAGGGTTGTGCGGATGTTCTCTGTGTCTTGCCTCATCTGGGGCCGGGCGGGCAGCCAATTCAGGGCGGTTAGGGACGATTTCTATGCCGAGGGCCCGGCAGAAAGCAGGGAGATCTTCAGGACTCCTAAGGACCTGTGAGGTGTTGTTTTTTGTAGCTATTAAGCAGGTGGGGAATCCCCACCTGTATGGGATCCTGTTTTCTTTCAGGGCCGAGGTAACGTGCCGTAGCTCTCTACGTTTCTGCAAGGTTGTGGGGCACAAGTCCGAATACACCTGGATTTCTGATCCCCTGAATGTGAGTGGGTGTCGTGTCCTGGCGTGTTTTAAGGCCTCCTCCTTATCTCTGAAGGAGAGAAATTTCAAAATGACATCCCTTGGTGGGGCTCTACTAGGTGGTTTAGGGCGTAAAGCCCTATGCGCCCGTTCCAAGTGAACATCCTCTGCTGATTCATCGTTTTTGAGGTACTTAATAAAGTCTTGGATGTATGATAATAATGCTGGAGGGTCTATTGATTCAGGAACCCCTCGCAGGCGAAGGTTACTCCTTCTGCTCTGATTCTCAAGGTCTTCTATACGGTCCATGAGTGATAGGACCGTACCCTCTTGTTCTTGCAGAAGGCTATTATGCTGTTGTAAATCTGAACTTAATGTCTCCTGCTTTTCCTCCACCAGGGTAATACGTTGTTTTACTGCCACCATATCTCTTTTGATCTCCCCAAACATGTTTTTAAAGTCTTGCATTGCGTTTTTGATATCGTCCTTGGAAGACAAATGTAAGATGTCATCTTTAGTGAGATAATTGGGGGATGATGTGCAAGGCCTATCGTCCTGTGGCAAAGGGGGGTTTTGCTGCGGTTCTGGAATTTGTTTATTAGGTGGGGGGGCCGAATCCGTTGGTATTAGATAGTTCTCCATATTAGAGGACTGGGTGCTTCTGGGGGGTTTAGTGTTTCTCTTCCTAGTCATGACCCAAAATGTTCAGGAGCATATAAGTGAAACAGTCCAACAGTACTTCTGTGAAAAAAGGCTGCTGCAGTGAGGTGCACGATGTGCAGAGTTCTCATATAGAAGTATATTCTGAGCTTTAGTTTGAAGGGAGCCTGTGCAGCAGTGAGTGTGCCTGTTAAATTGTTCACCAAGGTCTTAATATTTCATAAGAAGTCTCTTATATACGCCTTTGTGACACTTCGTAATCAAATATCCCTCAGAGCCCACTGCACAGCAGCAAATATGTTTATGTCGAGGCAGGCTCCATGAGCCAGAGTAGATTCCTGGACCAGCAAAATTATACCTCCCCGCAGTGTCCTCTTGCAGCCCCCACTTGAATTATATATCAATAGACCCGGTTCGGGCCCCTACCTTATCTGTTAGTGGTCCGGTCGGCGAAACTCCACCGGATGCGTGTGAGCGGAGCTGTCTTCAGTGGGCCCCAGCAGGCAGCGTCGGAGGCCTTAGTTCTGAGACTCGATGGCGGCCTGCGGCCACGTGGTAAAGGCCCAGTCACCCCAAGGCCCTTTGCTTGAGTGCGGGTGTATCGGAGGCCAGGGTAGGTGGTTTCCGGAAGGATCAACTGTCTTGTGGGTGACCCAGGAGGGGTCTGTATCACCACTCAAGTGCAGAATTGCTTGTGAAGTCACCGCTTCCACTCGCGGCAGGCGGGTCCAGTATCTTCACAGTCTGTTTATCAGGTAATGCGCACTTTTCACGCCACCGGCAGTTGAATTCAATGTCCTCGGTGTTAGTTGAGTATTACCCCTTATTATGTAGGGTATTGGTGAAGTTAGGATTACTAATTTGTTAGCGAAAGACACAAGGGACTACAGAGCAATTTTAGTGTGCAGCCATCTCGAGTCGTGGCTAGGCTCCGCCCCCACAATTCCGACATTAAACTTTTTACACTGCTACAATTCATGCTCTAAAACAGGAGTCAGCAACCTTGGGCCAGATGTTTTGGAACTACATTTCCCATGATGCTGAGACACTCTTTACACTGTCTGAGCATCATGGGAAATGTAGTTCCAAAATATCTGGGGGCCCAAGGTTGCTGATCCCTGCTCTAAAGGCATCCTGAGTAGAGGGTCACATAAAATGCCTTGGATGGCAATTTGTGCCTCGAAGAATTTGGTTGGATAATGCAGATTTAAAAACGTATGTATCATTAAAAAATGTAACAATTATAACTATTCATGTTTTTGTACATATACAATGAATTTATAACCCATATATATTATGATTTGACATGGATATAGTGGATAAAGTTGGCATACTGTGTGCACTTAGCATTTTGTACACTTGATCTAGCACATTTTATCAGGGAATACATACATACATGTATATAACCCTCCATTTGCTGAATTCTACAATAACACCTTGTGACACTGATACAATTAAGCTCAGAAATCTCACTGAGACAAATATCTGGCACATTTCTCTTTTATATTACTATTTAACTTAGTTAAATTTGCAACAGAACATTAAAAAAATTAATACATAAGGAACAAAAAATTCTAATTTTTTTGTGCATAGGTAGCTAAATGTGTATAAACAATATTTGTGCAAACAGTGACACAAAACCACTTCTGACACAGATTTATAACATAACATTCTATTCTGCCAAACATTGTTCTAAAAAAGGTTAACTCCATGCAATACCATTTAGTGTTGCTTTTAATCAGAGACTCAATAAATATGTCCTAGGCAAACCATAGTCATCTACTGATTGAAACTTTATAGACAAGCTTCTGACTGATTTAGTGTGATTCTTCCGGGAAATGATCGCTTAGTAACATAATACTGTTTTTTTAATATATGTTTATAGGAGTATACTTATTTAGAACTTTTTTTTTAATTTCTTCCTAAAAATATTTGTTAGAAGAGATACAGCTAATGCATTTGTGCAATTTTACTATATATATATATATATATATATATATATATATATATATATATATATATATATATATATATATATATATATATATATATACACACACACAGGCAATACTTGAGTAATGGACTGTATTATGTATTTTGAGAATTGTGTAAATATATTTGTATAAATAAAGCTGTCTTAATTTTTCTGTATAATATACTTTTTGGTGAGTTGTGATATAAAAGAATTGGAGATTGCTTGTAAGGGTGAGAATTTCTTTCAATAAGAGATTTTAAATTAATAGAGTGAATTCTCATATTGGGCATGAGGGGAGTGGTAGTTTGTGCTCCCGCTTGTGCACTAACTCCACTCGACTTTGGATTTTAAAGTTAAAAGTAATACAATTTCCCTCACATGATAATCCAACGCACGCAAAAGCTGAAGTTATAATGGGCTAGATTACAAGTAGAGAGCAATCATTTGCACCCGAGCGATAAGGGGTTTATTGCGAGGGTTTGCGCTCATTGGGCCTACCGCTCGTATTACAAGTTGAGCGTAAACATGATTGGGTGATCGTAATTGGGATTTATGCTAGAATCATTATCGCGTCTTCAGAGCTCTGGTTAACTGTTTCATGATATTAAAAAGTTGTACAAAACACATCAAAAATACATTACAAAGTACACTTACACTCATAATAACACTGTCTAATAAAAAAAAATATTAAAAAATATTGCATAAAAAAGTTATAAGGGCTTAAAGATATGAGAAAAAAAAGGCAGATAAAGGGCTTTAACAGAGAAACATTCATTTATATGTCTACAGATGTATATGTATGTATATATAAATGTCTATATATGTGTACATATGTATTTATATGTATTTACAGACATATATACACATTTAAACACATAAATACATCTATAGACACATAAGTGCATTGGAGCTCTTTGCATTTAAGTAGATGAAAACATGAAAAAATATATTTATGCAATATTCATATTTTTATGTCTGCTTTGCGCATATTGGAATTGGAATATGCGATCGGGCATACATATTTGAAAATATGCAATTGGTTTAGTGAAACAATGAATATGCGACCGTGTTTGTGCGAGAGTGAGGTGTTTTTTTTTCTCATATGAACATTGGAATGGGAGATATTTTACAGTAAATACACAGTTAAAAACTTTATTAAATATGAATATTACACAAATATACTTTTATATGGTTTCAGCTACTTGACTGCAAAGGGCTTCAATGCATTTATTTATTGATATATATATATATATATATATATATATATATATATATATATATATATATATATATGCCTATATATATATTTATACATGTATACTGTTACATATGTGTTTATATGTGCAGTATATGTACATATATGGCTGCAAATACTTATATACACAAATACATAAATACATTCGTATACGCACACACACATATATATATATATATATATATATATATATATATATATATAAATATATATATATATACACACACACACACACACATATATAACTCCACCAAAAGTCTAAAGCCTAGATTTAGAGTTTTGCGGCCAAAGGGGTGCGTTAGCTACGCATGCTTTTTTCTGTCCGCACCTTTTAAATACCGCGGGTATTTAGAGTTCACAGAATGGCTGGGTTTTCAGTGCGTTAGGCTCCAAAAAGGGAGCGTAGAGCATAATTTAACGCCACTGCAACTCTAGATACCAGCGGTGCTTACGGAAGCGGCCAGCTTCAAAAACGTGCTCGTGCACGATTCCCCCATAGAAAACAATGGTGCTGTTTGAGCTGAAAAAAAACCTAACACCTGCAAAAAACCCGCTTTCAGCTCCTAACGCAGCCCCATTGTTTTCTATGGGGAAACGCTTCCTACGTCTGCACCTAACACTCTAACATGTACCCCGAGTCTAAACACCCCTAACCTTACGCTTATTAACCCCTAATCTGCCGCCCCCACTATCGCTGACACCTGCATATTATTATTAACCCCTAATCTGCCACTCCGTACACCACCGCCACCTACATTATAGCTATGTACCCCTAATCTGCTGCCCCTAACACCGCCGACCCCTATATTATATTTATTAACCCCTAATCTGCCCCCCACAACGTTGCCGCCAGCTACCTACACTTATTAACCCCTAATCTGCCGAGCGGACCGCACCGCTATTATAATGAAGTTATTAACCCCTAATCCGCCTCACTCCCGCCTCAATAACCCTATAATAAATAGTATTAACCCCTAATCTGCCCTCCCTAACATCGCAGACACCTAACTTCAATTATTAACCCCTAATCTGCCGACTGAATCTCGACGCTACTGTAATAAATGGATTAACCCCTAAAGCTAAGTCTAACCCTAACACTAACACCCCCCTAAGTTAAATATAATTTAAATCTAATGAAATAAATTAACTCTTATTAAATAAATTATTCCTATTTAAATCTAAATACTTACCTGTAAAATAAACCCTAATATAGCTACAATATAAATTATAATTATATTATAGCTATTTTAGGATTTATATTTATTTTACAGGTAACTTTGTATTTATTTTAACCAGGTACAATAGCTATTAAATAGTTAAGAATTATTTAATAGCTAAAATAGTTAAAATAATTACAAAATTACCTGTAAAATAAATCCTTACCTAAGTTACAATTAAACCTAACACTACACTATCAATACATTAATTAAATAAAATACCTACAATTGCCTACAATTAAACCTTACACTACACTCTCAATAAATTAATGAAATACAATATCTACAAATAAATACAATGAAATAAACTAACTAAAGTACAAAAAATAAAAAAGAACTAAGTTACAAAAAATAAAAAAATATTTACAAACATCAGAAAAATATTACAACAATTTTCAATCAATCAGCCAATCAGATTGAGCTCGCATTCTATTGGCTGTTCCGATCAGCCAATAGAATGCAAGCTCAATCTGATTGGCTGATCGGATCAGCCAATCGGATTGAACTTGATTCGGATTGGCTGATTCCATCAGCCAATCAGAATTTTCCTACCTTAATTCCGATTGGCTGATAGAATCCTATCAGCCAATCGGAATTTGAGGGACGCCATCTTGGATGACGTCCCTTAAAGGATCCGTCATTCGTCGGGAAGTCGTCGGTGAAGATGGATGTTCCGCGTCGGCGGGATGAACATGGATCCGGAAGAAAGAAGATTGAAGATGCCGTTGATAGAAGACTTCAGCCGGATCATGGACCTCTTCAGCTCCCGCTTGGATGAAGACTTCAGCCGGATCATGGACCTCTTCAGCCCCCCGCTTGGGTTTGGATCAAGACATCAGAGGAGCTCTTCTGGATCGATCGGTGAACCTGGTATGGTGAAGATAAGGTAGGAAGATCTTCAGGGGCTTAGTGTTAGGTTTATTTAAGGGGGGTTTGGGTTAGATTAGGGGTATGTGGGTGGTGGGTTGTAATGTTGGGGGGGGGTATTGTATGTTTTTTTTTACAGGCAAAAGAGCTGAATTCTTTGGGGCATGCCCCGCAAAGGGCCCTTTTCAGGGCTGGTAAGGTAAAAGAGCTTTGAACTTTTGTAATTTAGAATAGGGTAGGGCATTTTTTTATTTTGGGGGTCTTTGTTATTTTATTAGGGGGCTTAGAGTAGGTGTAATTAGTTTAAAATTGTTGTAATATTTTTCTGATGTTTGTAAATATTTTTTTATTTTTTGTAACTTAGTTCTTTTTTATTTTTTGCACTTTAGTTAGTTTATTTCATTGTATTTATTTGTAGATATTGTATTTAATTAATTTATTGATAGTGTAGTGTTAGGTTTAATTGTAACTTAGGTTAGGATTTATTTTACAGGTAATTTTGTAATTATTTTAACTATTTTAGCTATTAAATAGTTCTTAACTATTTAATAGCTATTGTACCTGGTTAAAATAAATACAAAGTTACCTGTAAAATAAATATAAATCCTAAAATAGCTATAATATAATTATAATTTATATTGTAGCTATATTAGGGTTTATTTTACAGGTAAGTATTTAGCTTTAAATAGGAATAATTTATTTAATAAGAGTTAATTTATTTCGTTAGATTTAAATTATATTTAATTTAGGGGGGTGTTAGGGTTAGGGTTAGACTTAGCTTTAGGGGTTAATCCATTTATTACAGTAGCGGCGAGATTCGGTCAGCAGATTAGGGGTTAATAATTGAAGTTAGGTGTCGGCGATGTTAGGGAGGGCAGATTAGGGGTTAATACTATTTATTATAGGGTTATTGAGGCGGGAGTGAGGCGGATTAGGGGTTAATAACTTTATTATAGTAGCGGTGAGATCCGCTCAGCAGATTAGGGGTTAATAAGTGTAGGCAGGTGGAGGCGACGTTGAGGGGGGCAGATTAGGGGCTAATAAATATAATATAGGGGTCGGCGGTGTTAGGGGCAGCAGATTAGGGGTACATAAGGATAACGTAGGTGGCGGTCGGCAGATTAGGGGTTAATTATTGTAGGTAGCTGGCGGCGACGTTGTGGGGGGCAGGTTAGGGGTTAATAAATATAATATAGGGGTCGGCGGTGTTAGGGGCAGCAGATTAGGGGTACATAAGTATAACGTAGGTGGCGGTTGGCAGATTAGGGGTTAAAAAAATGTAATCGAGTGGCGCCGATGTGGGGGGACCTCGGTTTAGGGGTACATAGGTAGTTTATGGGTGTTAGTGTACTTTAGAGCACAGTAGTTAAGAGCTTTATAAACCGACGTTAGCCCAGAAAGCTCTTAACTACTGACTTTTTTCTGCGGCTGGAGTTTTGTCGTTAGATTTCTAACGCTCACTTCAGCCACGACTCTAAATACCGGAGTTAGAAAGATCCCATTGAAAAGATAGGATACGCAATTGACGTAAGGGGATCTGCGGTATGGAAAAGTCGCGGCTGAAAAGTGAGCGTTAGACCCTTTCCTGACTGACTCCAAATACCGGCGGTAGCCCAAAACCAGCGTTAGGAGCCTCTAACGCTGGTTTTGACGGCTACCGCCCAACTCTAAATCTAGGCCTAAGAGATTTTATTTGACATTTTGGGGCATTCACCCCTTCCTCAGACATGTATGTATGTATGTATCTCTATGTTAAAGCCATTTACTTGCCTTTTATTCTAACACCTGAGACATTCCATCTTTGAGGCCTTATCAATTTTTATTGCAATATTGTTTAAAATAAATTGTATTAGACAGTGTTATTATGTGTTAACTGTACTTTTAAATATAATTTTGATGTATTTTGTGCAACTTTTTATTCGAGCATAACAGTTAACCAGAGGTTGGAAGTTGTGCTTTCCTGACGCACGTTAAATTTAATGGAGCTCAAACGAATGCTTTCAATTTGTAATACACGTGCTACTTCCAACGCAAGCAAAGAGCTTCCATAAACCCCTTATCATTTGCTCACAACATATGTAATTAAGAAAGTCAGTAGAGGACCTACTCAATAAAGTATAGATCATAGGTCACCCCAATGGTAACTTAGCAGCAATAGTAATAATATACATGCTGCTCTATATAATCATTTTGATTGTAGATTACGGATAGAAAAACCTGCAACCCGCACTAATAAATTACGTCCCTGTATTAAAATTATGCACTGAAAATTTCTGTTTAGACAATGCAAAACAACAAATCAAGCCCCCCAAAAAGCTCAATTATAATGCACAACATTCTGAAGTATTTATATTTGCTCTAGTAAACCGTTTCATAATATGCTGCATGCAGTTCTAAAGTCACCGCTCCTCACAGGCCTACACTACAATTACATATTAGTAGTATTGCACAGGTTTGACTTTCAAATACCATTAGAAGTATTTTGTTTTTTGGAGTATTTCTACTGGACAAAACATATATTGGAATTCTGTATATAACTTAGCAAACTTGTTTCTACCAAAAGATGTAAATTATTATAATGGTATTTGAAATTTATATAATACACAAAACATACGCTTGGTATGTTTTTTTGAAGGCCTTAGTAACATCGAGTGAGATGGGCGGGGCCTATTTTCGCGCCTCAGTTGCGCAGTTGTTTTCTCTAGACAAGCAGCAAGCTACAACACCGGAGGGTCCTGGTGAACTTCTTGGGCCAAATCGAAGCTTTATCCCCACATTACCAATCCCTAAGGACAGGTAGGCGCCACAGCAGAGCTGTGGCATGGTGCTGACAGGGGTTTTACCGGTTTTTGGCACTTTGTCAATCCGGTTTCCATATTTGGGGGTTAATTGGTTAAATTGCTTGTGGTGCAATCTTACTAAAGCTTATTGATTACACTGTAAAAATTTCGGAAAATTTGAGATAATTGCAGTTTGTATATGCCTTTTTTTCTCTTAAAGGCACAGTACCGTTTTGTTGTTTTTTCATTAAATAAAGTGTTTTCCAAGTTTGCTTGTCTCATTACTAGCCTGTTCAACATGTCTGACATTGAGGAAACTCATTGCTCAATATGTTTAGAAGCCATTGTGGAACCCCCTTTTAGAATGTGTCCCACATGTACTGATATGTTTATAAATTGCAAACAGCATATTTTGACTTATAAGAGTTTGGCACTGGATGATTCTCAGACAGAAGGAAATCAGGTTTTGCCATCTAGTTCTCCCTAAGTGTCACAAACAGTAACGCCCGCACAAGTGACGCCAAGTACCTCTAGTGCGTCTAATTCTTTCACCTTGCAAGATATGGCCTCTGTTATGAATACTACCCTCACAGAGGTTTTATCTAAACTGCCTGGGTTGCAAGGGAAGTGCAGTAGCTCTGGGTTAAGAACAAATGCTGTGCTTTCTGATGCTTTAGTAGCCGTATCCGATGTACCCTCACAATGTTCAGAGGTAAGGATGAGGGATTTGCTATCTGAGGGAAAGATTTCTGATTCAGGAAAGATGTTCCCTCAGACAGATTCAGATATGACAGGATTTAAATTTAAGCTAGAACACCTCAGCTTATTGCTCAGGGAGGTTTTAGCGACTGGATGATTGTGACCCTATTGTAGTTCCAGAGAAATTGTGTAAAATTGACAAATAATTAGAGGTTCCTGTTTACACTGATGTTTTTCCCATCCCTAAGAGGATTTCGGACATTGTTACTAAGGAGTGGGATAGACCAGGTATTCAGTTCGCTCCCCCTCCTGTTTTTAAGAAGATGTTTCCCATATCTGACACCATGCGGGACTCATGGCAGACGGTCCGTAAGGTGGAGGGAGCTATTTCTACTCTTGCTAAGTGTACAACTATACCTATTGAGGACAGTTGTGCTTTCAAAGATCCTATGGATAAAAAATTAGAGGGTCTCCTAAAGAAAATTTTTGTTCATCAGGGTTTTCTTCTCCAGCCTATAGCGTGCATTGTTCCTGTAACCACTGCAGCTGCCTTTTGGTTTGAGGCTCTGGAAGAGGCTCTTCAGGTGGAGACCCCATTAGATGATATTCTGGATAGAATTAGGGCTCTTAAGCTAGCTAATTCTTTCATTACAGATGCCGCTTTTCATCTGGTTAAATTAGCGGCAAAGAATTCAGGTATTGCCATTTTAGCGCGTAGTCCTGGTCGGCTGATGTGTCATCAAAATCTAAGCTTTTTACCATCCCTTTCAAGGGTTAGACCCTATTCGGGCCTGAACTGAAAGAGATCATTTCAGATATCACTGGAGGGAAGGGTCATGCCCTCCCTCAGGATAAGTCAAATAAGATGAGGACCAAACAAAATAATTTTTGTTCCTTTCGAAACTTCAAGGGTGGTCCCGCTTCCTCTTCCCCTGCTGCAAAGCAAGAGGGGAACTTTGCTCAATCCAGGCCAGTCTGGAGACCTAACCAGGCTTGGAACAAGGGTAAACAGGCCAAGAAGCCTGCTTCTGCCACCACGACAGCATGAAGGGGTAGCCCCCGATCCAGGACCGGATCTAGTAGGGGGCAGACTCTCTCTCTTTGCTCAGGCTTGGGCAAGAGACATTCAGGACTCCTGGGCTGTAGAAATTGTAACCCAGGGGTATCTTCTAGATTTAAAAGATTCTCCTCCAAGGGGGAGATTCCATCTTTCTCAATTGTCTGTAAACCAGACAAAAAGAGAGGTGTTCTTATGCTGTGTAGAAGATCTATTTACCATGGGAGTGATCTGCCCAGTTCCCGAAAACAGAACAGGGGCAGGGGTTCTATTCCAATCTGTTTGTGGTTCCCAAAAAAGAGGGAACATTCAGACCAATTCTAGATCTCAAGATCCTAAACCAATTCCTAAGAGTGCCATCCTTCAAGATGGAGACCATTAGGACTATTTTACCATTGATCCAGTAGGGTCAATATATCAATGTATCTACACATTCCTATCCACAAAGATCATCACCAATTCCTCTGGTTTGCCTTTCTGGAAGAGCATTACCAGTTTGAGGCTCTTCACTTCGGGTTCGCCACGGCGCCAAGAATCTTCACAAAGATGCTAGGGTCCCTTCTGGCGGTCCTAAGGCCGCGGGGCATAGCAGTGGTGCCTTATCTAGATGACATCCTAATTCAAGCATCGACTTTCCAACTAGCCAAGTCTCACACGGACTTAGTGTTGGCCTTTCTAAGATCTCATGGGTGGAAGGTGAACGTAAAAAAGAGTTCTCTTTCCCCTCTCACAAGAGTTTAATTTCTAGGGACTCTGATAGACTCGGTGGACATGAAAATATTTCTGACGGAGGTCAAGAAATCATAGATTTTGACCACCTGCTGAGCTCTTCATTCCATTCCTCGGCCATCAGTGGCTCAGTGTATGGAGGTAATCGGACTAATGGTAGCGGCAATGGACGTAGTTCCATATACTCGCTTACATCTCAGACAACTGCAACTATGCATGCTCAGACAGTGGAATGGGGATTATGCAGATTTATCTCCTCAGATAAATCTGGATCTAGAGACCAGAGACTCTCTTCTTTGGTGGTTGTCACAGGATCACCTGTCCTGGGGAATGTGTTTCCGCAGGTCAGCGTGGGTTATAGTGACGACAGATGCCAGCCTACTGGGCTGGGGTGCAGTCTGGAATTCCCTGAAAGCCCAGGGTTTGTGGACTCAGGAGGAAGCCCTCCTACCAATAAATATTCTGGAATTAAGAGCGATATTCAATGCTCTTCAGGTGTGGATTCAGCTGCCTTCGGCGAGATTCATCAGATTTCAGTCGGACAACATCACGACTGTGGCTTATATCAATCATCAAGGGGGAACAAGGAGATCCTTAACGATGATAGAAGTTTCCAGAATAATCCGATGGGCAGAGACTCACTCTTGCCATCTATCAGCGATCTATATCCCAGGGGTAGAGAACTGGGAGGCAGATTTTCTAAGTCGTCAGACTTTTCATCCCGGGGAGTGGGAACTCCATCCGGAGGTGTTTGCTCAACTGGTTCACCTATGGGGCACACCAGAATTGGATCTGATGGCGTCTCGTCAGAACGCCAAACTTCCTTGTTACGGATCCAGGTCAAGGGATCCTCAGGCAGTACTGATAGATGCTCTAGCAGTACCCTGGTCGTTCAACCTGGCTTATGTGTTTCCACCTTTCCCTCTCCTTCCGCCTCTGATTGCCATAATCAAACAGGAGAGAGCTTTGGTGATTTTGATAGCACCTGGCCACGCAGGACTTGTATGCAGACCTGGTGGACATGTCATCTCTGCCACCATGGACTCTGCCGCTGAGACAGGACCGTTTGATTCATGGTCCGTTCAAGCATCCAAATCTAATTTCTCTGCAACTGACTGCTTGGAGATTGAACGCTTGATTTTATCAAAGCGAGTTTTCTCTGAGTCGGTCATAGAAACCTTGATTCACCAGGAAAATCTATCATAAGATATGGCGTAAATATCTTTTTTGGTGCGAATCCAAAGGCTACTCATGGAGTAAGATCAGGATTCCTAGGATTTTGTCTTTTCTCCAAGAGGGATTGGAGAAAGGATTCTCAGTTAGTTCCTTAAAAGGATAGATATCTGCTTTGTCTATTCTATTGCTCAAGCATCTGGCAGATGTCCCAGACTTTCAAGCTTTTTGTCAGGCTTTAGTTAGAATCAAGCCTGTGTTTAAACCTGTTGCTCCGCCATGGAGTCTAAATTTAGTTCTTAAAGTTCTTCAGCATCATCCGTTTGGCTTATGAGACTGCTGGACAGTGGTGGCTTCCACATGGGCTTTTAAAAATGATGCTTCTGTTGAACAAATTTGTAAGGCTGCGACTTGGTCTTCGCTTCATACCTTTTCCAAATTTTCCAAATTTGATACTTTTGCTTCTTCGGAGGCTATTTTTGGGAGAAAGGTTTTGCAAGCAGTGGTGCCTTCCATTTAGGCTCCTGTCTTGTCCCTCCCTTCATCCGTATCCTAAAGCTTTGGTATTGGTATCCCACAAGTAAGGATGAAACCGTGGACTCGGTACATCTTGCAAAAGAAAACAAAATTTATGCTTACCTGATAAATTTCTTTCTTTTGCGATGTACCGATTTCACGCCCGCCCTGTCTATTCAAGACAGATAGTATTTTTTATTGAAAACTTCAGTCACCTCTGCACCTTATAGTTTCTCCTTTTTCTTCCTTGGTCTTCGGTCGAATGACTGGGGGGTGGAGTTAAGGGGGGAGCTATATAGACAGCTTTGATGTGGGTGCTCTCTTTGCCACTTCCTGTTAGGAAGGATAATATCCCACAAGTAAGGATGAAACCGCGGACTCTACATTGCAAAAGAAAGAAATTTATCAGGTAAGCATAAATTTTGTTTTCTATATACATATTTATATATACCCTACCTGTATATCTATTATTATAGATATATAGGTATAGATATGTATTTTACATGAACATTATCAGATATATATACAAAAAGTATATTATTTTCTAAGTGAAGAACATAGGAATGTAAAATATGTGTAACACATTGCAGTTTGCAATGTAGGACTAATGCGGTTCGGGTTAGTGCTAGGGATGGGCAAAACGAAAAATAAAACAAATTTTAACTCATTTGTTTGTTTCGAATTTCAAATGTTTGTACAACATTCTAACATTCGTTTAATGTAATAGAATTCCTAATGCTTTCTTTAAATGTAATATTTGATTAGAATTTTTCTAATAAAAAAAATTGGATCTATATAGTTTTCTAATGCTCTCTTTAAATGTAATATTCGAATTATGCAATATTCAAAAGAGAAACATTAAAATTTATATATTTGTATCTATTATGTATCAGCTTACTAAATTCCCTACCACATGAACTATTGAACTTCTGAATAGTATTTGTTAAATCGAATGTTACATTCCAAATTCAAATGTGGATATTCAATCTAATTATGAACATTCAAAGACTAAAGTAACATTCGAAAACCAGAAATACCATTCAATTACTGAATTTTAATGGATTTTCATTCTTATCAACATTCGATTGTCTAAAATGAATGTCCATAGGACAATTCATTCTACCAAACAAATTACACTTTCAGCACATTTGCCCATCCCTAGTTAGCGCACATAAAGAATTGCTAACTTCTATGGGGTAGATTTAACAAGTGCCGGTTGGTCATGATTCGCTGTAGCGAAACATGTCCGCCTGACATCGCTAAATGCCGACAGCATACGCTGTCGGCATTTAACATTACACAAGCATTTCTTCTGAAATGCTTGTGAAATGCCGCCCCCTGCACATTCGCGGCCAATCAGCCGCTAGCATGGGGGGTGTCAATCATCCCGATCATCCTAAAAGTTGACGGACAAGTTAAGGAACAACAGTCTTACGACTTACATTTCCGTGAGTCGGAAACTTTGGGTGTAGAAAGCAGCATCTGCTGCTTGTTAAATCTACCCCAATGTGTGTTATTGAAATATTACATATATTATTATTTATAACAATTATTATACATACTGTAAAATATACAGATTTATTCTATGGATTATTTATAATATTTTACAGTATGTTTAATAACTTTTAATAATATGTATTAATATTTTTTAATATTTCAGGAACGCTCATTGAAGTTAGCAATTCTTCACGTGTTCTAGCCCAACCGCGTTAGTCCAAAATTGCAAACCCTGATGCCGTTACACATACTGTATGTTACATTCCTATCTTCTTCAAATATAAAATAATATACTTTTTATTTTTAAATACATATCTATTCCTATATGTCTATAGGAAGAGATATACAGGTATATTTGTAAATAACATTATCCTGTAAGTGAAGAACACAGGATGTGAAATATGTACAGCAAATATACAGTAAACCATGTACATTTTTAAATACATATGCATACACATCTATATATATATATATATATATATATATGTGTGTGTACATATATATATATATATATATATATATATACATACACATATTTAGGCATGTCTATGTATGCATATATGTTAAATCCCTTTTTTTTCAAATGTAAAATAAATCTTTACATGTCTTTTTTGTTTTAAATATAATTTCCTTTGGTTATTTGCTTTCATATAAGTTTCTAGTGATGCATAGTTATTTATATATACTAGTATATTTATATTTTATCTATAGTAAATGCTAATTTTTCGGTAGAGGTATATGTATATATAAATATATGTACTGTGTGTGTATATATATACTGTGTGTGTGTGTATCTATGTATGTATGTATGTATGTATGTATGTATATATATATATATATATATATATATATATATATATATATATATATATATATAGAGTATTTTTATTGGACTAACTATACATTTATAAGATGACAAGCTTACGGAATATATTTCTGAAACTGTCCAAAATTAAATATCAAATTACACCAAGAATATACCTAATTTCATACTAAAACATTTGTAAACATAATTTCAGTTCAATTTGATCTTACTTTGATAAATGTTGCTTTTCATATCACGTTTCTGTATGGGTATTGCCTACTATGTCATTGTCCAGATGTGGGCAAACTCTTGAATGCTGAGATGCCAATGACCAGGACAACTCGTGTCCACAAAGTAAGATTAGAATTAGGGTATGAGTTTAAGGCAGGGGTTATAGTTAAGGCTGGATTGGCTTACCAGGGGATTTCCCGGTGGGTCACAGCAGCTGGGGCTGGATAACTACAGTTTAAGGGGTTTGTGCTGTTGGTGAGACTGTATCACCTCTCTTCTTTTCTTAAATGTGCCATTTAATAGATCTACTTTAATTGGTTTCTAGTGTCTAGTAAAGTTGCATTGTGAGACAGAGCGACACACTGTTTTGAATATCTTCTCCAGAGGAGAGTCATGGATGAAATTGGGTTGCAGGTGCAAAATATTATTTATTAAAAAAATCTAATATAATTGAATTTTTTTTAAAAATACAGTAATCCTCTTGAGAAAAATTTTAAGTGTGCACTTAATGGAAAATAGGGCTGGTTTTCAAATATTTCCAAGGCTGCTTTTTATTCCCAGTCCAATCTTGGTTTTAGAGGAAGCTAGGGTTAGGGTTTGGGAAAATTATTTGAATTACAGAGAATGATGTATTGTTGCTTAGAATTGGTGCATTGCTCAGGACAGATTGTAACCATGGTTAAACTATGGCTTTGATAACAACCATCTAAGCTAGTTTCTTTGCTACCATTTAATATAAATGTGTATGTGTGTGTAGATTTACTTATAGATTTTCACATGACTTGTAGATCACATTTTTGTAAAATAATTTTCTTGAAAATTGACAAAACCTTTCCACATTTAAAGTATCTTATTCTGAAAATATTGAAAGTTTATTAACCGTGTTTGCATTTTTGTTACAGTGAAACTATAAAGCAGTTAAAACGTGCAAGCTAAAGAGAAAAAAATATTGAACATATCTTTATTTATGAAGCCTAGCAGAAAATGTTCCTGTTAGTTGCTAGGATACTGGTAATAAATTTCACCCACCATATTTTAGGGCTGAGGAATATCAGCCAGCCAATGCATTTCTATTATAATGTTTAAGTTTCTAGGTCCTGCAAGGTCAGATGCGCATGCTTTCATTTTTAACTTGAAATTGCATGCCCAATCTATCTAAATATGTAGGTTTCTATAACTGATTATTTATTTTGATATATGTGATCCTATTCACAAGGTCACCCTGAGCTCAGGTCAGAAAGCTTATTTATAAAGCCATAATGCCTTTTGGGAGACTAGGACAGCCTCACAAATTATATCATCTGAATAATTCATTGCATTTTTTCTATTCCCTAAAAAGCTTCACATTAGAAGAACACACTGATTCATATAGACAGGAGATGAAAAGGTCCAAGTCACAACAGAAAACAAGGTCACAATTCTAAAATGTATATTATATTTCAGCTATTATTGATTGGTAGCTTGCAGGCATTTATCTAAGGTAGTCCTAGTAATTAAGGAGGTTATTTTCCTTACATACTCAAACAGTTGCTTATGCTTTTTTTACTAGTTATCAATGGAATTTCATTGAAATCTTGAATGCTTAGGTACAGGATCTACATGGAATTCATAGTCTGGTACCAATGGGAAAATTCAAAGAATACAATATCTACAGACTGTCTAAAAACTCCCTTTGAAATATGTCAGAATATAGCCAAAAGCCCATAAGTGTTTACAAGATGAAGAAAAATTACGAGTGCATAAAGAGCAGTCTCAAATAACAGGCAAAATATATATATGTATGTTTGTTATATAATTCCACAAGGAACCTGTTTCTGCTGTTTGATTTTTAAGAGACTTCCAATACATGCAACATTTATTGGTTTAATTATGGCCATTTCTCTTGTTTAGGAAAAGTGGCAGTGGTTATTTCCCAGAGCTTACTCTTTGCAGGGCAAAAGAAATATGCCATGTACGCAGATAACACATTAAAGGTCTCTGTTTATATGTCCCCAATGTCATATCTCATTTTAATTTCCACAGTATAGTAATCCTTTAGATGTCAGAGTACCATGTTTCAGATTGAAAGAATTGCTTACAGCATTTTCTGTTCAAAAGAAAAACTCAAGCAATTTTGTGTTAATATAAGCAATTCTATAATCCTGGCTTGGAGATATATGAACTTTTTACATGTTGACCACTCATTAAGAGACAAAATTACTGCTATTTATGTCAACCTTCCAATAACCTTCCTTTATTTTTAAGAATTGTTCAAACTTTTCTTTAATTACATAAACAGTACACATGTTAAATTGATTTATATAGAGAAAATTAAAACTGACAGAAATTTTAGGAGCTTGTAAAAAAATAATAATCAAGTTTTGCACAAAAAAAAAGGTACTTAGGCCCTGAAATTATGTTTAGGTTCATACATATACTGCTAGATTACGAGTTCTGCGTTAGCTTTAAAAAGCAGTGTTAAGGGGTCCTAACGCTGCATTTTAACGCCCGCTGGTATTACGAGTATGGCAGGTACAGGTGTACCGCTTACTTTTCTTCCGCAACTTTTGGCTACCGCAAATCCCCTTACGGTCGTCAATTGCGTATCCTATCTTTTTAATGGGATTTGGCTAACGCTGGTATTACAAGTCTTGGAGAAAGTGAGCGGTACAGCCTCTACCTCCAAGACTCCTACCGCATTTAAAAGTCAATAGTTAAGAGTTTTATGGGCTAATGCCGGAACATAAAGCTCTTAACTACAGTGCTACAAAGTACACTAACACCCATAAACTACCTATGAACCCCTAAACCGAGGCCCCCCCACATCACAAATACTATAATAAAATTATTTAACCCCTAATCTGCCGACCGGACATTGTCGCCACCTACATTATACATATAAACCCCTAATCTGCTGCCCCTAACATCACCGACACCTACATTATAGTTATTAACCCCTAATCTGCCCCCCCCAACATCACCGCCACCTAACTACACTTATTAACCCCTAATCTGCCGACCGGACATCGCCGCCACTATAATAAATGTATTAACCCTTAAACCACCGCACTCCCACCTCGCAAACACTATAATACATTTTATTAACCCCCTAATCTGCCCCCCCCCAACGTTGCCGCAACCTACCTACAATTATTAACCCCTAATATCCCACCCCCAACGCCGCCGCTACTATAATAAAGTTTTTAACCACT